>NW_010972864.1:7463695-7515165 GCF_000737465.1 Haliaeetus leucocephalus | reverse complement strand
TGCACTCTTCCCTCTCCCCCCCCCCCCCCCCCCCCCCCCAATATGGAACATTAGATTACCACAGCAAAAAACAAGCAAATAGCAATACAACCCTGTAGCAACCTTGCTCAGCAATGATGTACTGCTGTGCACTAGTGACCCATTATGTCAAAGTCTGCCTTTTGCTTCACACACTACCCAGCTTCATGATCTGAATCTACAAAAGGTTTTCCGTACAAGTATATGAAGATATGTACAGGTATATAATGTATGCAAGTGGCATATGCTTAATAAGCTTTGTCCATGTTTTCTGGATTTCTATGTACTGTGCCTTATTTGAGAGATAGGCATCTCAGTTTGTGATACTGATTGTTCTGACAATACCTAATTTTCTTCAGTGTTTTGCCAGAGACATGAACGTTTCTTTTGTAGCCACAGTTTGGACTAACACAAAAGAAGCCTATGGCAGACTGAGCTTGAGTGGTCTTCAGCCGCATGTCAGGAGGAAACTGACCTATAAAGTTATTTAGCCTTTGAATTTCTATTCTTAGCACACTACATATTGAGATATTGAAATTATAATATCTGTATGGTGTTTAAAACTGCTTTGCAATAAGAAGAAATCAGTCTGCTCAGATGGTAGTACATCATGATTTAAGCTAAATGTTTCTACAGAAGAATCAACAAGGATAATGGACAAAAAGCAACTGTGCAAATCACACTTAATTGAAAAGTTTATAATTTATCAATTGGTTAGTAATCCTCCATTGTAATTCTGAGAATTTAAATAGGACACAGAATTGTTTGAAAATATTTTTGCCAGTTTTCTCCTTCCTACAATAGCTTCTAGCAGTTTTTAAATACTGCCTTTGCAGCTTTCCTGGATATACTGTCTGAAAAAATAGAAAGCTAAAGATATTGCACTGGGGAAATTAAAAGTGCATGAGGCTCAATACTACCCAAACCAGCAGCATTTTGAACAACATCTACTACTTAAGTAGTAAAATGATTCAAAAGTTTGTGCTGGTATTTTGTGTCAAGGGAGCATCCAGAGGTATAAAAACATAATAATCTGCCTTTGCAAAGCCAGATGTAACAATTATGTCTCCTGATTTTTGAAAATTCTTTGTATTTCATGGCAGACAGTGATGTTTAAGTTGATGCATATATCGAACTCATTGCAGTCAGAAAAGGAAATATAAACATATATGCCCCTTGTGTAGCTTGATCCCATTGTTACTATTTCTTACTATTTTTCATGGAACTCTGTATTGCCAAAATTCCATTAATAGTATTATTATATACCTACATAATTATATAGAGAAAAATGCACTAAGTAGATGACCTTGTAAAAGAAAGATAACCCCTTAGAACAGAATTGCTATTTTCAGTTGTGATACCTTCAAGTGTAAATATTTAAATTCGTTGTTATTTACCAGAATCAGCATTAATGCCATACTGAATTATTTGTTGTTACCATCTTAATTTTAAAACAAAGCTCAATTATTATAAACTTTACAAGATGTTTCCCTTAAAAGGCAAGGGATTTGCATCTTGGATAGCTATTTATGTCCGTCCCTTTTTCTTCGCCATCCATGGAGTGTTACAGAGGCACGCACAATCAAATCCAACAGGTGTTAAAAATCAGATTTATTCTTCAGTAAAAAGTTAGTTAGAACTCTGATAACGTTAGTGAACTACAGGCTCAATGATGTAAGGGGAATTAGTACTACACAGTTGACTTAAGAATCCTTAAGATTTAAAAGTGATGGCTCAAAATGCGCATATCACTCACCTAAAAACTGAGGGCTCTCTCCCTTGAAGAGTTACCTCAGGCACTGCGCTGACCCAAGGGGGAGTCCCCAGCTGCAGACCTGCTGCTCTGAGGAGGACTGATTCCAACATGTCCTCCGGCGGGACCCCGTTTATACCCCTGTCGAATCTGACCTGTGGTCAGTTAATTCTGTTGGCCAGGAGGGTCACCTCGGTGTACCTGGCACGTCTCGATTGGTCTGTTCAACTTTCAACCTGCGGCCTCCAGGGTTTGGGGTTTTTTTCTCTCTTCCCTGCCTGGAGAGGTTTCGTTTCCTCCTGGGGGAGGAAACTGCCACATGGAGTCTCCGTTTTTACTGACATATTGGGAAACACAGCATATAGTAGCACCCTTTGCTTCATAGTTTACACCACATGCAGAAGTTTTAGTGTGTTAATTTGGCTAACACATTAATTTGGCTAAACTCACGGGAATGTTCATCTGTGTATTTGTTTGGGATTGTTAGTGGAAGATTTTGATTGTAGAAATGGTGAAAAATATGTATGTGCTGAAACATGGAACTAATTTCTTCAGGTCTATGAAACTGGATTTACTCTGTCTTTAGTAGACTGATGATATGTGGTATTTCACCATTAAAGGGAATGTATTTCTGAACAGTACTTGAAATTCTGAGGTATCATTGAGGTGGAAAGGAGGATTCAGAGTTCAAAACAGAAGACAGACTAGAAAGAGTCTCATTGCTGAGGAATTTTTGCTTCCTGACCATTCAGTAAAAAGTCACTGTAGAGATGAGGCTCTGGTTAGAACATGACTAGCAATTGCCTTCAATATTTGTCTTTGATTTATGATCTGTTTCTGCTCTGGATAACCAAGGACAGATATTGGTGCTGGGTAGCTCCGTTGCATCTCGGGCACACATTGGTATACTAGTGCCTATGTAAAGAAGAGGAAATATCTGGGCAGCTTAGAAAGGACAGAGAAAACCTTGATGCATTAGATAACTGTTAAACTTGAAAGCATTCCCCAGCCTCTAATCCTAGAAATAAACACCAGATGTATCTTGATTAAATGTTGGGATGAGACCCAGGAGTACACCATCCAGCCTTCAAGGTTTGCTCACCCTTCTCCTGCTTTTCTCCAGTGCCCTGGTTTCTTTTGGATGAAAACCCAAGTATACAGCAGAAAGTTCTCTCTGACAGGTCTCCTATTGTGAAAAAAGGTGTGGGACCAGAAGTGCATGGAACTCCACAGAACATTTTCCTGACCCACAGTTTGGATGTAGCACTCTTGTCAGCTACCATTTTAAAAGCCAGGACCAGTCAAAAGAAAGTATATCCAGATTTCTTCTGCAACACAGCTATAGTTGTGAACTTTTACAAGTGGTAATTAATAGGCAATTATTAAATAATGCTGATTTGAATCAGGAAAAACTCTTACATGGAGTTCTTTCAGGCATCTGTTTATCACATGTATATCACCAAGCAATTCCTTGATTGTGGCTGAAGATCTGACTCATGCTTTGTAAATGTCAGAAAATGGATGAGGGCAGGAAGGAGTCCATCTGGAGAGGTTTTGGTTATTCTTGCACACCCATGCATTGCTAATTCCTTCTGTACTATCAAGCTTATGTATGAAATATATCAAATTAATCTTTGTTGCCCCTTGAATTTTTTTTTCCTCCTGCTGATACCAAAAAGCTGGTTGAAGAAACTCTCTGAGACTCGTTTTTGAGTTTTAGAAAGCAGGCATTCTTTATTGCAGCGCTGGATGCACGGGGGATAATTCCACCTAGCGTGCATGCCACAGCTTTGCACTAACAGGTTATATGGAGCAACAATTACATATTAATCAGATTAGTATACATATACATAAAAATAATTGCAACTGATTATCTTAGTACTGCCTACATCCAATCATGCGCAATGAAGGATCCATTTGAGTCAAAGGGCTGCTTTTGTGACCACCGACCCATTTGAAGCTCTTGTTGGTTGTCCTTGAAGTCTTTATTCCTGTCCTTGTTCTTTGATCTTGAAGCTTAACGCAGCTTCAATCACATGTGGTCAGTTTCAGCATTGTTCTCATCTGGCGTACAGGAACATCTAGTCATAAGAGCAAAGAACTGCAAAACTTATGAGTAACTACCTCTACTAGTTAATTGCTTGGCTATACTTTTGTCTATTGTTTCAATCATCGTGTTAGTATAAGATTTCTAATAATTATTTACCAAATCTCACTTTTACAGTCACTTAGCAGCAAACCAGTTTCCACAGCTGGTACAAAATATTAAAACCATCAAAATATTTAGACATACCATACAGAATGTATGGAAATATGCTATCACTGCAAATAGCTGTACCTACCAACAGAGTTGTTTTAGCAAGAATTTTCTAATAAATTGAGCTGATGTTCAGAGCAACTACAGAAGCTGCCTCAAGAAAAATTGAAAAGCATCTCTAGAAAACATACAGCAAGACATTAGTGATACTCAGGCAGGACTACAGCAATGGAAATGAAACTTCTTAGGCTTTAAACACAGCCATATGGCCGTTCTCCAGTTCCAAAACCAATGTAATGTGTCCCTTTAGAGTGCAGTGGAGTGATCTGGGAATTACTCAGACGGTTAAACAGACAGTACTGAGGAACAACGTGTTCCTGTGTTTGTTTTACACTTCAGAAATGCCTAAAATTGACAACAGCAGTACCCAGGGTGTAGGGAAGCTAGTGAATTATAGCTCTCTGTAGGCATTATAAATGTAAAGTTTAGTTTTTCTTATGCTGGCAAGCTGTAAGTTTGGGGCCATTTCAATTAAAAGTATGGAATAATGTGCCCTTAACTGTTCATAGAAAGATTGCAATTCCATCAAGGACCTATGTAAAAAGTGAAACATTGGAGTAAACTTGGTTAATGACTCTGATTCCAAGACTGAATAACAACTTCAAGACATATTTTCATTACACACCATTTTTGTTTTGTCAGACAGATAAAGCAAAAGCAGAAATGTTAAACACCCTGCTGAAATTACTATGACTTTATGTAAATGTCCCTTTATTGAAGCTAATTCACCAAATACGTACTTCCCTGCCAGAAACATTACTCATCTCATAGGAGGTATTTTCTTCCTGATAAGAACGGTTAGTATTCTGCTGCTGCTTCTCATTGAGGCTTTGTAAATGGGAGGGAGTGGATTTATTTCTCATTATGTCCTTGGAAAACCTTGACTGAAAGACAGCCAGACTTCTTATTTGACCCGGTTAGGCTTTCTTTTTCATTATTTTTGATGAATTTATTTACAGCCATGTGGTGGGTTGACCCCGGCTAGATGCCAGGTTGCTCACCAAAAGCCTCTATCACTCCCCTCCTCAGCTGGACAGGGGAGAGAAAAGATAACAAAAGGCTCATGGATTGAGATAAGGACAGGGAGAGATCACTCAACTGATTATGGGCAAAACAGACTTGGCTTGGGGAAAATCAATTTATTGCCACTCAGATCAGAGTAGGGTAATGAGAAATAAAACCAAATCCTAAAACACCTTCCCCCCACCCCTCCCTTCTTCCCAGGCACAGCTTCACACCCCAATTCTCTACCAACACCCCACCCCCGAGCAGCACAGGGGGACGGGGAATGGGGGTTACAGTCATCACATGTTGTCTCTGCCGCTCCCTCCTCCTGAGGGGCAGGACTCCTCACACTCTTCCCCTGCTCCAGCGTGGGGTCCCTCCCACGGGAGACAGTCCTCCACAAACTTCTCCAACGTGGGTCCTTCCCACAGGCTGCACTTCTTCATGAACAGCTCCAGTGTGGGTCCCCTACAGGGTCACAAGTCCTGCCAGAAAATCTGCTCCAGCGTGGGCTCCTCTCTCCATGGGACCGCAGGTCCTGCCAGGAGCCTGCTCCAGTGCAGGCTTCCCACGGGGTCTGTCACTTCCCAATTTCTCAGGACAATGACTCAGGTTTGCTGATTCCCAGGTCAGGGCTAAGGTGAAACGACACCAGGGACCCTTTAACTCACAAAACTCAACTTTTATTCACTCACAACAAGAATTGGCGTGAAACTACATCAGTAAACTGTGTAATGTGCTAACCATACATCACCAAACATATACTACAAGCCTTGCTTATTTGGGGATCAGTTCGGGGAAGACAATAAGGAGAGCCCTCCCGTTCAGTCACAAGGTTCAGAGTGGCCCCCCTTGCTTTCTAGACTCCTTCTCAGAGAGGAGCCTAGGGGCAGCTGGATCCATTCCTAGTCCCAGACTTGGTCAATGGTTTATGTCTAAAGGAATAAGGTGTAGGGATTACAGAAAAAAAAAAAGAGAGAGAAAAAAGAGAAAGATTTCACTGGTCCTGGGTCCAGTGTTGGTTCAGTCAGCCAAGGGGTCCAGTTCTGGTAAGCCGTGGGGCTTCAGTTTGTGTCCTTTTATCATCCTTGCCCCTCCTGCAGGCGGGCACTTGAACTCATTAGGCTCATTAGGTGTCACAAGCAGTTTGTGAGCCTTTGGGAAATGGGTCGTTGGGCTTGGGGGTCGTTTGGGAATAACTTCCCCTTCCCTGCAGATGTGATCTTTCACCATACCTGGTGAGGTGCCCTGCTCAGCGCATCAGCACAGCACTTCAGAACAGGGAGCTGTGCACCCTCCGGCAAGCCCTCCCCCTCCTGTTGCTGATGGGTGCTGGTCTGCTGCTTTTCACCTGCGGTTCCTTGCTAGGCAGGGTTCCTTGTTATGCAGAGTTCGTCGTTAAGCAGATCTTGCCTCATTTTCACGGCATCACCCACTACAATGTTTGAGGTATCAACTCTTTCAGTCTCTCACAGGGTCACAGCCTCCTTCAGGCATTCACCTGCTCCAGTGTGGGGTCCTACCCAGGCTGCAGGTGGATTCTGCTCCACCACAGACCTCCATGGGACCACCATGGTCTTCACCACGGGCTTCTTCATGGGGGAATCTCTGCTCTGGCACCTGGAGCACCTCCTCCCCCTCCTTCTTCACTGACCTTGGTGTCTGCAGGGCTGTTTCTCTCACATGTTCTCATTCCTCTCTCTGGCTGCAGTTGCTGTGCTGCAGCAACTTTTTTTCCCTTCTTAAATCTGTTATCGCAGAGGCGTTAGCACCGTTGCTGATGGGCTCGGTCTTGGCCAGCGGCGGGTCCATCTTGGAGCTGGCTAGCATTGGCTCTGTTGGACATAGGGGAAGCTTCTAGCAGCTTCTCCCAGAAGCCACCCCTGTAGCCCCTCCCCCACCAAAACCTTGCCACACAAACCCAACAGAAGCCATTGATTAAGAGTTGCATTTACAGCCTGGACAACCTAATATTTGCTAATAGAGGTGTCCACCACCACTTACTGTTGTGCAAACAAAGGTGACCGATTGGTGAGTTTAACACATTGCTCGTTTTAGAAGACATTATGAAACTGAAAAGCCGGTCGAAGAAACTCTCTAAGACTCATCCTGGAGTTTTAGAAAGCAGGCATTCTTTATTGCAGCGCTGGATGCACAGGGGATAATTCCACCTAGTGTGCGTGCCACAGCTTCAGCACAAACAGGTTATATGGAGTAACAATTACATATTAATCAGATTAGTATACATATACATAAAAATTATTGTAACTGATTATTTTAGTACTGCCTACATCCAATCATGTGCAATGACAAATTCATTTGAGTCGAAGGGCTGCTTTTATGACCACCGACCCATTTGAGATTCTGTTGGCTGTCCTTGCAGTCTTTGTTCTTGTCCTTGTTCTTTGATCTTGAAGCTTAATGCAGCTTCAATCACATGTGGTCAGTTTCAGCATTGTTCTCATCTGGCGTACAGGAACATCTAGTCATAAGAGCAAAGAACTGCAAAACTTATGAGTAACTACCTCTACTAGTTAATTACTTGGCTATACTTTTGTCTATAGTTTCAATCATCGTGTTAGTATAAGATTTCTAATAATTATTTACCAAATCTCACTTTTACAGTCACTTAGCAGCAAACCAGTTTCCACGGCTGGTACAAAATATTAAAACCATCAAAATATTTAGATATACCATACAGAATGTATGGACATATGCTATCAGTTACAGCTATTCATGCCAGTTAGGTCAGACTCTCTAGGAAATAGCTCTCACTTTATTATTATAACTTATAAATGATAAAAAATATTCAACAAGGAGAATTTTTTAACTAATGTAATTTCAACCAATCGCATATTCACAGTTTTATCTGGAATCATGTAAGCACTTAAAACTGGTAAGAAAATGTAACTGCAATAAAGAATCAGTTGTATGTTATGATAATTTGGAGATAAGGATTTTATTTGTTTTCAGAGATGATTGATGGCATTCATATACCTAATGTCAGGATAACAGAAAAAGAGATTTAAACTGAAATGAGAATCATTCTGGAAGGAATTTTTGGTAGTGACACTTTTCAGAAATGTTTGAAAATTTCTGCAGTTCTTCCACAATTGTGAAAAACAGTTTTATTTTTTTCCTTTCAGAGGAAATGATGGGATTCTTACAGTTGGTGAGCACAGCCTAAGACTTATGCAATTTTCAGTGCATGAACTGTAGTACTTCCTGCAAAGAGGTCTGTTCTGATTTTATGCTGTCTGTCTGTGTTCAGTTTTGGGACCCTCACTACAGAAAAGACATTGAGTTGCTGGAGTGTGTCCAGAGAAGGGCAACCAAGTTGGTGAGGGGTCTGGAGCACAAGTCTCATGAGGAGCAGCTGAAGGAACTGGTGTTGTTTAGCCTGGAGAAAAGGAGGCTGAGGGGAGACCTTATCGCTCTCTACAACTATCTGAAAGGAGGGGTGTGGTGAGGTGGGTGCTGGTCTCTTCTATCAAATAACTAGTGTTAGGACAAGAGGAAATGGCCTTAGTTGCACCAGGGGAGGTTTATATTGGATATTAGAGAAAATTTCTTTACTGCAAGGGTTGTCAGGCATTTGAACAGGCTGCCCAGGGAAGTGGTGGAGTCACCATCTCTGGAGGTGTTAAAAAACCGCGTAGATGTGGCACTTCAGGACATGGTTTAGTGGGCATGGTGGTGTTGGGTTGACAGTTGGACTTGACCTTAAAGGTCTTTTCCAACCTAAACGATTCTATGATTCTATGATTCTATAAATCCGGGCAATGTTGAACTCAACTCTGAATCCTAAACCATAATCTCAGTCTCATCTGTATAAAACCAGGCTACTGACTTCATTGCTACTAGTCTTAATCAACAGCAAAGTGTGACTCTAAATCTTCACCAATAATGTCCCCTTCCCAGCTATTTGCTATCTACACTAATACACAAAATAATTACCTTCATTACTTTCTTCTTCCATGTCTTCCCCCTTCTCTGTTAGAACCTTAGGCTGATGTATTATGCTAATCAACTTACATGTAATTGTTTCCTTGGCCTGAAATCGCAAAAGCATATGATAGTAACAGAATACTAAGAGGTTTCATGGTAGATGGAGCTTCAGCCTGTCTTAAGCATGAATAAAATGCTAAATATCTGCTGAGTATCCAGGACAGTCACTGAACTCAGTGAGGCATATCTCAGAAAGGCAGGTTTCTTAGTTTTATCTTTTTTACCTTTTACATTATACTGCCTTTTATTTCTCTAATACTAGATTTTACTTATTTTGGTATTTCACCTTTTTATGCAAACTCATGAACAACTGTGTATTTTGCCATCATAGAGTATTCTGCTTCCCGTAGTTCATTTTCCTTTATCGGCTGTCACTGTTACAGACATAATTTTACTTTTTCTGGTCTTGTTTCATTAAGAAACTAAAGCCTACAATGTCAGCTTCTTTTTCAATTTCTATTTTGTCTTACTAGTGTCTGAATAAACTACTTTTATATTGAAATATTTGCGTCCTGAGCCATCTTCTGTACTTCTCAGAAATATGAGAAATTCAGTATGTAAGAAATTCAGTATATATGAAAATTCAGTTTGATTATTTTTTTCTTTTTTTCAGCCTGTTCAAGGGCCAACTCATACTGTGAGTGCTCATTAGGTCATTTTCTATGACTTAGGAATTACTTGCCAGATTTTCATGAAGCAATGTTTAACTTGGGTCTTCAGTATTATCTTAGTATGTTATCTACACAGAGTAATTGCCAGAAAGAAATCCAAATCTTGTTTTCCTACATGTGTATTTTCCATTACCCTCTATAGAAACTATGGATATTGTTTTAGCCATGAAAAGAACTCCATCATGACTCATTTTTCATTCAGCCTTAGTGGAATTTGCCGACACACAAAAAAGGAATTTTCTGACTTTATATATATGCAGTGTAGTCATCTTTATCTGAGCTACCCATCTGAACTACTTTTATAGTCCATTGGGAAAAATTGCCAATCCTAAAGTAAAGTTCCTCTGACCCATGTCATCTGCAATAGCATGACATGAACTTCATGTCTGAAGTATCTTTGTCCTTACAGTAACTGTTTAGGGAGATTCCTAGTCTACATTGTGGATGTCTACACTGTGTCAGCAGAATTTCTTCTTACTTCTCATGTCTGAAGTATTCCACTGCTATTCCTCTTCTCTAGTTGAGCCATGCAGTAGACTGCAGAGTCTCATTGTTTTATTTTGTTTCTTCTCCCAGTGTTGAAATTACTGCTAGTAACACATGGCACCCTTTTAGTGGCATCTGCCCCTCTGTGTGTGAGATAGTTCTAGTCTTCTCCAAACAGCTGCCTCCTGCAGAGTCCACGTGCTGCCTCCTGCAGAGTCCAGCATCTGCATACCTGTCTCTGGGGGACGAATACATGGAAGCAACATGGCCAAGGTTTTGCACTTTTCCACTCTATTCTAGCCTCCAACAGCCTCTGTCCATACTGAGAAGTAATTAAGTCCATGATAACAGTGGTAACCTACTGAGGGATATGTGAAACCAGCCATTATACTTTTCTCATTTAAAACTAAGTGGACTTGCTAATCTAATTTCCATGTTGGCTTCATTTTGGACAGAAAAGCAAAGATGGGTGAGATGTTTTAATTAGCAGGCCCACTATGCAGGCTGTAGTATCAGATAACAAATGTACCTTCAGCTAATCAGTATGCTGCTCTGTAGCTTTCTCCACATAAGCATCCCAGCCTTCCCCTCCAATATCAAGAGACTGTCATCTTGTATGAACGGTTCAAATGATTCTTCAGAGACTCTTTGTAGAGGCACAATAGAATAGATAGCAGCACAAAAAAACTGGCCTTTTAGGATGCTATACTCTCTCTTTACTTAGTGCATTCTGTGAGGTCCAATTGTTATCTTCCAGGACCATCTATCTATGAATATATTTCATAGCATTGATCTGAGGAGGATATATAGCTAGTGAGTTAATTATGCAGTTAGATCATGTACTAATTAAAGTGACTGTTAAGTGTTGGCCTACTCCTGAAGAAAAAAATAGAAGGCAGAGATTTAGTAACAGGCTTGCTAGAAGATTCTGATGTAATGAAGATCATAAAGAATTATTTCATTTGATATTTTATCATATAATATGGTGGGAAAAGTAAAGAGTCAAATGGAAGAGGCTTAGAGGAAGCCTCTAAGGCTGCAATAAAAGGAGAAATTGTTAGCACTGGTATACTTGAAAAGAGAGGAAAACCAAAATCAATTGATAGACTTCATGGCTTTGAAAGCTAAGCAGAATAAAATACATTTTGAAAAGGAGCTGATATATACAACTGTAGGAGTAAGGGACAAAGTAAATGCCTTCAGTATGTAAGAAGATTGAAAATTCTTTGAAGCTTACACTGGATCTTTCATGAGGGAGGAGTAAAGCTAACAGGCTGCTATCTTATAAACTTAGCCCAAATAGAAGTGCTGAATAAAGATCCAAAATGATGAAAGGAACTTATCACATTCTTCTCCTATAGGAATTGTCATAGAATTCTGGAATTTAACTAAGACTGGTAATGATTAATGCTCTATGCCGTCTCACAAATCCAGAAATTTGTTTTAGGAGGCTTTCAACTGAGAGCTTCTTCAACTTAACTAAAAGATTGAACTGTGATTCAAGATCGATTTATTACTTTCTAAGAATATTTCTTGGTTCTTGTAGGATCACAAGATGATACCCCACGTTCTTACAAAAACCCTTTAAAATATACTGCTAAGATTTTTACAAGAAAGCTAAGTGTATAATAGGGTCTCCCAAAACCTTAAAAACCATCAAAATAAATAGACAGATAAATAAATAAATAAATAATCCCATTTCACTAAAACAAGTGAAAGGGTTAAAATACTTTGAGTTTCACTTTGTCTTCCTTGCCACTTCCTCTGAACACTAATCTTTTGTCATATAAGCTACTGGAAGATTGCAAAATTGTCTCAATTCTGTAAATAGAGCATAGATGACAAAAAGGAATCCAGCCAACCCTGCACTTATCTCTGAATGAAAATTAATTTGCTCCAAGGTTGAAATGTGTGTGTGTGTGTGTGTGTATGGGTTTGAGGTGCCTCATAGCTGCTCAGAGCTGGAGTGACCAGAGCTTCAGTTCAAGCACCAGCAATGTTTAGAAAGGAAGGGACTTCATCAGTCTCGGTCCTCAATAGATCAAAATAGATGAATGAATGCACAGTTTCTCATGGGTTGTAGTTTGTGCAGTGTGTTGAAGGCCTTCAGAAGTCTGCATCACAGCTGTGCCCCCACTTACTCAAACACACTTTACTGATACACTGTGGACTGAGCCTTCAAACCTTAAACTTCTCTGGGAAAGTGAGGTGAATAAATGTCTGTATTTTTGGTAGATCACTCTGAAGCAGGGATCACACTCACCTGTAGGGACAGGGGACTGTGTTTGTGTTGTCTTTTTTGGATGTGGAAGTTGTGGATAATAATTTTACTAAACACTATTTTGATGGTATTTGAACCAGTCATAGACCTTTATAGCCTTATTGACAGTCATTGCCATTTACAAGTAAATGCAAAATAATCTGTGATTTGCAATTAACCTTTTCTTACAAGTCATAGTACTGCTCTGAAAATTTTATAGCTAGATGGTACATCTGCACAGCAGTAGAAGGCAAGACCAGAGCAGGTATATCTGTATTCCAGCCAGCTTTATCATACCCTGCTTTGGTATCAGGTAAATATAAACTGCAGAATTACCAATTTCAACCATCAACTCTGTCTGCAGCATGCTGGACAGGTTTCTACAGCCATATTGACTTCCATTCGTAAGACAAAAACTCTGGGTGGAGAAGGAGGATCATGAACATGGGCAGTGAAGCTCCCTTTAAGAAAGTGGCAGCAGGGAGTACAGCTTGACAGGTCACATTTAAGAGCCAGTTTAATAGACAGAAACACAGTAAGATTTTTAATAGCCTCTAAACCAGGCAGAACTGCCTCCAGCACTGTCCTGGAATAAACATCAGTTTAATTTTTCATACGCTGCAATCCTTTTTTCCTTCTAGCCATTCCTGTTGCAACCTGGTAAACCTGACCTGCAAAGGGACAGCATTTCTGAGCCAGGAGGTGTGTATAGTGCATGCAGAATTTGTTCCATATTACCCAAGAAAGAAAAAATTATTTTAAAGTTAAACCCCATTAGATTTCCCATTATTGTGTGGGCTGTTTTGCAATTCATGTTATACTAGTTTTTGTGAAATATCGAGAGTTTCGTTTGTTAGAGAATGGTCCAAAGCAGCCATTATGTTAATGGTAAAACTAGAGGAAGCATTTTTTGTCAAAACAGCAGTCACACGCTAGAGCATGTTTCAGTTCATGCTAGGTGAAAATGTTCTTCAAACTACCATGTCACCTGCTAGAAATGAGGATTTTGAAGAATGACCTCCTTATGTCTTTCCCTCTACCAAATGCAATTAACTGTTCAAAGCAGAAAGATTTTTTTAATTCCTTCAAGTTTTAGAGTGCCAGTTTTCTCCCCCAGGAATATAGGAAAGGAACCATCAGTCCAAGTCACACCTACCATGGATGTCAAATCATATAACGCCATTGCTTAAATAAGGAGTATTTCTTTGATACCCTTATAAATAAGAGGTGACTCACTTGAAAAACAATTCTAAAATAATTAAATTTATAGGTTTATTTTCTATTTCATCGGATTTCAGGCAACATCTGTAGGTATTGGCTTAAGGTGGCTAATGCCAAGAATTTATAGTCTTGAGAAAATTTATTTGTTCATTACCTGGAAGGTGTTATTCTCATTATTTTTTAAACTATATATCTCACATGTTTAACAATTATTTCAGATGCTTCCATGTTTTCTTTCACTGAACACATTTTATGTGCCTCTCAGTAAATTTATTGATCTTTCTGAATGATTTATTTGCAAAAAGTTGTTAATTACAAGTTTGACCATACAAATCTATCTTAACCTGAGTTCTAGAATTAGTCATCAAGGTTCACAGCCATACAGCTGCTAGACAGAAATGGGCCTCATGAACTTCCTCGTGAAGTTCAACAAAAGCAAGTACAAGGTACACCTGGGATGGATGTGGTGGGTTGACCCCAGCCAGTAGCCAAGAACCTACACAACTGCTTGCTCACTTCCAACCTTCCACCCCACAGTGGGACAGGGGAGAAAATAGGAAGAATGGAAGATGGAAAACTCATGGGTCTAGATGGATAGCTTAATAGGTGAAGGAAAAAAAAAACAAACCACAAAGCAAAGGAAATCTCTGAGCACCACCCACAGGCAGACCAATGCCCAGCCAGTCTCCAAACAGCAGCCACTTTGGGGGGTCGGGGGGGAACCAATAAAAAAAACCCAACACTTTCTTCCTCTACCCCAGTTTTTATTGCTGAACATGACATTATATAGTATAGAATATCTCTTTGGCCAATTCAGGTCAACTGTCCTGGCTGTGTCCCTTCCCAACTTCTTGCCCACCTCCAGCTGACTCTTGAGGGGGGTAGGAAGAAGAGATCCTTGATGCTGTGCAAGCACTGTTCAGCAACAGCTAAAACAGTTGGTGTGCTGTCAATACTGTTTGAGCTGCAAATCCAAAACACAGCACGGTAGGGGCTGCTATGCAGAAAGTTAACTCCATCCCAGTTAGACCCAGTACAATGGAATAACCTCATGTAACAGTACGATTGGGAAAGCAGCTCCACAGAGAAGGATCTGGATGTCCCAGTGGGCAAGATGACCATGACTTAGCAATGCATCCTTCCTGTTTAGGCTGGAGAATAAGGGTTAATTGAAGACCTATTGCTGTTTAAAATATTTGATCAGAGGATATGGAGAAGATGAAGCTAGACTCTTCTTGGAGGTGCATGGGAATAGGACAATTGACACAAGTTAGAGTATGGGAAATTCTAATCAAATACTAGGTGGTTTGTTTGTTTGTCTGGTTTTTATCATAAGTGTGGGATGGCCTTGAATTAATGAGACCTGTTTTGAGCAGGGAATTAAACTAGATGATCTCTGTAGTACCAACCTAAATTATGATTCTGTGGTTCTAGCCCTGGTTCAGGAAATATTTAATCCTATACTTGCACCTGTCTCTTTCAGATAAATATCTTAAGATAATGGTTAGCTGTTAGTCAGGGTGGACTGAAATCAGTGGGAGGATGGGTATATATTTAAGTAGTTTTCTGAACAGGGATAGATTCCTCCATGAGGGCTTAGATACACAGGAAATTAAACTACATTCTGATAAATTTTGTTTATAAAGCATAAGTTCTATCTCTCTCTGTCTCTTTTTGCACACTTGTGCAAATACCACAAAGACAATTCCTTCATGAGGATCCTTGTGAAGTCTTACAGTTGGGACTGTAACAAGGGTACTTTATAAGCAAACTACAGCATGCAGATTTCTACCACAACAAAAGTCTTCCACTATCAGCAGTCTACCTTAAACTGGTATTTTTTGGTTTGGAAGGACAGAGGAGTGGTTTAAAGCCTGAACAGAAAAGCTTATGGCTGAATTTTGTTCACTAAGAGCAAACATTTGCAGTGTGGTAGATTTTTAGAGGAGCACTGGAAGAAGGCATCCAGTTCTCACTGATTTTCAGTAAGAATTTAAGTATCTAACTGTCCCATGTGCCTCTGAAGAATATGCCTTTTTTTTAACTATCAGGTTCCCTCTGCAATATTTCTGTTACAGGTGGCAAATTAAGCCAAATATGAAACTGCCATTTATTATGGCAAATATCTGCATGTGGGCCTATTCTTACTTCTGTGTGTTCAAATTATATCAAAACAACTGAGGAAAAAAGCTTATACTCACAGAGAATCAGTACCAATCTCTGTGTTTACTGTATGCCCCCAAATGGGGAGCATGAGTGACCAGAAAGGGTATGGAAACATGCTGTGGGAGGGCAGGGTCTCCACCTCCCAGGACCAGAAACTTTGAGACCAAAGCAGATGTGAAAGAAGATAACATCATCTAGGAGACTGCAGGGTTGCAAAGAAACTATGAAAGCACAGCTACTGCTTCCTAGATCTGGCCGGATTCAGCATCAAAGCCACAGCAGCACTGGGGCGGAGGGGTCATGCACAGATTCCTCCCATTTCCCTGGCAAAGCAGGTAACTAAGGCAGTCACACAGGTGGGCTAGTGGGGGAGGTGGGGGGTGGCAGCAGAGGGGACTCCACCTTGCTCGTACCAATGCTGAGCAATGCTGAGGTTAGTACTGTATAGTTACATACTTCTATTTGAAAGGAGCTTGCTCCTGCACTCATTTCCTATATGCTAGGTGTTTGCTACTGAGTCACAAATAAATTTTCAGATATTTGCAAATGTGAAAATGATAAGTGGAATTTACAGTTGTTTAATGTTTTATACAATTTTATGTGTTTGTAGTTATTCAACGTAACAGGTTAATTGCAAATTGTAGTTCTTAGTGGCATGATGGAAAATCTTAAATTGTGATATGTTCTACCAAAACAGCATTTCCTTTTAATGCATCTTTACTTCTGCAAAAATACTCTCAACTCTTAATCAAAATACCAATTATCAAAAGCAGTAGTTAATATTTCTGTGTGTTTTCTGTAATTTTGCACATGCAATTTAATTTCAAACTGCTAATCCAAAACACATAGCCATCAGACCTACCTCTTTTTTCCCCCATAATCGTATTACAGGAATAGCCAGACCGCGATGGCCTGCCTACTTAGATACCAGAGATTAAATCCTGGCCTAATTAAGATGCTGACAAAATGTTTTATTGTTTCTGAAGGGAGTGAGCAGAATACTCAGTGTCAGGAGATTAGTCTGTGTCCTGGGGGTGGAAGGAAAGAAACGTGGAATGAGTTGACACCACAAAGCTCAATTTCTAAAGTGGCCCAAGCAAGGGATCAGCTCTGTCAGGAAAAATGCACACACATGTGTGCGCACACACGTGCACCATCAACCGAGGGCTTTCACATCCACTTGTGAGCATCAGACACCAATGAGAGCAGCCCACAGCAATATTGCAGTATATCTTTCCAGCAGTTTCCACTATTGGTGTCCCATCCGTTGCTGGTCCATGGCACAGCTCACCAGAGTCAGGCAGTTTGTGTTGTACTCAGCTCTTGGCCAAAGTGAGACCATGCACTGTTGTCTCTCAGGCACTTTATGTTGCAAAGATTTGAGGAACTGGGATTTCCCCTTCTGGATTTGGTGCTTCTTCTCTTCCCAGCCACTCCGAGTTTCCAACAAGTTTAAGGTAAGACACTAAAGACTGCTCTCTCAAGCCATCTTTCTTCCAGTCCTCTGCAGGCTGAAACCTTCAGGCACCGAAGCCTCAGAACATTGTGTTGAATGAAGGCCTAATTTTCAGTCCATTTTAGGAAATCATTAATGTTATTTGCAGTGTTTCTTCTTCCCTGACAGTACAACATGCTCTGTTTTATCCATTTTTAGTCCGTCTTTAATTTACATTGGATTATTTCTGTCTTTTAAAATGTTTCTTTTCAGTCTTTAATTTAAACACAAGCTCTCCACCCATAAAGAATAATAAAAAAATGTTGTCTGTAGCTTTTCTCCCCATTTCCTTAACAGAAAATGGTTATTGTGATTGTCTAAGCTCTGATGAGCACATTGTATCATTAAAATCAGCCTCCAAGTTATCTAGAATTTTTCTGTAAGATCAATATATAATTTCTAGAGATAAGTTAAATTAATTGTATTTGCCTAGTAAGATAAAAAATCAGAGTATGTAAGTGTTTGCATGTTTTATTTAAAGCTGTGTTCATCAGTTGCTAAATTTCAGCTTTAATATTCCATATGATGCTGCAGAACTCTTGACTAGTGTATTATGTATTTGAAGCCTGTGTTACATTCCAAAGTCATCAAAATGTCAATCATTTGTTACAACAGTCTGCTCCTTTTTTATCAGTTCTCTGTATTATTAGGACACAGATGCAATCACACTTAGTGCTGGCGTGGGTGTGTACCTGATCTGCCTTCCTCCCTCATAGATCTGCTCCTTTCCTAGGCATTGATGAAAAGCAACACACAGAGGTAAAATTAAATTCTAATCTGTTGGCCAATCTACACTGGCAAGTATTGACACTCCTGGCACTTGTCTGGCATTCTCATGCTGGAAAAAATAACAGCTGCTTATCAATGATGTATTAGAGATGGGCACAAACCAACTGGTGTACACATTCACATAAGGAGAAAACATTCATTGGTAAAGTGATTCCCCTGCCTTCTACTATGTACATAGCGTACATCTGTATCTTCTGTGGTAACTGCTTGGTTTCAGACTCAAGGTCATAGAGGTAAGTGCCTGGAGTTAGTTGCAGCCGTACTGTCAGTAGAGACACTACTTGAATATGAGCAGTCCAGGTTTTTCTTACCTGGAGAGTCAGCTGGTTCCCTCAAAGCTAGAGCCTAGATGGTTCCCTCAAAGCTAGAGCCTAGATGCCAGCCAGCAGGTTGTTGGTGTGAGTGATCAGGAGGCTGGGCTCAGCTAGAGTGGCAATATCATCTGCATGGCTTATGCCTGTGCTATTTGGTATACGAGTCTCTTACTGATTTCCAGATTCTGTTAAAAGTAGGAGCTGGAATTCGTATCAGATATCAATCCTGTTTATGCCATTGCAACTCAGATGCTAAGGAATGAAAAGTCTGCTATGGAACTAAAACTTCCATAAACAAATACTGCTAAACACATACCAAATTGCTGTCATAGCAAAGGGAGTTTGAAATTCAGGACAAATGCTTGCTAATTCAACAGTGAGTTAAACAACCTCTTCAAAATTAAAACTCAGGCCAGCTCAACATTACATGAAAAGGATACATTTGTTCATTCCAGCTAGTCAGATTTGAAGAAATTCTTATTTAGTTGGGGTAAATATAGCCAGAGTAACTCCATTTTGCTTAAAGAACAGGTGACATGCTAACCTTTCTGTTTCATCCTTCCCTTATTAATACGAAGATACGTAAAGTCAGACAGACCCTTGATTACCGTGGTTAGGGTACCGCACACAAACGGATGTGAGAAAAATAAAGATATGCCACATTTGGAAATGATATCTGCATGGAGGGGTCCAGAGCACCTGGGAGGGCATGAGGCCATAGGGGAATAAACACTGCACAGTGCACTGCAGGGTGTGCACTGGCACACTCAGGTATCCTCCAGACAGGGTGCCCCAGCCTGCCTCTGAGGATGCACGGAAGGTGAGGTGAAAGATCAGGTCTTCCACTTGGTTTTCCAGCTGAATCACAGAGCTGCATCCAAAATCTTGGGATTATACAGTGCAAATGTCAGGGAGTATAGCCTTGTAGGCAGAGTCATGGATGCTATAAGAGGACAATCTTTTAACACTGGCCCTATCTTAACAGACCTGAAATATTTTGCCACTCTTGTCCTAGACAGACAATTTAGTATTATTTTCCATGCATAAAGTATGAAGAGAGTGAGAGACTCCATAAAATAAGTAATGGACTACCTCAAGTAAAGTAATAGATAAGTTAAATGGATTACAAATGTCAGTGTTGCACTCATCAATTTCACTGGCCCTCGGTCTTACCTTGCAAACTTGAAGTGAATAAATTAGTTTATGCAGAACTGTAGATCACAGTGTAGCACACTTAATTATTCCTCAGAGCATCTCTTTCAGATGAAACTGGAGAAGCTTCTGGTTGTGTTGCATATCTGGTAAGATTCTGAGATTCATTTCAGCATTTCTGTGGTGTCTTGCTTAGACTGTAGTAGTAATCCTGCAGCACACTAGACATTTTCCAAACTGAAGTCCATACTCCAGGGGCTTTTTAGTCACAATGTACTGTCTGAAAATATTTCCATTACAAATAATGTTGCAATTACCCAGGCTGTTTAGGTTCTGTTTGTTTCCTGAGCATGCATATTTGCTCAATGTTTGAGGCAGTGCCATAGAGCACAAACAAAATGCTCAGTGCCACTGTTACTGCAGAGGTGTACACCCCTCCAGAATGGGCAGATCGGAGGACATCCTCTTGAAGAAGTGCTCCTGAAGGGCCCTAACTCACCAGAGATACATAGAGGTGCAAAAGGTGCTGAGAGCTTGCCAGGGAATAGCGATTTACACTATTTACTTGCGAATTCCAGGTTAGAAAATAGCCTCCGAGTTTGCAGAAGCTTGTTTATAATTCTAACAGACTCGGGGCGGGGGGGCCAAGGGGGACAGAAAGTGCCAGGTATGCCCAGAAGGAGTAAAACAGTGAAAGGAACCATTTGAGAGTAGAAAAAAAATGTTACTGGTAAGAAATGCTATGCTCTGCTGCACATTTCAGATATGCCACAGATTCAAAAAGGTCATTGCCAAGAGCTGTTTCCTCTGTTGCAGGGACACAGTAAATACGTGAAATGGCCCTGAGGGCAAGGCTGGTAAGACTTAGTACAAACATGTTTGATCTGCAGGGTTTTTGTCTCTCCTTTCAGAACTGTTTTTTTGTTCTGTCCTGTAATAAAGATGTTAGTCACAGCGATTTGCAGGCAAACTGTATTTTTAAAACAGAAAATATGAGATCTTAGAAATGGAAATAAGAGCAAGGGAGGAGATTTGTTTAAGGAAATGAGTCTGTCAGCTGACACAGGGAAAAATAATTGAATAAGAGTTGAAGCTGAGCATTTTTGTTTTCTCAAGGAAAGGCAATGGCCAAGTTTTGAACATCTTCAGGCAAAGCTTTATGCTTAATCTTTCTGTCAGGTGTTAGCACAAGCAGAGGAGGGCTGATTTTCAACAGGTACATATTATCTTTAATAAATAGGACTTACAACATAAAACAACAGTGTTACAGCTTGATCACCACTTTAAACTTCCTTTATCTCCAGGTTCACTGCACATTACTTAGTTTGGTTAGTTTACACAGTGGAGCAAACAATATTCCTGTGGTTCTGAGCACCAAATCTGCATTTCAAACATGAGAAACTGCACTTATGAGGGAAAACATAGCAAGTCTTTCTAGCTGAATGAGAAATAGATATTGTGACATGCTATGTCATATCCCTGTACCATCCAAAAGGTTGATCTTCTGTACCCCATCACAGTTCAGTTCCCAGTATGCAGATTTCCATTCATTTTTTTATCAGTGGATAGGTGATACTGTTCCAAAGTCTTGAAACTGCCAGGTGGTCCTTTCATTTTGTTCCAGGGATCGCTTGATATTCTTTTCCATGTAACCTAGTTATGATTACCTAGAGAAAATAACTGACCTCACTGAAGGTCAGCGTGCTTCAGCTGCCCCCATAGTTTCAGCAAATAAAGTAGGGGTTTTTTCTGTTTTGTTTTGTTTTCTGCGTTATTCCCATTCAAGGAACAACTTAATGCATATGCTATACCTCAAAGTCTTTAGAGAATGTCAATGATCTGATAGGCAGGAAGGTGATACTGGCTCACTAAATCCTATTTTCCAATCACTGGGTTCATATCTCTCAACCAATTGTCTGATTGCTTCTATCTAGTTTCTGCCCAGCTATTCTGTGGCTCCAGAAGCTACTTACTCTAGAAGCTGTTCAAGTAGTGGGCTAGTAGAGAGTTCCTTTCCTCCTGAGCTATGCACTTAACGTACCACCTTTCTGTTTTGTAACAGCTCTGTCACCTTAGTAGACATGGCTGAAATTTGTTTCAGGTACTGAGTTACACAGAAGACCTTGTTGGTCATCACTGTTTTAAGCATCAGCAGTTTCGCTTTATTACAGTAGCAGTAAAAGACCACTGGACTAGCATGTTTGCACAGCTACTCTGACCAGTGAATGCAGGGGATATGGCTAAAGCACCTGGGAGTCACATACCTAGACCCAAATTTGAGTAAGACTCCTTACAGGCATGAAGGGAGCTTTCATTTCATATCGTCTGAGTCACCATTTAGCCCTCAGTGATCTCCAGCTTCCTAAAATGCGTTCTGCATGTCTCCTGTGTTAGTTTTCAGAGAGTGAAGTGTTTGTGCTATTTAAACCAGAGCTAGGTTAAGGCCTCAAAGGGAAATTGCATGTAGGAGTGCCGTTCTTGTTAATGGCATTGTTGTGTATATATCTCTGCATGCAACACTTAACAATGTAGACAAGTACTTTAACAAACAATTCTCACACATTAGATCATGTTCAATCATATATGCAAAGGCAAATGTGATTCTGCCATGATGATTTTGAACAACGAATCCCTTTAAGCACGCAAACACACGTTAATAGCATTTGGCTTTTATTCCACTTACACCTGCTTATGAGAAACATGCTATCATTCTTAGCAGAAGCTGTTCTATTAATATACATTTAATGAAAGTTTACTGCTGACTATTCAATTAAAAATAGCACAGCAGTGTCTGAAACTTTGAATTTTAGTTCACATTGTTTCTAGTAAGTCTTTGAAACAAGTCTATACTATCAGGTAAGGCCTTGATCTGCAGACCTGCTCTTGAGAGGTATGGAGAAACCTTAGATGATGTTACAAACCTGCTAGGGTGAATCAAATATTAAAAAAATTATTTCTAGAGGACTTTTAAAATTAGTTTACAACACTATATGAGGCAGTGTCTTGTTTTAAAAAAGTCCAAGGAAGGATTTTGCATAACTTTTTTTTTTTGGGGGGGGGGGGGGGGGGCAGCCTGTAGATGAGATACAGAACTTTCTTCTACAAACCGCAGTCGGAATTTTAGTTCCTTACAATCTGGAAAATAAGCCACCTAGAGGAGAGTTTCTCTTTCTAATAAATTTGCATCTGAGAGGTAATTAAAGGTATTTAACAAAAATATCCATGTTTCACTATAAATGGCATTACAAGTTGTAATAGAGAAGGCACATGTGAATAGACAGGTGTGGAAGGATTAATAGCAACATATCTTCCTATGACCTGCAACTCATCCCCACTTGACAAAAATCAGACCCAATATGGGGAAAAGAAAGAGAGAAATACTCAAGTGCACTTACAAAAGACTGGCTTGCCCATGCTAGAATACCATGTGGAGCCAGGCTGTTGCACGGTGTTACAGGACATGTGCCCAAGCCTGCTCCTGGCATAATAAAACAAGATGGGAGGGGATGAGAGGTGGAGAGAAGAACAGAAAGGGACGGTAAGTCTACATGGATGGCACCAGGCAGAGGCACAGATAATAGCAGACATTTCTAGTGAGTTATGGCAACCTCAACATGGAGTTCTTTATGTCACTCATGTAAAGGAAGTCCCAGTACTAATAAAGGTAGAGCCCACAGAGCAAATACTAATACAGACGGGGGAGCAGACACATGTGCATATATATTGCTGACCTGCATTAGTAGCCAATGGTCTTGCAGCTTGTTTTTCAGTGTAAAAATGGTGTAGAAGAGGTTTATTATTCTGAGAGAAACTTAGAATTAAATAATGGTTTACGAGATTTGTTTTGGCACTTTTTATTACTCTGATGTGACTTGACATTAGTATTAGAGGACAGCACCCTTAGTGAGCTGGTTTATGATCTCAGTATTTTAAAAGAGTTATTAAGCTGACATAATTATTTTTTCAAGTAAGGCAAGGTAAAAAATAGGTGGTAGGTATCTGCAGCTGAAAACAGTCACTTTTTATTTCAATAAAACTTTTTACTGTGTGTTTAGTTAACTTAAGCATTTGCAATTCTTTCATGGTCCTCTGAGAGGCTGATTGATTGTGACGTGGCTCCTGGATCAATATTGCTGTAGCATACCAAACAGTTGCCAGTGAGTTGTGCAATTGCTTTACAGAAAGCAATCTGTCACTTTTCCCTGTCTTGCAGATATGCTAATTCAGCTCTTTTTCTGGATGCAAAGTATTTCCTCCAAGAGTGATATCTGTGTATACGTAAAGTGCTTTCATTGGCATATTTTTTCTGAATACCTGAGTACTTAATGAATGAAGTACATTCAGTATCAAAATGGAAACTGCAAGTTTTAATAGCGCTATTTTGCTCTAGTCTCTAGCCGATATAAAAAGTTCTCCAGATTCAGGATACAGCATTGCATCTTCGCTTGTGCTTCAGCTGCGGAATATTTGTTTTGGCTACTGTTAATCAGGTTATTAACCATTGTTTGAAGAAGCAGCCTTACAGAGCAGTTCCTTGTGGTTTCTTGCTTTGTGTAAGAGGGGTTTTTGTCTTGATGCCTCATTATATACCATGCTTTTAAAAGCTTCGGTAAAGAATAGTGTTTTGCACTTGGAACAAGGAAAGAAAGGGCTGAAGTTTTCCTTATTATCTGTGGAAATCTATTAGTCCTTTAGAAGCTTTATGAGGCATTGTAAGATCAGCTAGTAGCAGAGAAAAAGTCTGCAATCATCTTCTTAGCAGAGTAACTTATACATCCTGTTCTATTTCCATTTTTCTTAAGGCTATAGCTTTCATATCCGCCTGGACTGTCTCATAATCAAACCAAGGAGGAGCAAAACTTTGTAAATATTACTGAGGCTTGATCTGTATTGCATAGGGTAGAATGCATCTTCTGGCTAATCCTAGAGAGACTGTGATGCTTTATTAAAGCTCAACATCCCAGGCAAGTTAAAAAAATGTTTACTGTGGACCAGCTTTTCAATGGGACCTCACTGTACACAACAGAAGGTAAAGCTGAACAGGGGAGATGCACTATAACAGTATCTGTGCTATCAATTTTGTCTCAGCTTTTAACTACAATACAATGCAAGGTTGTTACGTTACTGGTATTTTGAAAGCATTTCTCTTTTGGGCCACTGTGCATTCTGAAATGAAAATCTGAAACCCATTTTTAAATAAGAAGATATATGGCTATGGTAATTTATTGTTTTCTACCCATTCTTCTGCTGTGGTAAAACAAAAGTACCAGTTTCAGTTTGGACTAAAACTGCTCTTCTGAAATGATGCCTACATATTATAATTATGTGTATTCAAGACAAAAATCTTTATTTGGCTCATTCGAAGTATTACAGAAGCAAGTTATGACCTTTTTTCTTGCAGGCTATAGTGTCAGATAAAAGCCTTTGCTTCTCTAATGGCTAACAAGTCTTTAAACTAGATATTAAAACATTCTGCAGAGCACTGGAACATAAAATTTCCTTATGAAAGTAATATTGTCAGTATAAATCAAATTCTAAGTCTAAAGACACAGGAATAAAGACATTTATAGAGTGCCCACATACAAAATTAAAATTAACATATTAAAATATATTTGATTACAGCAACAATAAATTTAAATCATGTCTGTAGCAGCAGCAGCAGCAGCAGATGCTTTCAACAAGAGGAGGAACAAATACTCTCAAATGATGTTCAAATAGTGAATACATGATCAAGCTAATTCTCAGGAATATACTGGTTTGAGCACCTGTAGAAACATGTGTAAAGCTCAATTCATTTATAGTTTATTGCAAAATCTTTTTGTGTGCCTGTATTGCTAGCTGTACTTTATAGTCATGCAAAATAAATTGAAAATGAGATTACTCAGAAAAAGTCTGTTCCAATAATTGGTTCAAAAAGGTGCCATACAAAATGAACACATGAAAAACCAGTAATTTATTGCATTTGAATTTAGTGAGACTTATAAGAGCACCTGTATCTTAAATAATATAATATTTGTATCATTAGTTGTTATTGTTTAAACTGAAGAAAAAGTCAGTGCTTAAAATTAGAATATAAACCTTGGTAATAAGCAAAGCTTAGTCGGGTATGTTTATTTCTTTAAACACCCTGACGCCTCCAAGAGTACAGTAGCCTTTCACCAGTCCAGATCGATATAGCCAAAGCTAAATTTAGACCCTTGGAATTTGATCATGAAATGGTTGTTTAGAGCTAACTTGTTACTGAATTCTTCCTGTGTCCTTTCTTTTCTTTAGCAAAAATTTCACTTTGAGAACTTGTTTCTTTTATGACAGTATCTATCTTTCTAGCTCTCATAAGGGAAAAAAATGAAGTATCTTTCCTGCTTTGGGTGACGATAGATTTAAGAAGATTGTTGCTGCCAAGGACAGGTGTGGAATACAAAGCAAATAACTTAATGATTAAGATTGCTTTTTTGGAACAAGTAGTACAATGGAACATGAACATGTGAAAATATGTTTTAAAGCAGAAACCGCTTTAACTTGCTGCATCCTGCATCACATCAACCCAATTGAAAATATGTATCATATGCCTATGCCTATGCCTGTTCTTAAACATTCTGTTTTAAACCACCCAGGACTTACTAGCAGCACAAGAAAGTTCTGAATAAACTTAATTTCCTTGATATTACACAGACTGAGCACAGATTTGCCTGTGAGGTATGCAACTCCGGTTGAGGTCAGCCAAAATTCTGTAGTCTCACTACAGATCAAGACTGAATGTTCAAGTGTCTAGTGCTAATTTATGTCTTTTTCTGCGTGGGTACAAAAGGAGAAAAGCACAGGAACACTTGCCAAGCAGCACCTATCCAGAACAGTTGTGTGGAGTCTCTATGATAAAAAGCCAAAAGAAGTTCAAATTTCTGACCATATGAAAATGCCCATACCTCAAATATACTCCTCCGAAGGGTAAGGAGTAACCACAATTCCCTGTGATAGCCTAGCTTTAACGTGTTACTGCTTCCTACAACTCTGACAATTGTTAAGAGGAGGTGTAGCAGTCATCACCCTGAGTTAGACGGCAATGCCTGTCATCTAGCAGGTAAATGACAGGTGAGAGTTTTCAACTCTTTCTGCTTTATGCCCTGGCCCTCAGGAGTCTCACAACAGTTCTGTCTGCCTCTGAAGACAGAGATGCAGGCAGCTCATGAGAAAGATAAGTTTTCTGTGGGTTGGATGGGTCCATTGTTTACCTGAAGCTCTAGAGATTTTAGCTTTCATGATATGAATCTACATGGATGGGTGAAGACAAGTTAAGGTAAATTCAGTTCCTAATGGCTAATACTCCAGTGCTCCCAAAGCTCATTTAAAGAGCTAAACATTTCTTCCCTACAGTTCATTATAGTGCCTGAGCACTCTGCAGAAACAATTTCTTACTCCTTTATAGAAGGAGATGTTATTGACATTACTTTTATTTAACCTTCAATAGTACCTTAATTGTGCTTTTCAGTTGCAAAGACAGACCACAAGAGAGATCTCTCTTTGAAGGAACAGACATTAGAATTTTTTTGGCAGACTTCTAATTTGGCAAATCAATGACCAGCATGTATTTTAAGATGTGTAGCTTTAAGTATTCAGGACTGAAAACATGGACCTAAAATTTATGGCTATCTCACGACAGCTATGTCTGAAACTAGGGTAAATAATATCCTGGAAAAAAAGTTAAATACTTTGTGACAGGACCTAAATTCAGCCAAAGACTTGAGAGGAACTTGTCTGCTATTTTTCTTAAGGAGAACACGTAAAAAGGAACACAAGATAGAAAAGCTTTCCAAGCACAGCAAGTTTCTGATCTATTGACAGATCAAAAATAAAATGCTCTGGGAACACATACATCCTCCAAAGCCAGTGGGCCCTTGCGGGTTTTTCCAAATTTAATCTCAGTCCAGCAGCTTCCAGTGGCATTTAGGGTTGCAGGAAATAACATCCTGTACTGGGTTTGTGTGGCAAGGTTTTGGTAGCAGGGGTTACCGGGGTGGCTTCTGTGAGAAGCTGCTAGAAGCTTCCCCTATGTCCAACAGAACCAATACCAGCCAGCTCCAAGATGGACCCACTGCTGGCCAAGGCCGAGCCCATCAGCGATAGTGGTAGCGCCTCTGGGATAACAGATTTAAGAAGGAAAAAAAGTTGCAGGTCACACAGAAACTGCAGCTGGAGAGAGGAGTGACAACATGTGAGAGAACCAACCCTTCAGACCCCAAGGTCAGTGAAGAAGGAGGGGAGGAGATGCTCCAGGTGCCAGAGCAGAGATTCCCCTGCAGCCCGTGGTGAAGACCCTGGTGAGGCAGGCTGTCCCCCTGCAGCCCATGGAGGTCCACAGTGGAGCAGATATCCACCTGCAGCCCGGGGAGGACCCTACGCCGGAGCAGGTGGGTTCCCGAAGGAGGCTGTGACCCCGTGGGAAGCCCACACTGGAGCAGGCTCCTGGCAGGACCTGCAGATCTGTGGAGAGAGGAGCCCACGCTGGAGCAGGTTTTCTGGCAGGACTTGTGACCCTGTGGGGGACCCACGCTGGAGCAGTCTGTGCCTGAAGGACTGCACCCTGTGGGAAGGGACCCCACACTGGAGCAGGGGAAGAGAGTGATGAGTCCTGCCCCTGAAGAGGATGAAGCAGCAGAGACAACGTGTGATGAACTGACCCCAACCCCCATTCCCCATCCCCCTGCGCCACTGTGGGGGTAGGTAGAGAGTCTGGGAGTGAAGTTGTGCCTGGGAAGAAGGGAGGGATGGAGGAAGGTGTTTTAAGATTTGGGTTTATTTCTCATTACCCTACTCTGGTTGATTGGCAATAAATTAAGTTAATTTTCTCCAAGTCGAGTCTGTTTTGCCCGTGATGGTAATTGGTTGAGTGATCTCTCCCTGTCCTTATCTCGACCCACAAGCCCTTTGTTATATTTTTTCTCCCCTGTCCAGCTGAGGTGGGGGAATGATAGAGCGGCTTTAGTGGGCACCTGGCGTCCAGCCAGGGTCAACCTGCCACACATCCCCACAGAGTCCATAGGAAGCACCTCTCTTTTCATCGCCTTCAAAGCCTGACTGTGTGTGTGCTCCCTGTTGCAGTTTCCTTTCCACATCCCCTCTGCTTCTTCACACCCAACAGCCTTGGTGTTCACCCATATACACCCTGGCACACACACTGAGGTGTTTTTCACATTGCTAATTCATCCACCTGTGGAAGAATTGTGATGTATATAAACTCAATAATAGTGATTGCTTCTTCTGTAAAGAAGATTCCCAATGACTCCTGATCATTATTCATATGATTGGCTATCTGAATAAAGACATTGTCACGTGAATGGGTAAAGTAATTTGGCAGAAAATAAACCCCCTTGCATTCCAGCTTATCCTCAGATATCAGAGGGGCTGGGGGTGGCCAGGTTTAGATTCTGAGTGATATCTAATTTGGCACTATTAGTCCAGTCATGTTCAACTTACTGAACTCTCACGATTATGGATGCACTAATAGCGCACTGCACTTTCAGCTTAGTTGCACTCCATGGACTCACATGGCCAGACTTGGAGAGTTTGGTGACCCCCAATGAGAAACTTTTATGGCTAGCTTAACCAATAATGCAGTTTATTAAAGCAACAGAAATACAGGTTCTTATGGATTGCTGGTGATAAATACACTGTCTGCAAAAGCATGTGCAAACACTGAGATTATGAATAATACAGCGTGTGAAATCAGAAAAGCAACTCTATATAGAGAGATTTCTAAGTTTTCCGACTAAGCACTTAGTACAGTCTGGATCTTACCCAAAGGCCTTCCTATGGGGGGGAAGAGAGGCTCAGCCCGTTGACTGATCCCAGGAGTCAGAGGTAGTCTGTGATGGTATCTTCCCTGATTTGTTTTCGATGATGCCTTCCCTAACATTCCCCCTTTCTTAAGCCATTTTTTATACAATTCTTTACCTTCAAGGCGGAGCTTGAGTGACTCCAGTCATACATACTTTTATTATGATTGGTATAAAATTCTCTCACTTTGCTTTTAAAGGTATAGATTAACAAAATTCAGAGCCCAGGCTCAGTGAGGGGTGGTCGCACTTTGGAGGCAGGTAGTCTTTGGATGGAGGTGTGTTTTGGTATTATAATGACATTATAATGAGCAAAGTTCACACAAAGGACAGCATTTTGTCAAAATATGACAGACTGTTGGCCCAGGGTGGCAAATATGCAGCTCATCAGTACGATAGTACCATGAAGTTCCCATCTCTGCAGTGATTCACAGAGCCTGGCCACGGAGTCTTCCCTCTGCTCTACCCTCCATGCTATTTTGCAGGCAGTGTTGTATAGGGAACCACTGTGGAATGGATCCCTTGCATACCAGTTGCATTCCACTCTGAAAGCTTCTTCGATGTTATACCTTTCCTTAATGTGTGAACAATGCTGTACCTTTAATATAGGTTTAATTTCTAAGTCACCTCCAGTAATTATTCCACAGACATGGATAAACATCACAGTGTATTTAAGTTTCCTTTAATTCAGTAAATTTCTTAGCTCAGTAATAATCTCACTGAGATAAATTAAGTCAAAAGTTTCATTTTATTTAATCCTCGCAAGCTCTTTCTTTATGTGCCAATGAGATGTTTCTTTTCTGAAAGCTTAATGATTATTGCACAGTGATTATGTATATACAAGGTATGATAGAGCAAAATTCTGTTTTAATTAAGTTATGATTATTGTATCAGAAATTTCTGAAGGCAGTAAATAGTACCAAGCTTGCACAGCTGATAACAAATAGTTTAAACTCTTGCCTGTTGCCTTAATTTATAAGTTCACTGTGGGGAGGAGGGACTTTAAAGCCAATATTATGGAACAGCCTCAAAATATTATAACCTGTTGGTTTTGAATGTTTCAAAGGAGATGGCCTTCAAGACTTACAAAGAGTCAGTTAACTTCTATTACGTATTTCTAATATATGTGTAGGTAATTTTAGGTTCTGCATGAATAACAAAGCTTTGGTTGGAATGTGATTTTCTGTTCAAATTTTTTTAATTCCTGTACAATGGTCTACAAGCAATGTTTCTGATGCTTCTAATAAATGTTGTAATATTAAAACCTGTAGAAAATCTACTTGCTTCAGTTCACTCATGTATAATAATTGCTTTTAGCTTGAGCTTATGCTAGCAGTCTCTGACAAAGAACAGATGGTGGAGACTTTCAGATTTAGAGATTTCACTCAGGGTTGTATACATTATTGAAGCCTGGAGTCTGGACTAGGAGTCTGAAACAAAATTTAAATGATGGTCAGAATTGTTTTAAATATACTTCATTAGCTCTAATCTGAGTACCCACTGCTTCTTACCTGAGATAGCAAGTCAAGGTGAGAAAAAAGCAAGGTCATTTAATTAAAAACCTAGTTTGAAGCTAGTTTAAAATAAATTAAAGAAGCTTTTTCTTTTGCTATAAGTAAGGACTCTAATTCCAATTAACATTAGAAAAAAAACCCACAATAGCAACTTATAAATGAATCATAAGGTCTGATGCTGCATGTCTTGTTCTGGTAAAGGTGTCAGGATAAGTGATGTGAGTGCTAATAAATTGTGGGTGTGGGCCTCCTTACATACGGAGAAAAAAAAAATCAAACCTTATTTCTAGAAGCAGAAGTATATCAGATTTTTTTTTCATAAATAAAAGTTTAGTTTAACAGATCTTCATATTTTCAAATTCCCGTAAAATTTTGAGCTATTCCTGGCTTCACATCCTGAACACAAGAAAGCCACAAATCAAAGATGGACCTATTTGCTTTCTTCTTAAACTAGATTTTTGTCAAGGAGGTGAGAGGAAGAGACATTGTAGAAATGCATCTGTTTCTCATTAGGAACAACACAAAACATTTGGAAAAGTTTTCCAAAAATGGAAAATCAAAGAAAGGGAGAGAAAGGAGGCTGGAAAAAAGTTAACTTCTCTTACTGAAGAGATCATAATTTTCAGAAATATTTGAGTAGTCATTTGAAAGGGAAATGAGAGAAAAGTTGAAAGAAAAGTCAAGTTATGTTTGTGTGGTCTAAAGTATTATTTCTAGTCAGAATGAGATGCTAATTAAAGATAGGAAGTGTTAATATTAGACCTGAGAAGCCAAACAACTGAAAATTTGATGAGAATGGGTTTTCACAAAAAGAAAAAAAAAAGTTTCATCTTTCTAAATTTTTCTAAAATAAGTTTTATCGCCTTTTGGACATATAAAAATGGCTTGAATTCCATGTTACTTCATGCAGTTTTTTAAAGGAGAACTCTCATACAGTTTTCAAGGAGTCCTAAACAATCTAGCTTAAAAAAAAATAACGGTATTATCAATAAGAGAAAAGGTCAGTTTTACAACAGATATCATTCTCTGGGCTTAACCAGAAGAATTGTTCTTTGCATCTACAGACAGTTTAAAAATACTCCGATCCCAAGTATTTGGCAGCAGATCTGATGTCTAATCCTCTTCAGTCTTGCATGAGAGCAAAGGATGAGAATGTTACTTTTCACAGGCACAGCAGAGGTCTACACATCTTTAGAGCTTTTGGGGTACAGCTTCACTCTCTTTTTCAGAAGAGAAAGTAGCTTCAGATCTAAAACAAGTTACCATGGAATTAGTCAGATTCATAATCACTGGAAGTTTGGTTAAGTAAAATTGGAAATTTTAAAGTAAATTATAATTTTGATATAATCAGTCAAGAATTTCATCTCAGAAGGCACAATAGAACTACAAGTTCTGAAAATTACAGTATTCTAATAAAACACTACCATATTCAAAACCACTATAAATATTTCTAATAACAATACAGCTTTTTACTGCCTAAAGAAATGGCACCAGGAGGTAACAACAGTAGACTAGTCTAGATAAACAAGTTAATGTGATTTGTACTTTGGACCTGGTTCAGGCACAGTCCCTGTCTACACTAACATCAAGCCTCATCCTGGAAGCCAGCAGTTCTATATCTGTCATATTTGTAACTCTAATTCCTGAGTAAGTGCTGATGTAGCCCTGAGGAGCTGCTTCACAGTTTAAGAGCAGTTGATATGCTCTCATATTCACTGGGTATGAACAATTTAAGCTTTCTCATCTTAAAAAGAAAACTATGCAAATAACAATAATTATTGTTACTGTCCACAGTTAATCTCTTTTTCCTGGAGATAGCTGGTTTGCATAAACTAGAAATGTGGAAATTGGTTGCCTTCTTGATTGCCTCCCTGCCAGGGCTGTTTTCCCCACTTTATTATAGTTGCCGTCTCTAATTGTTTTATATGCAAGCAAGCTATTAATTTCCAGCAGCAATCTGTGAATTAGTATAAAGGCTTATGTTTCTTATGTCAGAAGATTCTCATTAAATAAATCCATTATTTTCTGTTGTTGCACATTTTTTATTGAGCTAACTTCTCTCTTTCTTTTCCTGATTTTGATATCTTCCATATACATCAATATTACCAGTTTTTGTCTTTTTCTGAGGGGAGGGGGTCACTTATTTACCATTTATTGAAACAAGAACTATCAGCCCATAAATATTTGTCTTTTACAATTAAAAGTCTTTCCACCTATCAAGTCTTTAAAAAGACACTGTCCTTTCAGCTCCCTTTTCTTTGTCAAACTTGTAGAAATGTGTCTAAAAAAAAATTCAAAGAACAATTTCACCACAACTATATGCAGAATATTTATCTTTAATTTTGATAATATGGTTAAGCTTCAAGATCAAAGAACAAGGACAAGAACAAAGACTGCAAGGACAGCCAACAGAATCTCAAATGGGTCGGTGGTCATAAAAGCAGCCCTTCAACTCAAATGAATTCGTCATTGCACATGATCGGATGTACGCAGTACTATGATAATCAGTTACAATAATTTTTATGTATATGTATACTAATCTGATTAATATGTAATTGTTACTCCATATAACCTGTTTGTGCTGAAGCTGTGGCATGCACACTTGGTGGAATTATCCCCTGTGCATCCAGCGCTGCAATAAAGAATGCCTGCTTTCTAAAACTCCAAAACGAGTCTTAAGAGAGTTTCTTCGACCGACTTTTCAGTATCACCATCACTGCTGGACAGCCGTTAGCCATCCTGCTTGGGAGATTTGATTCTCCATGCAAGTGTTACCCTACACCAAGGTTCCAGTAAATTATTATTTTTTCCTTTTAACAAACACTTTGTCCAAATGCCTGTGCAACAAGGCCAGGTTTGGATATCAGTACAGTATAGCAACAAATAAAATTGTATTTCCTGCTTTCCCCAGGTCTTTTTCAGCACTATTGCCTTAAGCTTCCTCATTCTAATGGCAGAAGGCATATTTCTCCAATTTTCCAATAATTCCTTTTGAGTCAGGCACCTTGCAGGTAAGGTTTCATGAAAAAGAATATTTTCAGGTTGTGGCAGGACATGCATGTGTTATGGAATTAGTTCTGCAGCAATTACATTACTTCTTAACTGTTTTATGAAGGATTTTTGCTTCAGAACAGATTTGTCATGGTGACTATTTTTCTCCCTTGCATAGGCTGGTGAAGCATCTGCTCCCATGTCATGTCTTAATGTCACTGCTGCACAATTCCCCTTTCTCTCTTGAGCTCAGGCTGGACCATTGCCTCTTTAGAAAGTTAATGTGAACACTGTCTTTACTAACTCTTTTCAGTCTGTCTCTGAGGCTTCCAAACTACTCTGGTGCTTGTTTCCCAAGGCTCAACATCAGCAGCACTTAGTTAGTACTTCTTAAATTTAAGTGCTGGAGCTTGTGGTAACCTGCCAGGGCTGATGCCCATTTCAGGCCTCCTTAGGTCAGCTGCTTCACTGGTTTTACTTTCTTCAGTGACTAGTAAGACTCATATTTTTCTCTGGTAAACAACATACATGGCAAGAAATCTATTTACTCCTCTTTCAACTGCTAATTAGAAAGGGGAAATGCTTCCAGGGAAAATGAATGAAAGTAACAGCCTTCACATATATATATGCTTTGTGTTGAGGGCTTCCTTATCCTTGGGAAATAGCCTCAAATGATTTCTCAGAGGATTTGGTCCACTGTTGCTCTGAGTGATCTCGATGATATGTCCCATTTTTAACCAAAAGATAGACATTTTCTTTCTTAGTATTATCAAACATTGTCCCTTTTATGTTTCTTATTTAATGACGGCTCACATGTATGTAATAGATTTTCAAATTACTCTCCTCCGCTCTGGGTAGCTGTTAAGACAAGAGCTTCAAAGTGTTTTCTGAAAAAGCTGCCTATGACCTTCTAATTTTTATGACAACTGTTTCTTACAAATACAAAATGAATAGAGATTGCTTAATCCTTCTCCATTTATTTTGTTACATTACCATAGCATTTCATCTTACTTGAAGCTGTTCTTCTACTACCTGCTTAGTGTCCTTCACTGTGTCATCTGGTATTCACTCACAACCACTGAGGTCCAGAGAAGTCTGTTTCATTCAATATCACTTAAAACATGCCTTCTTTGTTTAACATGAACATACAGCCTGACACAACTCCACTGATGGGAGTCTGGTAAAAATACGGTTTCCTACAAATGCTTTATGTTTAAAAGATTCATTTAAAAAACACTCCTGTTTTATCTCCACCACCAATACTCTCCTGTAAACCTTGAAAGAGAGGCCTGTGTCCCACTCTATCAAAAGCATAACTTTCAGCAAAACATATTAGAATCAATAGTATCCATCCCCTTTTCTCATCTATAAATACAATGGAAATCCAGTGAAATGGAAAAGAAAACAAACAAACACAAAAGACAAACAAAACCACCCCATGGAACCACTTCTAAACAGTTTTACAATGCTGTTATGATATAAGAAGATATTTAACTGCTTAGAAGCAACTGCATTTTGAACTTGGATATAAACTGGATAGAAAATGGTTATAAAGTTTATCTCCATTTTGAGAATCCTTCTGATTGCATTGTTGCTGTTGTGCACAGACAGTCTGCTCCTACTCAGACTTTGGGCACCTACTTAGTGCCTTCAATTATAAAACTGATCTCCTTGGGTTCCCTATACAATCAACAGAGATAGATAGGGCATCTAAGCTTATTCATGTTTGGAGTCAATGTTTGGCAAAATGTAATTTTTTGAACAAAGTCCTTCAGTCTAAGCTTTAATGTATCTTTTCTTTTTCTATGTGGACTATGATTTAGTAAATTGATGGAGAAATTATGATGCAAACAAAACATCCCTCTGTGCTGAAAGAGGTTTCAGTCCTGTTGCACCTGATTTGGAAATGTCAAAAATTAAGAAAAATGAGAGTCACTTTGTGATTGTGTGTCACTGAACTGACTTTTTATTAAAAGGTGAATATTTTGATTTTCTTGTACTAATAATTCATGATCACAGCATTCTCATCCAGATGTGCCTTTACTAATCTAATGTTTTATTATTCACATTTTTTAGAAGTGTGTCTTTTTTATTGCTGATCAATTTTCATTTTATCCCTTAATTAGTGACTTTTGCAAAATTGACTCTTATAATCTTAAACACAACTCAGAGGTTGGATGTTAATTTTGTGGAACTATGTGTGGTTACACGCATAAGTCTGGGAAAAAATTATCACCCATCAAAGGTAGAGGACTTTGCTGTCTCAAAAGCCATTTGATTTGCATTCCTGAAATAAAGAGTTCTCACCTAAACTGAGATTCATGGATGAGATTTCAGTGAGACCAGATTTCAATCCCATGTCTTCACATAGCTTAAGAAAGTGGTAGATGCAAAAATTAACTGCCATAAATCCTGATAAAAAGTCGGCATGAAGCTTCCAGGAAACAAACCATAGAAGTTCTTGAAAAATAGATAATGCCTCAGACCAAAACCATGGACGTCAGGTACATTGCTTAGTTGGCCTCATTAGTCTCATGCCTCTTCTCAGGGACTCTGAATTAAGGTGGTTTGTGGGAGGGCAGGGGAGGAAGTAACTTATTATTGCAGTTTTCCTGACTGAGAGACTCTTACTTTACCATTGCAGACCATCTGAGTTGAACCAAACTGAGGATAGTCTGGCATACACAGGTTTGAATCCTAACATAGGGATGCTAAGAAAAGATACCTTTCTCCTAATTTTTTAATCTCTTTTTTTTTGCCTCCACCAGCCTCAAGGGTCATGGACTCTTATGTCATGGACCATGGGTTCAATGCTTTTTCGGGCTGGATTTCAAGTTTGGCATGCAAATTGTGCTTATGTACAAGCATGAGTACATAAATAATTAGGATATATGGACTAAATTAGATATTTGTGTATATATTTTGATCTGTGAAAGGGCAATTAGAAACTGTGATTTATAAACCATATACTGAGTGGAAACTTGAATAAACTGGACAGCTATCATCTCACCTGGACAAATTTAGATGGCTGTGTGAAAATCACATTATTCAGTTCATCAAGACAAATGAGGGCATGACATTATTAGAAGTGTCATCTTCCGAAAAGGTTATAAAACACTTTTAGTCATTAAAAGGTCATGTGGCATTTTCCACTGAAGCAATACAGAAATCTGTTATTAAAACAAAATAATTCCAAATATTTTTTTTTTCTCTAGGCTTTTCACAAATATCCTTCCGTCTTAGTACCTATGCCGTCTGACTCCTAGCTTTAAGGAGTAGGCAGCAATTACATTTTGCACAGCTCTGAGCACAGTGTTGGTACCTAGTGTATAGTAAAGTATCTGAATGAGTGACCATAATCAACCACTGACAGGCCACTTTGGTTTTTGTCAGTTTGTTTACCAGAATCCTGTTTGCATACCAACATTCCACATGTCTACTTTTCTCCCCTCTGATCTATGCTGAAGAAGGAATTTTTAATTTAACTTCATAGAAAAACAACAAACAACATCATTTATTCTAGGGCAAAATATGCTTTAGAATCCTTTTAGGGTGGGAGATGGCTTCACAATGGGAAGTTATTTAAATTAGCTACTGTTCTCACTTCCATTTATAACACCTGCAGTATTTGAAATTGGCATGTTGGCTCTTTGGTGATGTATTTTCATAAAAACTGGTCATCCTTGAAGCATTTGTAAGTACTTATGCTCAGAAACCCATGTAAGGAGTTACAAGGACTCATTGAACAAAATACCCACTTCCACACTGCATTAATTGTAAAAGGAAAAGGATAAGGCCTATATATAAAAAGACAAGAGTAATGACACATTATACTACTAAAAATAAATATACATCAACACACTATACTGAATAGCATATCCCAGGGACTGCTATTCTAATTTTTACCTGTCATTTTACCTGTTGATCCTCTTCCTACTATGGAATAGCATTTAGACCCAGCAAGTGAAACTCTTGAGTCCTAGATCCACCAATAAGAAAAAATCCCATTATAAAAGACTTCTAGCAATGTTCAGTGCCTTTGCAACCTCAGTGATTTTCATTTTTAGTGAATTTTCCTAAATATGATAACTCTATGAGAAGGAAGGGCATACTTGTCCATGGTAAATATAAGGGCAAATTATACATTCAAGAATGAATGTATCTTTAAGCCACAGAAAATTTAAAGTTTAAAACCTGCTTTAATGTATAATTGCACCAAGACAATTTGTCTTTCTTGAAATATGCTTCTTCATAGGGCATTACTCATCTTTGAGTAAGCTAGAAGTGAGGGCTTTATTATTGTTACTTTTACAACTATGACCAGAATCATTATTTTAGTGGAAAGAAAATTCAACCCTGAGCAAAGCACAAGACAAAGCTTTGATAACTGAGGCTTACTGTGTTGTAAGACACAGGCTATTACCAGCAGATGAGAAAACTAGAGAACATCCTGGGCCAGCAGAGCTGATGTTAGTTACTTTGACACCGATACCAGTTTTTCTAAATTATGATCCTATGACTTAAGATCATTATTACTTCTGCAGGTAGCACTGCAGATTTTACTACGGTGTTCAGTGCATGTTTTAGCAGAGTCATGCATAATATTGGGAACATCTCTGGACTTGCTGATTCTACTCTCTTTACTGAGGGATCATTTAATTTGTTGATGGATCCCTCAGCCACAGAGGAATCTGAGGTAGATATGAAAGAATGACATAAAGTATGCACAGGCCTGCTTAATCGATCATTAAAAACTAAAGCAACATACCTTTGGTAGAAGAACAGCCCAAACTGAGTTCAGATTCATGATTCTGAATCCAGTGGGTCTGTGAGGACATCTTCCATAACACGCACCAGGAAACTTCACCCAGTAAATGAAGACAATTTTTTTAATATACCACCTGACGAGTAAAACAGAAGACATATTTTGTGTATTTTCAACTGGCGTAGTAGCAGCTGTTACCAAAACTGTGTCATTAACTATGGTGTCTAAAAGATAAACCACATGGAAAATTGTACAATGTAGAGTTTTATTTCAGTCTGAAGCTCAGCTCTAATTAAATAATATTTTAATGCTTGTGTAAGCATTATAATGAATATAAAATTACTATTTTTAATATTATTACTGTTAGATTTTAACAATAAAAGCAATTTTAAAATATACAATGTACAACCATTCCTAAATGTAAGTTTATATGTACACACAAAAACATGCACAAAAGTGCATGTTTTTACAAAAATGAAGCAATCTGCTAGGAAACAGAGAACTGTTTTTTAAGAATTCAGTATGTTCAGAAACAATTTTCCCTGCAGAAATGCAAGCACCATTACACAACGTCCTTGATTATAAACTTATTCTAGTACAGGCCCCACTAATTAGGCAAAGGCATCATTAGTGGTGCTCTGGTGGTTTGATACAAGACTGAAGACAGGGAACTAGGAAATGAAATTGCTTTGTGAAATACATGCGGCATTACCCATTTTATATGAAAGAAAAGAAAAGATGCTAATACAGTTTTAAGATTACCCAGCCAAAAAGTTAGGGTATGCAAGTAAGAGTTTCTATGGAAATGCTAAACACTGTGTTGCATACAATAATATAGTAATGCTAATTTTGGGGGAGGGGGCTGTAGTTCAATAAATATATAATATGCTGTTTCATGAGCATTATTTAGTATATATGTGTATAAAATTTCTAAATCAGTTCCAGAAATATTAGGTTTTGCATTTGGTAGGATATAACATTGTTGCTTTACCATTATGTTAATATATGTCTTGCAATACCATTTACCTGTTATTGAAAGAAAAAGCTTGTACCTATTGATGTTAGGTTTTAATTCTGACTTTAAGGCCCCATATGTTACAAATCACTGATGTTAAGTATTCCTATTCCTCTCCAGCCAAAGTCTTGACTGGCGAAAGTAGAATAGTCATAATGTGGAAAAAATCAATTTGATAACAAATGGTCACTTCAGAATTTTCAGGAAACTGCAGAAGGAAGAAGTAATCTAAAGTCACGGTGTTTATATTCCACCTTCTCTGCTCCTGTCTCTCCCCTCTCAAATATTTCTGGCTTTCCATATCTTTAAATACTGACTGTACATGTTGCAATCTGTTGATTTTTTAATGCACAACTCATGAAACAGCCCCACACAGCCCCACAAGTTGAGAACTCTGTGTCCTCATTTCATGCTGTGTCAGAAAGCAGGGCTAATTAGACAATGCTAAAGGAAATCTTAGTAAGTCTCAGAAGAACATTCTCAAAAGAGAGATTTTGCTTATGCTTTTACTGCTCAAATTGTGCCTACTCTTTGCAATGACCCAAAAACTGCACTGTTCAATAAACACTGAAAGTACAAAGAATTCTTTCTCTCCTTCTCTCCCATGTGCCTTTATGCACATTACTGTAGGAGGCTCGTAAAAGTGAAGCATCAGAGATGAGGGCCTTTATTTAGCTGAGGCATAATAATTTTATACAAGTGTAATGCACATAATGTGTTGACTTGCAAATGGAATAATCTAAGATCTTCAAATGCACACTTTCAATAAAACAGTATTTTAAGGACACTTTTTAAAACTAATGCATTCAGACAATGTATGCCCTCTCTATTACCTATTCATGAATCTGCTTCTCCTTCATACACTTGAAATAAATGTTGAATTGACTTGTCAACTAATTATAGAACAGTGCTAAGCAAGCCTCAGCACAGTAACTTCAACTCTAGTGTCCTGGGTGACTTACATAATACTAAAGGCACTTGGATTTCTTGGAAATAAGGAGCTACGTGAGCTGAACTCCTCATCCTGTATTTGTAGCACAGTATTGCAGCAGCCAAATATAAGCAGTGGTCTTTCTAGGTCACTTCTCCACATGAGTGAAACGGAAGTGAGGTTTATTAACTGAAATTTACTTTCAGCTGAACAGTCTTTTCAATCCTGAAAAGATACCATAAAAATATCCTTTATTTGTTCATGCTGAAAGTGCATCCCTTTCATCAAGTAAATGGATACCAAAGTATCCTGAAATCCTACTAAAAATATGTCCTTGCATGTATTCTGCCATAAACTGCATAGTCATTCTTCATGTAAATGATGTAAATAAAAAGTAACTTCAGTTAATGAATTTGCATTATTTTAAACCAAATGCATATCAAAATCATAATATATGTAGCTAGGTTTCAGAGAGAAATTCTCAGGAGCTAAAAAAACATCACCACCACTCCCTTGGCATCCATTTGCTCAAGAATTTTCAGCTCATTAGAGATTTCAGTCCCTAAAGTGTTTGTCAGGTAAAAAAAAAAAAAAAAAAAGCCTGACTTTTACTGTAAAATGGTGGACAACCTCCACTAGTTCTGTGACAAGAAATTTGTCATGTTAGGTCTGGACCCCAGATGAGCCTGCAGCTTTTCTTTCTGATAATCTGCAAGCAGCCAGTGAGAGTTTGAGTTATCCATCCTCCTTACCTCCTCTCGGCCTGCCCGTTTGATGTCTCTGGTCTAAGTAGAGACATAATTGCTAGTGCTATTTATTGAAAGGAAGGGAGAATCAAACCCCCATATGCAATTTACTACAGCAGTTAGTGTTGCTTTCTCAGAGATTAGTAAAATGCTTGCTCTCTCTGACATTGCAGGTTGATGTTAAAGTCAGCTTATTCCTCATACTACATCTCCTTGTAACAGTCATCATTATGGTCAGTCAAAATGTTTTGACATATATTTTTTCTGTTCTTTCACTAATATACTACAGATTTGTAAAAAAATATGTTTGCCGCCAAATTCACAATATTTTGAATTAAATACACATTTGGGGTAGGTCTCAAGGAGTTTTTGCTTGGCTGCAGCCCATCACCATGTTCCCCATAAAGACTCAATCCACTTTTATGTAACATGTGCATAAAACTGGGGCGGGGGGGGGGGGGAATATAACAGAAGCAGTTTCTGAGAAGACTAGCCCATAAAAGAGGTTTTAAACAAAACTCCCATTAGCCCTCACAGGAACATATCCTGTCAACATATTTCAGGGATGTTATTTTTCAGCCAAAAAGTCAAGGTTTTATTGAGGTAAAAGATTGTGCTGCAATCCTACCCCCTGTTTTACAGCAAGGCTGTGGAGTCTTTCAATTCATTTTCCTTACTCGAGGGTTGGCCCAATATAAATGATATCAGTGCCTGGTCTTTCTGAGCTTCTAATATGGTCTAGATTATTTCCTGGCCACAGCAAAATTCTTTTGGTTTTGTTTTTTTTTTAACCAGAGATGGAAAAAATTATGTCCTGGAGATAGGCTGACCCATTCTAGGAATAAAGGGGCTACTGTTTGCCCCGTCTGCCCTTTCTATCTAATTTCTGTATTATTCCTGTGTAGGTGCTAAAAGGGTATTTGTTGTTGCTTGTTTGTTTGTTTTTAAATTACTTCAGAGAGAAACTGGGGGAGAGGAGAGTAAATGAGCTTTGACATAAACTTAACCTCTGTCTCTTTGAGCCATAGCAATCCCTACATGTACTTATAATTAGGATTTTAGGTAGGTGTGAATGACTATCACAACTGTTCTCTTTGTGACTTTTTTGATTTTTTACTTCAAATCCACCATCAATGAATTTACATTTGTTTATTATGAAAAGCACTTTTGATCTCAGCGGATTTCAGCATTAAATGACATTGAAGAAGAATTGCCTTCAGTTTAAATAAATCTCAAATTACTTTCCTGTTTGGAGGCTGAACTAAATGCTGTAAGCGTGAGCAAGTTAAACATACGAAGGATATAGTATTTGACTGATACTGTACAGAAAGAGGCCTGTTCTCAGTTGAGGAATGTTTTGGCCAATAAATCATAGTTCTTACTCTTGGCAGGTCTTCCTTTAAAATATATAATAAATGCTGTGGATGCTTTAATGTCCAAAAAGAAGTGAAAGGACATCCATTTTCAGAATTAGTCATAAAGACCTCATACAATATTATAATGCCTAGCAGTTGATGCCTTTCAAGATTAATGCCCAATACTATGTTGTAAAAATGCAGAATAAAAATCAGTCCTTACATGAGAGAGTTACAGTCTATGCGCATTTGTCTCAGAAGGTCTGAGCTGACCCGCTTAGTCACTGGAGCTCTGTTTTAATGGTGTGTAGGTGTTTAAAAAGCGTTTACACCACAAAGCTGCCCCCTCCAGATAACACTCCTGTTAGATTCACAGTATGGTGACAGATAAACAAACAACTCCTCCACTAAATACATTAAGCAATAATGGCATAAGATTAATGTAGGACAATAATTATGACAACCAGGAAAATGAGTAGTGAAAGTAACAATCTGTTTGCTTAATGCATTTCAGCATGTCATTCTTTTGCAATGAAATTAGAAAGAAATACGAAGCAACTAATGCTTCACCTAGAAAAATATGTTTCTGGAAAGCACAGAATGAGAACAAGGAGGGTGTTTTCGTGGTGTGTTTTGGGTTTTGTCCCCAAATTGATTGTGTATTTTGCAGGCAGGCATTTTATTGGACAGAATGTGAGGGGATTACTACTTACAAAGCGCATTTACCTTGTCTTTTACATTTAAGACTTCACTCATCTGCTACTGCCATGGAGAAATTGTCTAGCCACTAACATATCCTGTCAGTGTGATTCAATAGTAATTCTAGATTTCACCTGAACTTAAACGGACGGTGGATCTGAGCCGGAGTCATGACAGCATTAAATTAACCTAGTTAAAATATGGGAAAATACCTATCCAAAGGAACTTATTTCATTGTGTATTTTACAGCTAGTACTATCCTTTCACTTCTGCACTATTATGAGACAGTGAAACTTGCAATTTAGAGGTTCTTAGAAAAAGATATTATATCTAAAACAGGTTTACTGTAAGAACCTATTATAGGTTCCAAAATTTTATTCAAAATTTAAAGTGTTTTTTCTGAGATGAAGAAGCTATCTATTGTCCTGGTTTCAGCTGGGATAGAGTTAACTGTCTTCCCAGTAGCTGGTACAGTGCTATGTTTTGAGTTCAGTATGTGAAGAATGTTGATAACACTGATGTTTTCAGTTGTTGCTCAGTAGTGTTTAGACTAGAGTCAAGGATTTTTCAGCTTCTCATGCCCAGCCAGGGCACCTGACCCAAACTGGCCAACAGGGTATTCCATACCATGTGACGTCCCATCTAGTTTAGGAACTGGGAAGTGGGGGCGGGGCATTGCCGCTGGGGGACTAGCTGGGTGTTGGTCGGCGGGTGGTGAGCAATTGCCCTGCGCATCATTTGTGCATTCCAATCCTTTTATTACTACTGTTGTCATTTTATTAGTGTTATCATTATTATTATTAGTTTCTTCTTTTCTGTTCTATTAAACCGTTCTTATCTCAACCCAGGAGTTTTACTTCTTTTCCTGATTTTCTCCCCCATCCCACTGGATGGGGGGGGAGTGAGTGAGCGGCTGCGTGGTGCTTAGTTGCTGGCTGGGGTTAAACCACAACATCTATATATAATGTGACAATGGAATTAAACACAAATAATTGTACAATACATGTCATCAGAGAGGACTGAAAATTATTTTAAAATGAAATTTTTTAAAAAATGTGAATATGTATGTTATTTTGTACAAGTAGTTAGTTGCAATGCGTAGAACTCTTTCAACATGTTATGATTTGAGATATTAAGGAATCTATTCATTACATTCCATTTTCAAATGAATCAAGTTAAAGCATGTGGTTTAGGGACCAGAATTTCAAACTGGTCAATATTTTTATGCCATCCTGAAACTGCACTATCACCTTTTTTCTTCTCCTTTGGCTTACTTGGCAATAGTTTGTATGTCCTCACCCAATCAGGAATAAGTAAACTACAGAGTGGGAAACATATTCTAAGAGCCTGGCTTTTAGCTTTGACTCACAGAAGCAAAAAGCGTATCTCCAGCTGCTTTCACCTATTGATCCACTCCTATTGTGATGAAATACTTCTTGAAGTTGGTGTAGCTGGAGATTAAACAAAATGATACAACCTCTTCAGAAATCACTGTCAAGATCCTTGAAGAGGAGTTGGAATAGGCACGTTAAAACTTTTTGCTTGTTATTTGAGTCATGCATTCCTGACTAACCCCTGAACTGCTGTTCACAGAGAAATTCAAGCTGGCAGCGATGGGGAAGATCTTTAAAGGTCAATGTGATCAACCATTGAAAATTTTACTAGAGTGTTTTACAGGTTTTCCATTACTGACTACATCAAAGTCAGGATGAGATGGTTTTTCACTTGTTGCAAAAAGAGCAACAGAAAAAAAAACCAAACCCAAATCAAAAAAAAACCAAACCCAAATCAAAAAAAAACCAAAACCAAACCAAAACCTGAGTAATGTCTTTTTTAAAAGTTATTCCCAGTACTGATGCATTTCTCCTGGACATCCTGGCCTCAGCCTGTGCAGCAGATGATCCCAGTAGGGTGACTGATGTCCAGCCAGTTCCTGTCAGTCCTCTTCTGTTATGGTAGAGGTTGTACCTCAGTGCACCTCACAAACTCACAATACATTTTTATCTTGCACCCAAAACTTCTACCTCAACTAAACAAGTAAAGTGAGATTATGGTTTCTGCTTTACAGGTACAAGTGAGAATTAATTTTACTGAAGCCAAAGATGGCAAAGTTTTAAGGACATGTAGTAGCTGACACAGCTAAGAAAAGCAACAACTTTTTGAGTGTACAAGCCCCCTTTTTTTTCCTGTTATAAGCTGATCTAATATAAATATCGTATCTCTGTTTAGATCATGTCCTGTCATCATGACTACAAACACCTTTATAACTCTGTTTTTGAGAAAAAGTCAATAGAGTGTCTCTGAATGTACCATTGAGTATTGTAACTGGGAGCTGAATCTTCTCTTTTGGCCTAGGGTTGGGAAACAGTGATTTCTTTCTCCACAGTTTCTGAGAGAGATAGAAGTGGAAAAAAGGAAAAAAGATGCTTTTCCCCTGACTTCCTCCCAATATACTGATCTGATTCTCTTCCCAATTAGTGATAGCCTCTTTCTATTACAAACACCTATCTTCCAGTGATTATGTACAGTATATTTCACATCTGCTACTGCCCGAACAGCTTAAAATGGCATATGACAGAGTGCACAACAAGAGAAATCTGACAGAATCCCTCCATCGCTGAAGAGTCAGACAGGACACCGAACATGGTTATGGTCAAAATTTTCACAGTCACCAGCTGCAAGTGCAATAACCTGAGAAATGTTTTGCAAACAACGTTATTCCTGGTAGAAATGGCTGAATAAACCCTGCTTGGGTTTCCTTTGCAGAAGAGTTGAGAATTGACAAGAAGAGAGAGTCTGCTTTCAAGAAGAAATAACGCACGATTAGTTAAGATCATGGAAAAAAGAGGGATTTGCACATTTTTTAAAATATCAGAATGTTGTAATACCACAAACAGAAATGAGCCTTCCAGAGAAGTTACAAAGGAATGCTAAAGCACATTGTTTATGGGAGTCTTAATCACTGCACATATTAGAAAAAAAATACTTATTCCTAACAACTCAAATTGAGTTTGATTTGCTGTTTGATTTGCTGATCATTCTTATATTGAAAACCTGTTTCTTAAATGGGTTCTTTTATCATTTTTACTTCTGCAGAAAAGGCTAGTATACCAAAAAAAAATCCCATTTCATAGCAATGGCTATAGTCTTTACAGGTAATGGCTACTACTGTCTATCCACAATATGTTGTATTGCTTACCTCACCTATGGGCAAGAAAATCCTTGGAAAGAAATGCAACTTTATGGTATTTCTTCCAAACCATGAAAAACAGGAAATAAATTTCTTCACGGTAATGAATTTCTCTCTCTAAATGTGCTCAACAGCAAGATTTCACCCTTCTTGAACCAAAACAAATGACGTAAGTTTTATCTTTTATTTTAATTCCTAAAACGGGGTATTACTAGGACCAGTAGATTTTGACTCAGGTTTTCTTTTTAGGAAAGAAATAGAAGACCATTACTGAACATCACCGCTATATGTGCATTTGAGAAAAAAAAGTCTTTTTCAAGTCCATCTCTCCATTCCTAGATTGGCGATGATAGCTGGATCTAACTCAGTACTTACATGCTGGTACAAGTCCTGTTTCTGATACTTATTTTTTCCAGATGGATAACAGTATACATTTAACTTCATCAAAATAGATCCCTACCAATAGTCCTTTTAAGAGGAAAACACAGGTTTTTCCTACTACAGTCAATCTTTGATCAAACATCTGTACCTGTCTTACCCAGCTAGGTATTAAAATCATATTATTTTCCTGTTTTTCTTATTCTAAGCTGCATTTAAGCCATACAATATAGTTTCCCCCATCATATTTCTCTCAGCTTCTCTTTAAATAATTTAAATTTTCACTTTTCCCCCCACAAAGTCACATTATATTGACATTTAATTCAAGAAAATTGATGTTTCCTTATTACCATGATGTAACAAAATGCAGCCCTTTGACAGCAAGCATTTTAATGTCCCATTTACCCATATCCTCTCAGGAGTTTGTCATAGCAACACCGGATGTTATTTAATAGAGTTGACTCATTGCAGGGTAACTATACTTTGAAGAACTGGCACAAATAACTATGAGTTGGTGGTGCTGCTGCTCCGATGCTGAGCTGATCACAGTAAGAGATGATGGGGATGGTGTTGAGGGCACCTCTCCAGAACAGTTTTCCATCACCCTGATGCCATTACAAAAACAACTAGTTGACAGGGGCTAAGCAGATGAATGCAAACAATACACAGTCCCCCTCCTCTTGTTCTTCCAGCCTTTCCCCCTTAAAAAAAAAAAAAAAAAAAAGTGCCTTTGGTGTGGGGTTTTTTGTGGGTCTTAACAGCTTATCAGCTCTTTCAGCATGTTCTGCACCCCACTTTGACTATATAGGGACAGAAGCAGCTTAAGCTTAGCTAGCAATATGGAAGCTTGTCACTGTACTTTTCCACAGTGTTTCTGAATCCTGCATTTCTCACATACAATACAGGCTACAGCATTTCTTTCTTCTATGGCTTCAAGCATCTTCAAAAAGAGATACAATCACCTTCTTGCAACTAGCAAGTCTTTCTTTTTCCCTTCTTTTACAATATCATGTTATAGAAAAAGGTGTTAAGGTCTTTTTCCTAGCTTACATGCTACCATTCCTTTTTCACCTCCCATCAGACTTTAAGTGACTAAAGGAAGAATGTGACACACAACACAGTGGGTGTTTTAAATTTCACTAATACTTCACATGAACAAACACACACACATCCCCCCCAAAAAACCCAAAACCACCCACCAACAACACTGAACACCAGTTCAGTTTATTAGAGGCCAAAAATAAGTCAGACCAAATACTGATTAAATCTTTATTAATAAAAAAAGTTTAGTATAAAAAAATAGTTCATTCTGTACACTTAGAGAAAGGACAAAGATGAAACTACACAATAGCAGTAAAGAAAGATGCACAACAAGTCAATTTAAAGATGCCTAAAACTATGTTTTCAGAATTGTATTCTTTTCTGTTGTCACGTGCCATGCACTTACTGTTTCCACCAAAACTGTAAGCTTCCTGAAGCGGTCACTTGATACATGCTGGAGTTATGCATAACTAACAACCATTAATGTAGCCAACGCTTTTCATCATAGATTAATGTTTGCCATTGTTAGCTCCTCCGGTAATGGACAAAGGCCAGGTAGCTTTACTGATAGTACATCAAAAAGTTGCATAGGTAATTTACAGAAATGATATAATCCAGCCAAACACTTGTTATTTTCTATGACCTCTGATGCATTTCAGTCATACCCAGTAGAATAAACGATCTGGTGTACTGCTTTGCAATGCTGAAGACCAAATGAAGCTATGTTACAGCATTATTCAAGAGCATGAATTATGGCAAAGGTAGACTTGGTTAATAACATTAATGCGATTACTTTGAGTTGAACACTTTGCCAGGTCTAGCACATAACTAGGCTGACAGACAGCAGTGAATATTGATACGATTAGTCACTTGAGAACAAGTAGCTCTTAAAGCTACAGCAAAGCAGGTGAGAGTAATCTGAAACAGAGCTAGGAGTATCAACTCTGATTAAGGTTGCTCTTCTGCTTGGAAGTTGTCAGTGTCCATTAGGATTACTGGTTTCTTGTCTATCTCTCCTATTCTGTCCTCAAATATCAACATATGTAGATATGAATGGACGTTGTACCTGGGTATTTAAGGTTCGGATCTATGCACCCTGCTTGAACAAAGAGACCAAACTAATTACTGTTTCTTTGTGTAATCGGGCTTTCTAAAAGCAAAGCTATTAACAAGCATTCTTGTAAACTTAATCCCTGTAACTGGTACACAAATACTTGATAGAAAACATGTACCATATAGCAGTCCTGCTCTGGACTATATATCCAAATCTTGTTTACATCAGTGTGACTGCCTATAGAGCTGATAAGAGTATCACCTACTGCAAAGTCATTCAGTACATAAGCTTCTCCTAAACCTACAATATCTTACTTTTACTGTCATTTTTCTCTAACTGTCCACGTAAGTCATCAGGATATTTAATCCTGGTAACTTCCATTAGAGAGACATCTCAAATTATAGCAAGTCTGTAATGAACAAGGTAGGCCATGGACATGTTCATTAAGCAATATCATTTAAGCTACTGACAAATATTTTGAAAACACACTTTTCCACTCTCCTAAAGGTTTTGTTTTCTTCTTGCAGCTGAACCCAGACATTAGGAAGATCCCAAGCCTCTTGGAAAAACAAGTCTGTCTGTAGTATCCCAGTTAGTAAAGCCAGCATGCTGTCCTATTCAACGGTTGGTACTGCAGAAATGTATATAAAAAAGATTATGAGTAGAATTATCATCATATTCTCCTCAGAGATATTTATCTGCCTAAGTATTTTTGAATGCACTCATATCAGTTTTTTAACATAAAGTAAAATGGGTAAACTGCATAAATGGGTGTACAAGTGCTACAGGTAGAGGATTAAATAAATATCACTATAAATGTAGAACAGTAATAGTCACTAGCACCTGCTTAATGTGAAGTAGCATATGAGTTCATTTATTAAAATGAAAACATGGGAAGCTTCTATAGCTGTATACTTCCAGTATCTTTTATTTAAGTCATCAAAATAGCATTGCACCCACCAGATTGTTTTAGCTGATGACAACCTGCTCAGTAACACTTTTACCAAAAGGAAAATGGAATGTAAAAACAGGACTCACCTGCTTGCTGATAGCGTTTTTCTGCCAACAGTTGGTGGAGATGGTTCACTATGGAAAAAGCTTTTTATCCACCAACATTTGTCAATTAACTCAGGTAACCCTGCCAAATGAGAAAAAGCCCACACCATTAGACACTGGCTGAATTACAAACAGGCAAAACTAGAAGACTGTTTGAAAGAAGGGAACAATACCATGAAATGTTTTGTCCTGGTCTGTAATGTTCACAACATCCGAACAGCAGGAGGAGCTGGAAGAAACACTCGATTCTGAGTTCTGTCTTGCTGTTCATGGGAAACAGAGACACATGTAATGAAAAAAATGCATTGAGAGAGTACACTATTCCTATACCAAGAATTTTCAGACCTGCTGCTATCTTGGAGGAAACAATCTAAAAGATAAGTTTACTTAGCTACAAAGTATAACTTCTATATCATATACACCATTCTACTACAGTAGTTTATGTAAAAGCTTTTATATAAAAGTTGATCTCTCTGTCTATCTACTCTTCACTTAAAAGCATAGAGATCTCTCTACATAGCTTTCACTGAACTCAGTGACAAATCTTATGATCACGTACACACTGCTATCAAAACAAAGGAGTCTATTCTTGAACATTCAAATCCAAAACCACCTAATAGCTATACTTCCCACTGTGATGCAACTAAATGCTATACTTGCACTACAGCATCCATCCTGTACAGAGGGATCCTCATACACCAGATGTGCTCTCAAACCAGTGACTATTTAGTGACATATTCAGAAACAAAAACCTGAGTTGATTTTGTGTTCTCCCTAAGCCTACAAAGTAAATGCAAAGTAGAGCTAGAAGCCAGGACTTGCTGGGCTAACGGTTTTTCTATGTCATGCTTTATAATTAAAAAAAAAAAAAAAAGATATTACATATCCCTAATGAATAATTCTAAATAGGAGGAAAAAAAGGTAGATGAATAACCAGAAGCAGACGCTCATTAAAACTGAAGTTCCTTGATGTAACGAAAAACTCTCCAAGCAACTAAAAACTACCAGGCAAAGACACCCTTTTGCCTCCAGCTCATCCAGACATCACCAGAAACACTTTCTGACTTCTCCTGAGGGGCAGCAATCCGGCCACCTCCTCGGGAGAGGCTCGGGGGGCTCAGCCTCCCTCCTCCAGAGGAGCCGCCCCGGCTGGGGGGGCAGCTCCCGGCCCCCCCGAGCACTTACTTCTGTAGTACTGGTTCTTGGCCAGGAGGCAGCCGGCGGAGGGTACCGAGGGCATGGCAGGGGGC
>NW_010972864.1:7399060-7463685 GCF_000737465.1 Haliaeetus leucocephalus | reverse complement strand
CCCGGCCCGGGAGAGCCCGCGGCGGCCACCCAGTGCCCGTCCTGGTCCCCTCGGTCGCTCTTCCCGGGTGTCATCTCTGAGCGCCTTTCTGGAGTGCGTGAAGCGGGGACTAACGGCGGCTGCCTTGGTTGTTCTCTGCCCTGTGGGGAAGGGGAAGAGGGGGACTAAGCAGAGAGGGACCCGTTTCAGTAGAGGTTTTTATTTCGTTTATAAATACGCGCATTACTATGCACGTACGCTAGAGAAACTGAAGCCACAGGAACGTTCTCCACTCTCACTGCAGTAAGCGAAACCCGTGATCATCTGAAGTCTTGGTGAAGTTAGAGCTAAGTCCCAGACAGATCACCAAGTAAGTTTTTTCTTCCCACAGATAAATGCACAACTCTCTTTAAATTGTTGTAATCCTAGCTCATGGCCAAACTTGTCCTACGGTGTGTTTCCTCGCCTTTCAGAATTGTCAACAGAAAAAGTAACAAAAGGGCTTGGCTATTTGAATTGCTCCTGCTCCACGAGGAAATGTTTTATCACTGTTTTTCCCAGCAGCAGTTGGGGTAAGAACACAGCCGTGTGTGGTGTGTGATACCATGTTACTGCAACAAATCTAACTGCTTGATAGCGCGCTCTATCTCAAATGCTAAGAACATAGTTCGTAATAGCTCCTAGCATATTTGCAAGGATGTAAAGCATACTGCAGGGAAACTGCCTGCAAAATAATACTCATACAGCAGTTGTAACAGATCAGCATAGTGCATTTTCCTGGGCCTTTTTATCGACCTGATGTCAGAGTCTTGACAACCTGGTGGTCTTTCCTGAGCAAAACTTGAAGGCTCACCTTTGTGAAATCTGCAAGATTGACACAGAAAATAGGTTGCAGCTCGGTTGGTACCAAGCACTAGCACTAGTTACCCTGTATGTTTCTCTTGTTATGTAAAAAATCACTGTTGGAGTAGAAAATTTTACAGATTTTTTGATACCTCATTCACAGTGTATGTCCCTACCCACTGTTGCAGCTCCTTGTTTATGGATACATAAATGTAACTGAACTATTAGCTCATTTTATCCATCACCTCTTTTCCTGTCTTAATAATGAATTTCCATTTTGAGGCTTGTTCTGTTTGTGGGCAATAAACTTCTGCACTACCCCATTTGTTTTTGTCACCATAAATGCCCTCACACTGGGCACTCTGTTGAATTGTCAGATCCATTCCTGAAAGATGGGAAGCTTCTCCCCAGAAAGCCGTTGGAAGTGCTCCTCTTGGGCCATGAGGGTGGGCATTTAGAGTGATAGCACTGTATCCTAGACAGAGCTAGTAACATTTTGATTTCTTGTATCTGCCATTCTCTTTCAGCTTTAAGATCCTGTTTTAATCTACTCATAACTTTGTCAAGGACATGACTATGTCAGAAAAACTGTTTAGGCTCTAACATGCCCATGGTCTGGCCATCATATTTAGCACGAAAGCAGACATAAGTGGTTCTCTTGCAATCCCCATGAATATCCATCCATACTAGAGCCATACCAAAACACTCAGGAGCTGGGGAACACCAGGTCTGTGAAACTTTAAGTTGCTTCACTGCTGCATGTGTATTATTTTACTATATTATTTAAGGTACGTGGTCATTTACCAATTTTGTTCTGGAGCCCTGTTTCATGCATTGCACTGGAATAGAAAGTACTTATTTAATGAGAAGTTTTCCACCACTTCTCCCACTCAATCTGGCATTATGTCCTACCTATTGTATTTTCTTCAAGTAATGGTCTGAATTCAGAACTACAGATTTCGCCGGTGTTTTTTCTTCCATGGTTATTTTGTCAGAGTGCTTCCAAAATACTAGCACATTTATTTTCAAGCATTGCTACAAAACCAAGGCATGCTATTATCTTCAGTTAAAAAGTGAGAATTCTGAGATCCAAAGGAGCTAAGATAAAAGGAGCCACAAAGCTTAGGTGTCTCATATGAGAGCAGTCTAGGACTTTATTTTTTTATAACTATTTAGCACTATGCCACACTTCATTTACCCACTTATAGCTCTCATTCACTTCAGATACAGATTTAAGTACTCAGCACGTTGATAAATCAGATTCTCATTAGACATTGAAAAAATTGGTTACTGGCCACCTATGATAAATGCAAGTAACTCGCATAGCATCAATTACAAACTCAGGAGCAAGGTTATAATTTAGCTTTCAAGACAGTGGTCAATTGCCTTAGCCACTGACCTGTTCTTTTCTGCCTGGAAGCCTTTGCTGCATTCACTACTCAACCTCTGTCACAAACATACCAGAAGTCCTACTAAATGCACTCTATAATCTCTTTAACTTCACAAGCTCAGTTCATATCCATGCTTCCTGCCAAAAGAGGCAGGAGGCCTATGAAATAAATAGTACATAAACCCCAATTTTATAAAAATGCATTTACAAAAGGAACATTTTCAGCCTTTTGGCTGACTGATATTGTGACCTTAACAACAGTGTTCATTTTTCATTTGTGTGTGCATAACTATAAAATGGGCAAAACACTGAATGATGTATCATCCCATGAATCATGGATACTTATCAAAAGTATAGCTTAAATTTAAAAATGAAATAAATATGATCTGTTAAATGAATAAATCTCCCACCTAATCCTTCCAGGATTACCTGGTATAACCCTTTTTTAGACATTAAAAGTAAAACATCAGTCACAACAACAAAAACAAAAGAACAGTCTATATTGGGCTTCACCTTGAAGCTGACCTGTTAATTATTCACTAGACAAGGTTTATCTAATAAACTTAGCTACTCTTTCAGTTCTTGGAATATCTGTGAGCATGATGCCAGTCTTTCTGGGGACTTGTTTTGGGTGTTTTCTTCCATGCAATTTTGTGACCCTTTTTTTACTTTTCCATGTTACTTAACCTTGTGGAAGAGTAGTGTGCCATTGGAAATTGTACAGTGTTGTTTCATGTCTGTGTCCTTTGAATGATTGTATCAGTACTCTGACATTAATGCTTAGAGAGATGTGTACAATTTTAGTGAAAACGTCTTTCCACATGCATATGCAGAAAGGTACATTTTTGGCACCTGAGGGTAGAGTATTCCCTCCTCCCAAGCGTCTGGAAGAGCAGATTTTGCACATTTTCATTGCCCAGTCTTATTGTCCATCCACAATTAACATTTCAGTCAAATTTTGTACAGAAAGTATAAATCACTCATTTGAAGGGAATTGTGTCTTAATTTGACAGTATGACTCTCCATGAGAAGACTGAACTTCCCTGGGTAGTATTTTGTAATGGGTGTATTAACATTTTCACAAAAATTTCAGAAATGTTTCCTTCATGCATCTTTCAGTAACTAATTATTTGCTGTCTTAAGAATTTTTTTTGCATATTTGTTCTGTTAAATTTTGAAAGGAGTCTGTAGAAAGAGGCTTGCATTAAAGAAATTAGGTAGCTCCATGATGTAAAGTAACAAACATTTGCTATGCAAAAATTAATTATCAAAACTGTTTGGTTTGTTAGCTACTTCCAAGGACCAGTGTCATCACTTACCTTTTTCATTCATTTTACTCTTCAAATATTCCTCCAAGCCAGACAGCTTAACAGGAATGTGGGGTTCATCTATCAAAACCAAGAGGATTTGAGGAATTGATGAAGAATTAAATGGCAGTGTGCAAGGTGGCAGGGGAATGGAAATTTATATTGTGTGTAGCCTGAAAAGAGACACAGGGCCATAGAGCTGCCGGGGAGAGCCTGAGCACAGAAGGGACAGAAAAAGATTTTCTCTTCATCGCTGCAGTGCGTGGCACCACTGCAAATCTTCAGCTTTGTAGTAATGACCATTCCCAGTAGTGAAGTGATTGCTTACTGACAGTTCTGGCACTTTTAAAATTATTATTATTATTATTATTATTAATCCTTACTACAAATGTGAATGGAATACTCTGAAAAAAAACATTTAATAAAGAGAAAAAGATTTTTTTTTTTAATTTTTATTCCTGACCATTTAAGATATCAGATGAAATGACACTGAAAGCAAAGGGTAACTACTGAAGTCTAGACTCCATGCAGCATGCCTCTGAATGATGCACATTGCCTGAAATGTCAGCAAAAGTAGGGAAAACACATATTTTGACCTATAAACTGCACTGCCAAAATACTGGAAAAGACTATACCCATTGCTAAATTGTTAGCACAACTTTGTGCACTTACAGTTAAGTATATCAAGTTTTCAAAAGCGAACAGTTGCAAGTTTCCCTTCATTCAGTTCTGTGTCCTGTGTAGCACTACACTATAAGAAAACAAAGACATTTTAATGTGTGTCATTGTAGCTGTATTTTAGCATTTAATTGAAATACATTTTTCTTTGGCTTCAGATACAAGCAGCTGCACAGGCTTGGTAAATTTCTTCCGGCAAGCGACATCTTTTACATCTTTCTAAGGAGACATATGAATACTTGGGCTTTTTGTTACTTTTGTCTTTTAAGTATTCCAAAGAAGAAGCCTTAAGGTTCCAGCATGACCAAATATAGTGGTTATACATTGTATTGCTACCAAATAGAATATGTAATTGAATGGAATTTAACTGAATAAAGCAAAATTGAATCATAGGCATGTTTATATACTCTTCTAATATGTCCCTGGAGATTGACCGATCTATATAGATGAGAAGAGTTGTCTTGTTATCCAATTTCACATACAGTACAGAGATGCAGGGCCAAAACCATGCATATTTTACTATCCTTGTCTATTTTGGTTCAAATAAACATTTTATTGTGCAGCATCCACTTTTTCAAATTGCTGTAAACAGTACTGTGCATCTTGATGCACACACACAGACTCTGCTCTGATTCACTTCTGTACCTACTCTCTCTCTGTCCTTGCAAGTAGCATGGACTCAGCCTCACCAAACTGAACAGAACCTGACACCTCTGCAGCTCTGCAAAGGCATCTTAGAAGGTGCTTATAGCCTAGCATGCCCCACAGTGTATAGACAGCATTCCTCAGCAGTGAGATATGACACCCTTGGCATCTTCATTTCTTGGCTACTTGCTCTGTCACCAGGCCAGATGCTCAGAATGGAGCAGCATGAGGTGCAAAAGGAATCAAGGAGCTTGTGAACAAGAAGCACATATTCATAATTTTGCAACTGGAAAATTTCCCATTTAACTAGCAACAGAGCTGGCCCAGGCCAGCATCCACATCACAGAGCAGAACTGCTTCAAATTTAAGAAGCCAAAGATAGTATACTTGTGCAACTGGGTTAGAACCAACTGTCAGGACAGGTTATATCATGAAGGTGTGTAGGAGCCCTACACAGTGAGGTGGCTATGCCCTGAAGTCAAGAGATCTGTGGTGTCTTTGATGGTGGCGTCACTCTAATCTGCCTTGACCCTGCCCATCTCCTGAACCCCAGTGCTAACATCATACTGTGTACAGTGAGGGTGGTTAGGATGCTGTCTACATGCCAGGTCACATCAAAAGAACCTACAGCCCACCCATACAACTGTCCTGCAGATGTTGAAGGACCTGTCCGAAATTGTTCATACACGAGCTTCTGGGAAGGAATCAAACTTTAAAGCGTACACTGCTGCAGGAGTTTACTCTGCTGCAATGAGTGGGAGCTCACACCTAGGAAAAAGAAAAATTACAGTTGCCTTAGCTCTACGTGAATCACAAATGTCCACTGATTTAGTGAAAGCCATGTTATCAGGAAAACCAAGTAGCCCCACATAGATGGCTCATTCTTCTGCCATCTTGTTCTCCTTCATAGCACTTGTGTCTCCTCCGAAGCCACTATATAGTAAACACACACAGCATGTCCTTGTATGTCGCGATCTACTCTATTGCAATAAACACATCCAGTATGTCATTATATGTCTCAGACACCTGCTCCGTTTTCTACAGGTACACCTGAAGCAACATGAAAGTCTTAATCCACTCACAAATCAGACCAGCCTGCAGAGAGGGATAGTGGAGGAACACTGACAGTGTAGGACTTCTCACACAATGATGTCAGGCCAGATCCTCAGTTCATTATGATTGTTATTTCCTTCTTCTCCCACACTTTAGCCAGTTGGCCTTGGAAGTACAAACTTCATTAGCACTGACCAGGGACTCTGCCATTTTTTCTAGACTTGCACACACTTAGAGTTTGACTGTAGTAGTAGTTTAAATATGCTTGGGACCATTCTTTGGCCCTGAAGACAATGGGTATGGAATGGCCTATGTCCACACTGTTTTATACTGCAAAATAATATGGTTACATACAAAATGGTCTGTGAAGAACTGTCTCTTGTTTGTGTTAAATCCCAAGCTGCCTGGGAATTTTTTGGGAGGGAGCCAGGGAAAACCCTAAGCTATTCCAGGACCTTTTTAATAGTACGGATGATCTTGTTCAGTTCCCTGACAGGGTTCCCTGGCATTAACTTAAGGATTAGCACATCACTGGTGCCTGGTATAAGAGGTCCAGAGCCCAATAAGCTCTCGAACAAGTGAGTCTCTCCTAGGCATCCATTTGCAAACTTACCAGGTTTAACATTAGGGTGTAGGTGGCTAATTAGGGTCCAGTTATTGCATCTCTTTAGATCTTAATGAATCTAATATGGTTACTGTTTCCATCTCCACAGATGCTGCTGGTGGGAAGTGTCTTTTGCTCAGGCTGCTGCAAAACTGCCTCTACACACCCAATGCCAAGCCTTCTAGCACAGCAGGAGCTGGCGCACAGTCCCATTCAGACAACTAGGAAGGGCTTTCTGCCTGAAATATGCAACATGTCAGCAATGCAAAAATAGAGAATAGGCACTGCCAATCCCTGTTTCTGTGACAACTTAGGAGCAAAAAGGAGAGAAGAGCCAGACAAGCAACTTCTTTGGGAGACCATTAGTCCCAGTCTCAGTCTGACTTGACACCGTCACTGAGCCTCTAGGCATGACATACAGACACTGCACTTTAAGTTGCCTCCATGAAAAACCAAAGGTAGCCAAGCTGGGCACCTCTCAAGGTAAAAATGCCCGGCATCCCAGCAGAATTGTCTCCAACCACAAACTCATCTCACTGACAGTGAAGGCATAGTTGGCAGCATTTGCTGGAGCTGAGGGAAGAAGGTGAGGAGTTTCTTCAGGTCCCCTTGTCTATGCATCCTCATATTTATGTCTGGGAACCCTTTGTGACATGATTTGTGTGTTATTTGCTGTTACAGGTTGTGTTTGGCTACGTACTGTGCATCTTATCCGCATGCTTTTGCTTTCCTATCTTCTTTTGCTTTTCCAGGTTTGTTTTTGGTCTTTAACCTTGTTCTCCCTTTTCCTGTTTGAATAAACATGTTTTAACTGTTAAAGGTAAGTTGATCTCTTTTGTTTTGCAAAGTAATTCTAGGGCTCCTAAGGCTTCACCTGCTTGCATGCCCAACTGCTGCAAGGCAGCACAGCCAGCTCCTGTGGGGTTCAGGGTCCAAAACTAGAAGACAGCATAAAGAGCAGAGAGAGGAACTCTGAAAGGATGAGAGAAGCTTTTAGAAAAAGAGAAAGCAATGTAGTCCCCGATAGACACTTGTCGTGGTTTAACCCCAGCCAGCAACTAAGCACCACGCAGCCGCTCACTCACTCCCCCCCCATCCAGTGGGATGGGGGAGAAAATCAGGAAAAGAAGTAAAACTCCTGGGTTGAGATAAGAACGATTTAATAGAACAGAAAAGAAGAGACTAATAATGATAATGATAACACTAATAAAATGACAACAGTAGTAATAAAAGGATTGGAATGTACAAATGATGCGCCGGGCAATTGCTCACCACCCGCCGACCGATACCCAGCCAGTCCCCAAGTGGCGAATCCCTGCCCCCCGCCCCTTCCCAGTATCTAAACTAGATGGGACGTCCCATGGTATGGAATACACTGTTGGCCAGTATGGGTCAGGTGCCCTGGCTGGGCATGAGAAGCTGAAAAATCCTTGACTGTAGTCTAAACACTGCTGAGCAACAACTGAAAACATCAGTGTTATCAACATTCTTCACATACTGAACTCAAAACATAGCACTGTACCAGCTACTAGGAAGACAGCTAACTACATCCCAGCTGAAACCAGGACAACACTGTTTGTGAACTGGAAACTGCTTTAACAGTCAAAGGTATCCTGTTCAGATATGCCAGACCCCAAGATCTGAAGGTCACAGCTCTTGGTCAGACTAGAGGGAGAATGACCCTTTTTGTGTTCAAGACAGGAAAAAGTTATGATTCATAGAATCATAGAATAGTTTGGGTTGGAAGGGACCTTTAAAGGTCATCTAGTCCAATGCCCATGCAATGAGCAGGGACATCTTCAACTAGATCAGGTTGCTCAAAGCCCTGTCCAGCCTGACCTTGAATGTCTCCAGGGATGGGGCATCTACCACCTCTCTGCGCAACCTGTTCCAGTGTTTCACCATTCTCATCGTAAAAAAATTCTTCTTTATATCTAGTCTGAACCTACCTTCTTTAAGTTTAAAACCGTTACCCCTTGTCCTTGGCTTTCCAGGCTGCAAGTGCACATTGCCAGCTCATGTCCAGCTTTTCATCCACCAGTACCCCCAAGTCCTTCTCCGCTGGGCTGCTCTCAATGCCTTCATCCCCAGCCTGTATTGATACTGGGGGTTGCCCTGATCCAGGTGTAGGACCTTGCCCTTGGCCTTGTTGAACCTCATGAAGTTCACATAGGCCCAATTCTCAAGCTTGTCCAGGTCCCTCTGGATGGCATCCCATCCCTCAGGCATGTCAACTGCATCACTCAGCTTGGTGTCACCTGCAGGCTCCTCCCTGGTGAAATGTATTAGTGGGAGAAGAAGGAATTTAGCCACCAATCTTCGTTTGCCTAGTTCTTTCATGGGCACATAGATAGCCATGAGGGAAGATTCCTAATTGCAGGTTTTAGCTTTCTTGCTGGCAAATCCAGAGTAACCATAAAGGACAGGGCCTCTTCTTTCCAGTGTGCTTCATGGTCCCAGGGTGTGCATGAGGCAGACAAGTTAGTAAGCATATTACCAAAGTCTGCATTGAAAACCCACAAACACCCCACCAAAGTATATTGTGGATGCAATTGGTTGGTCTGTATCAGGATCCACTGTTTACAGGCCACAAGCCTTGGGAACCTGCTAAAACTAAAGCTGTATAGTTACAGGTTTAAAACACTGTAAATACAGATTTACAATCCTAGAAACACAGAAGAGGAAATGAAAGAATGGCAAATGGTCCTTTAATCCAGAGTTTCTTAATCTGTAGGACATGCTTTACAAAGGCACTAACAAGAAACTTTCTTACCCTAGAGCTATGCTCTGTAATGAGTCTTAACGAGATGCTAATTAACTCTAAATAAGACCAATTCAGCTGAGATGTGTTGCTCCAGTCCTCTGCCCCTTATGGCAGGATCAACACTGACAGGTGTTTGTCTACTTACTGTGACACTGAATCATGTCAAGTTTGATGTAGAATCATAGACATGGATGTTTAGACTGATATGCTGCTGGTGGAGGGGATCTCCTTCAGGTAACTGGGAGGCTGACCACACTCTGCTAAATGCTACAGGTACCTCTCCTCAGAGTGACTAGATTATGCTTCCAGAAGACTTGATTCTTTGTACAGCTGCTTGACAAAAAAACACCTGGGTCCTTGACCTTCATTCTATTCTTATAGTTTAAAATATTCTCAGCCTTGCAGAAGTTCAATCCATTTCTCTCTGACAAATAAGAACTGAGGTCTACTCGCAGCCTTGCAATTTCAGGAACACAAGTATACTTGTAGTATAATTTTATTGATCAGGTTCATAGTAGGTTTTCTTAGCAAATGCCAATATGGAAAAACCAAACTTAGGCAAGGGTCTAAAGAATAGACTCAATAGTGTAGTCAAAGTTTTACACAGCTAAATTAAGTTTTCCTATTTTTTTCATTTGGTCAATGTTCTACCTACTTATCACAAAATCTGGTATAAAGGGTTGAGTTTAGTCACCTTCTGATTTACCAGTGAGAAGAATGATAGGCATTTTTTCATTTACCTTCATACCACTGAAGTACAATGGTTGTAAAATGGTCTTAAAAGGGTCAGTCGCAGCTATGAGGAGTCTGATCAGACAGAAAGTGCACAGCCTATTTCCCTCACCCTGCTTAAGTGCAAGTTGTTCCTCCATTTTGCTTGCAATGCAGTTAAATTAAGTTAACTGCAAGTTTCTGGAGTGAATTCAAGTCCAACAGATCCTTTATAAATTTGGAAATGGAAAGCATTTCACACTCTATGTGAAAGTTGACTTTTGGCAGAATACTGGAATTGGCAGCAATTGAAAAGGTACACTAAAATATTATGTATGAGATCACAGACTAGGATTACTAGTAATTTGTTCCCTCCATCCCTCCTCCTGTTTCCTATCCTCTCGTATCTGTGACAGTCCAATCTACTGTCTTTGAAGAATTTTTTTGAGAAAAACAGGAGTTACAGAAGACCACCAAAAATGCTTACATACCAAAGCTACCAAAGGTATTGTAGAACATGTCAGTCTTTATAGTGGAATGGAGACGCAAGGTGAAACAGTTACTCTAATAAAACCACAAACAACTAGCTGATTGTTAAACACTTGAAAATGTCCAGAGGATATGATATAGGACATATGTCTGTTTTGTGGTAATGTTTAGAGAATTAAAATATAATGACTGGCTCAAAGTCATAGAACTAGCAAATGCAGTGGAAATGGTATTGAAGGATGTACAGATTTGCATTCGGAGACAGTCAGACTGACCCAATCTATGAAATGCAGTTTTTTGAAAGCCTCTAAACATTATAGACTGCTCCTCCTATAAAGAAATTGATTGTGAAATCTCCCAATGTCATAGATGCCTCCATCTTGGACCCTTAGCTAGAAAATGAAAAGATGAATATTGAATAAGCATTTAGGGTGAAAAAAAGGGGTTTACTGCCTTCAGAGGAGGATGACACAAATAAGAACAAGATTATTGTTAAACCTATTTCAGTTTCCTGGCATCATCCAATTTTAAATGGCCTAACAGAGACTGAATCTTCAAAGACGACAAAGGAAATTATTAGAGCAAACTTGGAAAAATAATGACTCAACTGACAAGATGAACAACCCCCAAAACTGTGATGGGCATGAGCCCAGCTGAGTGACAAAGAAAATAAGATTTCATGGATTAATCTGTCCCTTCATGTAGGGAGAATAAGAAAATAAAGAAGAAAAAAAAAAAAAGGCTACCGTGCCAGAAAGCTAGATCAGAAGACGTCCTCAAACCAAATACTAACTTCTCTATACTCATTTGCCAAAATGACTGCCAGCACTAGCCTGAGGCAAACTAGATCATTGTCTTTTAAAGTCTGCTTAGGTGATGACCTAATCATATAATGATACCAGATCATACCCACATGTAGAATGAAATTTCAGTTGGGCACTTTTTGCCTTTTGCTGATGGTCATCTGGAGGAATCATGACCAAAACCATAGTTTCACTAGAACTGAGCATATCTAGCTGAGTGTATCTACAGAGTTTCTGAAGAGACACTTCCCAGAAAGAGCTCTGGTTTTCAGCAGGATACATCAGAGTTATAAATTAAAAAGATGTAGTTAAATACTTGCTGTGGGAACACCAGGATTATCACAAATATGTGCTGTCCAAAAAACAAAACTACAAGGGATGGACTAAGACTCTCCTTTTCCATAGTTTGGCTTAGTAAGCAGGAGTTTTATTCTTTCAGTTGGCATACAGTGCTACAAAATGAAGGCAAGTGTCCCCTCCTGGACCATAATGAAAGTTTGATAAATGATTTGTTTTTTTACAGGAGCCACTGTGACATGTGAACCCTGACAAATACATAGAAATCTAGATACTTCTGAGGAAATGGGAATTATCTTATCTGCACAACAGGTGTGATGACACCATTGTTCTACAAGTTTATATGAAGCTGAAAATCAAATCAAATAAAAAAACTAATTGAAGAAGCAGTTTAACTAATCACTCAGTATTCATCAGAAAAATTATACATGATTTCAAACTTGTAATCTGTTTTTTCTGTTTCAGTTTCTATTGCACACCAACCATTTGCAGTAACATTTCTGTAATAGAACCAGGGTGTTAACCAAACACCTTATTTTCTGAAATCTCCCTTGTGATAAAGAAAAATTATTTTACAGTCTGCCAAGATAAAACCTACTTTAAAAAATGCTTTTAAAACTTTAGACATATCTGCACAAACCTATGAGGTTTTCTTCACATAGGCTTTCTCTGAAACTTAACATAGACTGTACATGACTAAAAACATATGATGCTGCAATTGAAACTGTGGTCTTTTCATAATCCTGTGCAATGTTCAGCACTAACAATTCAGAAATCTTGTGACCCAGACTTCTCAGAGGCGTTGCTGTGGAAGTGTATCCTCTGCAACACAGGCACTAGGCATGATGAAATCAGGGATAATGGTGGGCCTTAGCTCTGATTTTTTACATGTACATTTCATTCTTTCAGTCAGTGAAAACAAAACTCTGACTATTTAATAAGACAGTACCGCTACTGTGGTAATGGAATGAAAATTGTTATCTGCAAATTGTCAGCTCCAGACGAGCGATAGATTTGTTGCTGTTGATTAAAAGTTACCATTAACAATGATGATAATGGTTATGATCAAATGATTACTTGTTGACATAGAAAATGAGTAACCGTCATCAGTTCTTTCCATGTGAAATAGATGTTCATGTGGTACTATAAATAAAATTCACCTGTGCAACTGATAATAACTGGATCCATTTTGACAGCCTGAGCAAATGACTAAAGAAATGAGAAGATGCTATCGTTTCACATCTAGTCCTAATCGTTCCAGAAAAAAAAAAAAAACAAAAAACCCACATAAGACAGGAAATTTGCACTGCCAGCAACCGTGTTACACTTACTCTGACTACGAAAAGAAGGCCATCTGACACTTTTATGTGGCAATAGAAATACACTTTTCAAACACTTGCCTTTGTTTGGTACCTGCAATTATCTACAAGTCCTATTAAATGCTTAAAGATCTCATTATGATCCATAAATGAGCCATATAGAGTCTTGACCTACCCTGTGCTTGCAGAAGTGAAGCTCTGTTCAGGACAGAAGAAACAGTGATCAAATCCTGCATCATCTATCTCCATGTCTGACAAACTCTGTAAATCCTCAGTAAATAAAAGTGTCAAGCTGTAACAAATGATTGAGGCTTCATTTCTGTATCATTACTGGTTATGTTTTGCTTCTGTTTCTGTAACCAACTTTGCTTCTGTTTTTGTAATGCTCTGATTGCTTGTGTGACCAAAGAAAAGTGGGAGTAAAAGAAGCTGGGAGAAGTGCTGGAATAATTTCTTGTATCTTTGTCAGCACAAATGCAGAGAATAGAGTATTTGAACTGAGCAAGAAAATCTAGAAATATCTAGTACTGGGTTATGCAACCTTGAAAATGGGACCTCCCCTTGGTTCATCTCACTTCCTTCAGTTAGACTTTCCAGCAGCTTAGCGCCTCCATATCAGCCAAGAGAGAAGAGTTTATAATTGGCTACAAGTGCTCATATTCACTCCTTCACCTTGGAGAAAATGAACTACTGTCAGCAATTTAAGGTGGTTATCAATTCCCTGGGTAAAATCCTGCAGCCACTAATCATAGACTGTGCTCACTTGTTAATGCAACAGCTGCTGCCAACCTGAGAGAGAGAACTGCTGCCACCTGATATTTGACCAACACACTTTAAGCCCATTCAGGATCACCAGAAAGGTACTGGCCTGCAGTTTGAGAAATAAGTGCTAAAAAGAACAGCTTGTCATTATACGTACAATTTTCTATAAGCCACCTTTGGGAAAAGGTAGTTCTGCATGTCTGAAAGAGCTTTGGTATTGGAGCTGGGACATGCACAGAGAAGTTAGTTAGACAAGCTGCCAGAACAAAGTAGCTCTGCTCAGCATTGTCTTCAGTTCTCACACATCTGCTCTATAACTCACCAGCTTGGTACTATCAGCCTTCAGAAGGAGCAGTGCCTGGACAGAAATCAAGAGGAGTATTTCTAAATAGTTCTGAGGATCTGGGTACAGGTACTTTTTGGTTTATCGACAGACCTCTATCTCTGTAGTCTCATCTGGGAGACCCAAGGACACCAAACACCTGATGTTAAAGCTTTTTTTATGAATACTGTTGGAGAGATTAATTCTCAAACCCCATCTGTTTTTATTTTAACTCTTAAAGCCTGTAACTTTATAATAAAGTGCTGTTTTCTAATTAGCTTATTAAAGAAAGTATTCACAAATAAGAGCAATTCAAATTAAATTGTTTAAATCTTTAAGCATATTCTTTTATGCATAATTTGCAATATGCAGAATTTCAGGCAAACGTAGACAAGATGGTTGTGCATTAATCACAACAGCACATAGAGCAGGGTTGGCTAGTCAGAGATAAATTAAAAGCCAACAAGTAAGAACAAATCCTATGCTCAGACACTCAACTTTATGTACATAATTACTGTGATTTTGTCTGTATATCACAGATACAGTTTTAGATTTTTTGATTTGTCTGAAAGTGTAGTACTTATAATAGAGACGTAAAATATCATTTGAACCAAACAGCATTTCTGAGTATGAAAGCAGTGATTCAGATACAGTTCATTGACCTCATTCATTTTAATTATAGCCCAGACCAAAATTATATCCTTTTTTATTACACCATAATGACTTCTTTAATTTGCCACAAGTACAAAAAATGAGCAAAAGTAAGATCAGAAAAACTTACTGCAGAACTTTGCAATTTTCTTACAAAATATGGTTGCAAAATAATGCTCTAATAGTAATTTGTATCAAAGTGTAAGTTATTTTATGGTTTTGAAATTGATAGGAACTTTGAAAGTTCTGAAATGGATGGTCTTTGGTAATTTTTAAAGCACTGTTTCCTTTCTCTTGATTCATTTATTTAGTGTTTCCCTAGTGAGTTGTTAAAACTCAAGTACTTAGTCTGTGTCAAACATTTAATTTGTGTCATAGTTAAGTAAGCTTAGAAATTAGGAGCTAATGGTGTAATTTGGTCCTGCCACCCCTCACTGGAGGCTGAGGGATGCCTACAAACACTGGAGCTCAAAAACAGGAGATCAAACTATTGCAGGCATCTGCCCAAGGAGCAGAGCTCACAAGGACCACCAGGGTGGTCCTGGCAGCACCTCAGAAGCACAAGAGGGTCTGTGAAGCAGCTGTGTTCCCATTGAGTGAACTCCTCTCCCTGTGGTTTCTCTGCTGTACTATTCCAGGTACTAAATGAAAACTGGCTCACGCTGTTCTCTGCACTGGCAGCAGGCTCAGCTTGGAAAGGAGCATCGCTTGGCTGCCTTATGGCTCCAAATTCCATCTTCTGCAAATTTGCAGCATCTTGCCAAAGGATCATTAGAGTCATTTTTGTCATTTTGGGCTTGTATGAAGAAAAAGGCACAATCTTAACAACCACCTAAAAAATCTCACATTTTTTTACAGAAGTGAAGATCTGAAAGCAAGTATTCAGACCTTAAGAAATCTGTAATAAAGCTTGGAAATGCATCATTAGCACTGGCCTTTTATAGGTACACGTATCTGAGATACATGGAAAACTTACACATAAATATTTGCATGTTCAGCTGTTCCTTCCATGGATCTGCAGTGCCACAAGGCAAGCAGACAGAATTAAGCCATGTCTACGTTGTTCCCATGACCACAATAAGGAGGCCCCAGGCTGCAGTGCCTTGTCTGTGTCTGCAGTTCCCTTAGTTTGACGCAAGCACGTTCCTGCTTTGTCGAGGATAAAGTTCTCAAGGCTGTGACTACAATCATGCAAGCTCTTATATCTCCTTTGAAAGATGTCTCTTACTCCTGCACAGACTACAGGGCCTGTAGGGCCACTGCCTGCTGCCATCTTACAGCATCTGTACTGTTCTGAATGCATTACAGCAAGCTACAGCTTGTGAGGTTGACAAAGTACAACAGAGGCACCAAAAAGCTCCAGGTATCTCCAGATTCAAGGACAGAAAAACCTATCATCCTGGATGGTTGCTGGAGGTCATTTGGCTACTGGATCTCCTAGACTGCACGCTTCAAAAGTTGTGCCAGCACCAGCTGAATCTCTGCTGTTTTCTGATGCACTAAAAGCATGGCAGATGCCATCATCAAACTCAGTTTTGCCAAGTCTTAATAATTCTGGGTATGCATCATGAGCCCCTCCTGGTGATTTACATTTGTGAGTTGCTAATTTCTGGATACAAAAGATTACCTTCATGGGTCTATCTCAGAAACTGCTCAGTGCTGGAGCTGCATCACATCACTTTCTCTTCCTCTTCCCCTTTTCCCAGTCTAAAAAGGTACGGGCATTTCTCCTTGGAAGCGCCTTTCTGCCAGACTCATACAGATCCATGGCACAGCAATTTGGTGTTGGTAAATCCGTTGTGGCTGTGGATGTAATAAAAGTCTGCAGGCCACCACCATCTGCTCCCTTCCTGACTGGTCAAAGTCTACACTATCCTAGACATCTTTGCTGTATTCAGGGGGAATAGCACACTCAGCTGTGCTGGGTAGGATGTAATGATGACATTTTTCCCTAGCCAGTGTTCCCTGGGCAAGGACAGTGCTTAATACAATCACATGGCCTGAGATCCCACAGGCAATTCACGCACATAAGAGTGAACCATGTGCACATCTGCTACAGGTTTTTAGAATTACTGCACTTCCTTCTCAAAAAGAGAGAACACACTCATCCCAATGAAATTGATATCTGTGGTGTGTAGGTGCCCACTTGCACAGGGCAGATGTCGTATCCTCTTCTGCCAGCTGACTCCAGTGTCCATGGGGATTTCAGCTATACGACTAAATCTGAATGGTGTTTGAGGTGCTAGGGAGCCTGATATGCACTTTCTGTGAAATGTCCTTTCTATGAAAATGCTGTCACATTCATGGCGATATAATGAGTATTTCAGAGTCTGTGCAATTAGGATAGGGAGCTCTTTTCTAGTCTAAGTGGCTGCAGAAGTAGAAATATTCAGCTAGTTCTTTTGCAAATCCTCAGTGCATACACAGGTTCATCCAACCTCATTGTGCAGCCTTATCCGGGAGCAGTTTCTAGTTCTTCTGTAACTCGGTTGGGCCTTCTTGTCGGCAGTCTTCAAAAATCTTTCTAATTCAGGAGCCCTAGGCAATTAAATGGGTGTCGTGGTTTAAACCCAGCCAATAACTAAGCCCCACGCAGCCACTCACTCACCACCCTCACAGTGGGATGGGGGAGAGAATCAGAAGGCAAAAAGTGAGAAAACTCGTGGGCTGAGATAAAGACAGTTTAATAGGTAAGGCAAAAAGTGAGAAAACTCGTGGGCTGAGATAAAGACAGTTTAATAGGTAAAGCAAAAGCCACACGCAAGCACAGCAAAACAAGGAATTCATTCACCACTTCCCATGGGCAGGCAGGTGTTCAGCCATCTCCAGGAAAGCAGGGCTCCATCACGCCTAACGGTGACTTGGGAAGACAAATGCCATCACTCCAAACATTCCCCCCTTCCTCCTTCTTCCCCCAGCTTTGTATGCTGAGCATGACGTCCTATGGTCTGGAATACCCCTTGGGTCAGTTGGGGTCAGCTGTCCCAGCTGTGTCCCCTCCCAACCCCTTGTGCCCCCCCAGCCTCCTCGCTGGTGGGGTGGGGTGAGAAGCAGAAAAGGCCTTGACGCTGTGTCAGCACTGCTCAGCAGGAACGAAAACATCCCTGAGTGATCAACACTGTTTCCAGCACAAATCCAAAACATAGCCCCATACTAGCTACTGTGAAGAAAATTAACTACATCCCAGCCAAAACCAGCACAGTGGGGAAGGTCCAGCTGGTGTGTTATTCACATTTTGTGTGGGAGAGCCTCCAGAGTTTTCTCCTCCAGTGGGTGTTTTCAGTCCACCTTCAGGAGCATTTCACAGACTTTGCGACATGGAAAATTAGGCTTTGTACTCTAGAGTGCAGCAAGGAATAGGGCTGTGTAAATATAAGCAGATGTCTGCGCAGTGGTGTAGACCTCCTCCTGTTGTGAAGCTCAATGCTGATAATGCTGTAATTCAAATAGAATGAGGTAGAAGTCCTTCAGACCAGTGGCTGAGAAGCTGTTGCTGTTCAAGGGCCCATCTTATCGTGCTGGGGCATAGCCCGCAGGGCTGTACCAACTTACACAGAGACATGCAGGGAAGGAGTCCCTTTCTCATTCCTAATACTTAGCTCAGCACTTAGCATGTCCACTTTGGGCACATATTTGCTTTGCAACTTGCACATTTTGCAAGACAAAGAAAAACATAAAGCTCTCAGTACAACAAATTGCTTTTTTAAGGTTTTATTTTTGGATATTTTTCAGGCTTCCATCTGTTGATCTGCATTACCTCCAATTACCTTGATCCTCCATCTGGTGGCCAGACTTTCTGCTCCAACTTTCTTCACACTCTCCAGCTAATGCTTGGAGAACAATTGTAATTCCACACAGATTTTCATCTGAATTTTCAAATCATTTTTACCTGATTTTTTGCATAGGGACTAAAACATAGCTCTGGGGAATCTTTCAGGTTTTCTAGTAAAGCTTTCAAATTTGAAGATCACCATAAGGTTTCATAAGATTTTAGTCTGAATCCAAAAACAAAAATCAAGAAGGAAATCATAGTTTAAAAATTAGCATTGCATACTCTATTATCTTTATTTCTCTTGCTTTCAGGTCTGCCTAGATAAAAATAGCAGGTGTACTTATTTCAGTACAATCTATTTAATTCCTTGACCAAATCTTCAGCTCTAACAAGCAACAATAACATTTTTTCAAGTTTTTTAATAGAGTTTGACAGGTAAGACCCTGAAAGCAGTAGTTCATTATTTTTTATTTATGAACCAAGCTAAGATTCTATAATATCCTGTCCTGATGTGATCTATTGTTGTACTCTTATTTCCTGCCCCTGTTATCTGACTGCTGCTGGAAATTTTATCCATAGGTGCTGATGCGTTGCCTTTGAATACAATCATGTATTGTTGCCTATTCGCTCAGTTTGATTTATTTTGGGTGATAAATGGACATCTTGAGGCAGTCATCAGACTTTAATTTGACTGAACAGATTGTATCTGAAAATCACAATTTTCCTAGAGCGCTGTTGAAGAGCAGCCAGTAATTTCACATTTAGCCATACATTGTTGGCTGTTTATTGGTTCTCTGCAATATGCACTACAATGCTGGTTTTAGTACTAATGGCTCTACTAGTGTATATTACTATCAATGCTTCATAAGCTACCAGCAAGAGGAAAAAAATATATTTACCCACAGAGCATGTGATACTGGGGAAAACATAGAAATGCAACACTATTACCTGTACACATCAAACAATATACTAAGTTGCTTTACATACTATTAAAACTAAAAAGTCCTTTATGGGTGCTTTTTTTATCATTTTTTTTTCCTCAAAACCTCTGGAGAGCCTCAAATTTGAGAAGCATTATACTTTCCCTCGCTAAAGCCTTCCCTTAACATAACATAGCTGCATATAGGTCTTGTTCTGCTGTTACATTGATGTAAGAGTATTGGTGACGAGGGATTCACTCCTGATTTATAAGACTGGAAAGGTTCTATCTCTTTCCTCTCCTCATTGCTGCCCCTTGCCTTTCTTTCAGCTTATACAGCCCATACCGATTGGGCTGGAACCCCTCCTTTTGTGTTTCATAGATTCATTAAGTTTAAGGACTAGTAAATAAACTCATCCAAGCTCCTGTACAACAGAGGCCACAGGATATTGGCCTCCGCTGAGCCCAGTAACTTGCAGCTGGCTGAAAAATATCTTTCAGGAAACACTTGATCTTGCTTTGAAGGCAGTGAAAGAGGGAGACTCTGCCAGTTCCCATGCCAACCTGCCTGCATTTTCCTGTACTCTCAGTTTTCCATCTTTTAGACAATGTCATTCCAAATGGTACCTTTCCTTACTTTTGGTTATCATTACTTGTTAAGCACATGTAGTTCTAGTAAGGGGATATACAAGTGTACTGGTTTTGGCTGGGATGTAGTTAATTTTCTTCAAAGTAGCTGGTGTGGGGCTATGTTCTGGATTTGTGCTGGAAACAGTGTTGATCACTCAGGGATGTTTTCGTTCCTGCTGAGCAGTGCTGACACAGCGTCAAGGCCTTTTCTGCTTCTCACCCCACCCCACCAGCGAGGAGGCTGGGGGGGGCACAAGGGGTTGGGAGGGGACACAGCTGGGACAGCTGACCCCAACTGACCCAAGGGGTATTCCAGACCCTATATTGTCAGGCTCAGCGTATAAAGCTGGGGGAAGAAGAAGGAAGGGGGGATGTTTGGAATGATGGCATTTGTCTTCCCAAGTCACTGTTAGGCGTGATGGAGCCCTGCTTTCCTGGAGATGGCTGAACACCTGCCTGCCCATGGGAAGTGGTGAACGAATTCCTCGTTTTGCTGTGCTTGCATGCGTGGCTTTTGCTTTACTTACTAATCTGTCTTTATCTCAGCCCACGAGTTTTCTCACTTTTTGCCTTCTGATTCTCTCCCCCATCCCACTGTGAGGGTGGTGAGTGAGTGGCTGCATGGTGCTTAGTTACTGGCTGGGGTTAAACTGTGACAATCCTTTTTGGCACCCAACATGGGGCTCAAAGGGTTCAAGATAACAACAGGTTTGACTGGAATGTTCTAGATCGAATTTATAGCTGTTATGGCTGTTTAGCTATTAAATGGCAGGCTCAAGCGCTTTCCATGGGGCTTGCTTGCCTTGCTGTATATTAGAGTCTGGTGCTCTTTAGTGGCTGCTTTTTGCTTTCGCTGCTTGCTGTACTGCTGTACCACTTATCGTCTTACTCTGCTGTGCCTGGGAACGTTTTGATAACAGCAATGGCGACGCACCTGGGCTGGCAGACGGCCAGGGCATCCCTGCTGTTTCTGTGCTGCTGTACTGGACAGGCTGGAACTCCAGTGTGAACTCAAGTCGAAGGGACTGTGACCTGTGGATGAGTCCACGTGGGAGCAGGACACCCTGAAGCATCTGTGGTCACGGATAAGCCCATGCCAGAGCAGGTACATCTCATGGTCAGCTTTCATGAAAAACTTTCAAAGGACCAGAATCTCTTTGCTGTTTTCAAAGAAACACCAGCAGAGTGCTCTTCCCTCCGCTGTAAGTAAGCCCAGTACCACCGCAGGCTTTACACTCTGGGGAACATGGGGCTGCACCATCCACTCCTCTGGTGGGACATGTAGGACTCCAAGGGGACAGGAAGGCACTTGGGTTGTACAGCTTCTCTCTAATGCTCAGCCCAGCAAGGCATCTTTTGTGCTATTTGATTAATCTCAGAAAGGACATGTATGAACTGAGATAACGCTTGTGTATGGCAGTCCCTCTGTACTGCTGAAACTCCAAGTTAACCTCCATATGGGAAGTTTAAAACTTGTACCTTCCTTATGAAGGTTTTGAGCCCCAAAAACTAGGTCCTTTGAAATTTGATCCTTTGTACCTACCCAGTACAGTTTCTAGTACTGTGAATTAAAAAGCAAGACTTTGCTGTAGTCCTCGAAAGTCAAAATCCCTTGCTAGGTCCACTCTATAGTAGTTGATGCTTCACATAGTCTTCTGTTCAACTACTTACGCACCATTTTTCTGGTAAATGCATTTATTTTTGTTACAGATGCAGGGGAAAATTCTAGCATTTTCTAGCACATTCAAGGGAAAATAAGTTTTTACAGCAAATTTGTTTTTGAATTAATTCTGTGTGCACCTCATTCTGAAGAAAGCCCTGGAACACAGTGTCACCTGTCAAAAATCCATGAACTTCTAGATTTGCTAAATTCATTTAAAACTATATAAAGAATGAAAAAACAATTGTATGACCTGCTGCCACAGCAGATGATAGATAGATTTTCAGAGAAAAACATTTGTGGCCGTGCCCTGCTTTGAAACAACCATGGGGTGCCATTGGGAAGTAATTTTCACTACTCATGCTTACAAGTCAGGAAAGCGAGGTAAAAAGCATGGCAATGATAACAACTAAGTACAGTATCCATGCTGAACCTCTTTAGGGAACTAACTTTCAATAATATATGTGGAACAAAATACCTGTTGAAAGCATGTTAAAGTATTTTGTGGAAGTCTTGTAATCACATACATCTTTTGTGTAGTTTGGCCTGTAGTTCGTATTTGCTCAGATTCTCACTGCAATCCCTTCTGCAGTTGCCGTATGTTATATGGGGTGGCTGAAAAGCACATGATGTGATTATAAGAAAATCTGTTTGGAAGGTGGACTGACTATCCATCTAACTGAATATGTCAAAAGGTCCCTCTGCTAACATATTATATCACATTCATATAAAGCTACCTCATATATGGTAGGCCAAATCATATGTTTTAAATTGCTTATAGCATCTTGCGGAAAATACTTTTCTTTTATTTGGAGCAAAACCTCAAACGCTGGTTGTATTATATCATGGACTGTGGTTGTCAGTCACTGGCGTTAATTCAGTCAGAGAGAGGCTGAACTGGTGAGAAAGTTCCAGAATATCGCTCCATCTTCCAAAAATGTGTTCAAAACAACATCATGTACTTTTCAGCTGTAACCTCTCCTGCCTCTCTTCCCAGCAACAAGTGAGGGAGATATAGAGGATTGCTGGAAGAACCAGAGCAAACATGCACTAGAGCGCCTGATAGCACAGCATGCCAAGTTACATACTGTGCTGGTGAAAGTCCACTGATATTCTGAGAAATAGGAAACAACACTAACTTTGCCCTGAAAAACTCTGTTCTTCGGAGGTAAACAAAGTTTTACTATCTGCCCAGCCTTCTGTGAATAACCTATACTTAGTACTCTTTAAAGAAAACCTTGATTGACTTAAACAGCCTCCAGTGAATATCAGACTAATGATGAGTGCACCTTCCATAAGCTATTGTAAATTCCTGTATAAGTCACTTGCAGTGAATTCACTCACCCCATAGACTGGGCATGAGCCAGGCAGCTGGGCTCAGACCTGCCCTAAGCCTGGTTTTGCAAGGTGGGCAGGAGGAAATGTCTTCCCATGCTGTGAGACACACTCAGGACTAAAGGCCTGTCTCCGCAGGAGTGTCAGCCCAGAGTACAAGGCCAGCTCAGTGCCTGATTGAATACTCATCCATACCAGCAAAACCTTCCAGTTCAAGCCGAGTCGTACACGAGGTGGTGCTTATGCTGTCAGGCTGGGGGACAGTTTTCAAATCCTATGCTGCTGATGCTCATGTGGAGTGGGAGAGCTCATCCAGTCCCTCTGCTAATACTGACACTTTCTGCACTCCAGACCAGTTCTGTCCATCTCCCTGCTCTCTCTACATTCCCATGAGTTAAACCCTGTGGGTATTGTTCAAGTGTGGTAATTTAAGCTGACCAGTCCGGTGAAGTCAAGCCCTAAAAGAAGATTATCCTCTTTCTGCTGAACCGCATTTGGGAGGAGCACAGCAACAGCAATAAACTGGTTCATCCTACTTTATATTTCCAGCCAAGGTATTCAGCTGCCTTGATATGAAATAGCTCAAAAGTAAATTTCCTTCATTGAAATGTAATGCTGGAGTTCTCTTCAAAAGATCTGTGTCAGCAGCTCCTTGTTTCAAGCCTTCATATTAAAAAACATTATGAATGCTATTTTATGCCTGTGTGTTCAAGCCAAGCATTTTATGGTGTTTAAAAATTAATAAGAATTGAAAAGCCTTTGATAGTGCAAACCTCAGCATTCTGGATTTCCTTTTTCGCTCCTTTATATGTGCTGCCAAAATATTTGCTAACCAGCTGCAACCTTTACCCTAGTTTCAGTGGGTACTAAAATAGTCTGTTGTGCTGTAGATGTGTTTCTCTGCTTTTAATCTGCTGTTCACGTATACTATGGCATGTAGTAACCAACAGCCTTTTGTAGGGCAAAGGTAACCCGTGGAATACAGCAAAAACAGCACAAGGAAAATGGTGAAACTTAAGCCTGCGTACAAACAACATCCTCTGACATTTAGGCAAACCTGAGTTCAGATTTCTGAACTGAACTGACATGAGTCACATCTAAAGCATTTTCTATCGTATCTCTTTTTTATTCCCTATAAACTCTCTATATTCTGATTTAATGTATAAGCAAGGAGTTTTAATGTGTATTAAGCTAAAATCCTTCAGGACCTCAACAAAGGTATGAGAAAATGAATGATTCTGGTTTTTCCTTCCTTAATGCAGCTTGAAGTAGTTTAAATCCTCCTGAAAATAGGCAAAAGAAGCTAGAATAGTTCTCTTAGTATGTATCAATAATAATAAACAGGCCAAATGCTAATTCAACTAAAATCCCACTGATCAGGCAAACTAAAAAAAAGGCTTCAGGGCATAGTCTTATAACTGTAATTTGCAATATGCAGCACCTTTTGTCTAAGGGGCTTAGAAATATTAAAACCCAGAATGTAATAAGTCATTGTCAACTTGACTAAAAGGAGTATTTACCCTCAAACAGACAGTCAAGGTTACAGTCACAATTTCAGAATTCAGGACTGATTCATTCCCTGATTCAACTGCCATGTCCCAAAAGACCGGTAAGAAAAGGAGCCATTGCAGACTGGACAAGGTTGCCTAAAGGTAACAATAATAGGCTGCAACAGGCCACAGAATAAATGATCTGCACCATCCTGATTAGCCTGCAGGTTGGGAAGGCATTGAGCATCAATGTATTGCAAATTCCTAATTACATTTTGCCTCATGCAAGGCTCTTTGTCTTGGTGGCTGAAAGCCATATTTTAGGCTTTTTTTCTCTATTTTAGGCTTTTAAATCTATTTTTCATAGAAAAACAGGATGGGATATGTCTCAAAAACATATTGTTTTAAAGATGTGTATGTTCTGGGATTCCTAGCAACACGAAGAATCCCAAACCTCTGTGGATTTTAATGGCTTAACCAAGTCTGTTGATGTTGGATTTAAACCTGAGAAAGAACACATCTCTGCTGCTAGAAGCACTGGGAGAGTTCTGTCCTTAACTTGTTTTCTATTGTATGGAAACTCTCCCATTTCCATTATCCCTATGTGCATGTGTAAGTCTTCTAACAGTACAGTATTGTACAAACAATTTTTTCTCTTCATGTACTCTGAGTTTATGTATTCTTACACATACTTTCCACCCTAAAACTAAATGCTGAAAAGTCACACATACATATATATATATAACTTAATTATTCATAAATAAAAGCAACATTTTAAAAAATCACCGTAAGTCTGAAATCAGCAAGTTGCCAGAGGAAAGCAAAATACTCTGCAGAAAGTGAAAAAAACCCCCACCCTTCTTCCCCAGCCTTATGCCCAGATGTCAAAGAAAAGAAAGATGGATTTCAGGCAAGCTTTCATCAGGAACATTTTTCTTAGGTGTAGCCATGCCAATCTTCTACATTCTTAAAATATACATGTTTTGAGGGAAAACATATCCACTCTCTGACTGATAGAAGAATATAATTTGCAAAGGTTCAGAAGGTTATGTTTAAAGCATTGAGGTGGACTGCTTCTATGGACAGTAGGTATGATCTGATAGCTGTTTTATGTCTATCAGTACAGTTTTTTTCAGACTTGTTCAAGAACAGAAGTACAGAATCCATAGTCCAAAAACACTGTGCAATTAAGTGTTATCTCCAGTTTCTTCAATTTCATTAAGAAGCTTTAGAATCCTACTGCAAACCATTTAGTCTTATTTTCATTATCATGTCATGTATTCATGATATTAGTGTATGCATAGAAGTAAAGGAGATACTGAAATAATTAAGTGTATAAGTGTGCATCTCTTACAGTTCTGCCTTCCTCATTTCATGTTTTTTATTTTGTTCAGTTGGTGGGGATGGGGATTCTTTGGCAGAATAATGTGTTCACTGGTTTAACACGGAAACAAGCATAAAAGCTAGAAAATTCATTGCTGGGACCAAAACTCCTGACTCAACCATTCAGCAGTGTTTCTCAGTCCATAGTTTTATGAATCATATATGTTATAAAGGATGAACTAAGATTAGAGAAGGTATTAAACCTGAATTTGTGTACTTTTCTAATTTTCTAATTTACCTTTAATATTATAGAAGGGTCAACTCTATATCTAATTTCAATAACATGTGAAAGCTATTGAATTCTTACCCTACTTTGAGGAAACTGGGCTCAGTTAGAAATATAGTGAAAAAAGCAGGGAAGAGGAAAGAGAACGTCAGGTGAAAGACAAACATGTTTGAACTAAATTCTACTTTTACCTATGTGGGCACATCTACATGGGGAAATCAGTGCGCTAGGGTATGTCATGTTCCAGCTCCTCCATACTATACATTAAAACTGAGATAATTTGCCCCATACTGAATGTCAAGTAAGCTACATGACACAAAAGTACTTTTAGGGGTAACATATGGGAGTGACATTTTGGAGAAGTTAAGAGGGTGTGTGAAATTAGAAGACATCACCTTCCCCACATGGAGAACCTCACACACCCTGCTCCTGGTGGCCCTGTCCCCCATGAGCCCACTCATGGATTGACACACCAACCAATGGCCCCTCATATACAAGATCCAGAGCTTCTCCTCAGGAGCCAAGGCCAGTAGCCTTACCTCTGCGCAAGGCTCTGCAACTAAGAGGCCCCTCGAGGCACCAGGTTGTCTCCATGTGCAGTCTTGTGCTGTGTCTCTTCCATGTCACATTGTAGCTGGGCTCTTGCCCGAGCGGCCACACAAGGCACATGGTGGCCTGACTCCCATGGTGTTACCCAACACACAGAGCTTCATAATTGGGTCAGGAAAACAGGGAGAGGTCTTTTAATTAGTCAGCCTGCTATTCCTTCCTACCTAATGTTCAGTGCATGCCTCCTACATGGGCATTTCTGATGGAGCAGCTCGTGCCCTGCCGTGTCTGTGTCCTGGCTTGACTCACAGTAACCTCTCTAGACAGGCAGTCCTTTACTACTAAAAAAGACAGCTCTAGACGGGTGTGAGTTTGCTCTGATTGCTTTCTGAGCTGGCCCACAGACTAGCAGGCTTAATAACCATGTCCTGCTAACTTGATCCATCACACATAGCTCACAAAATCCTGGTCTGAGTCCGGGACAGAGGGAGTATAGACTACACGTGTGCGCATGTCATGCAGACATAGCTAAAAGCACCCAGAGGGAAAGGTGGTGGGGAGTCGCTAGCAAGATTCAAATTAACACTTTAGCTTTCTGTTCAGTAACTCATATAGATAGGTAACTCATTACATGAATTTAATTACTGAATAGGCCCACCGAATTTGCTAGATTTGGGAATAGAGTATGGCCCATATCACAGTCTCCATATGTAGAGCACTCTCCTGAGAGTGTTCTGCTCTTTCATAATACATGCTCGCTGCAAAGAGAAAGGGAATAAGCCTCTTTTTTCCACTATTGAGCAACAACAGGAAAAGAAGCAGAGGCTTACACTGTGGTGAGAGATAAACTCTCTAATGGCAAGATCATTGATTAATGGCGTAAACTGCCTGGGGAGCTATAGTGTCTCCCTCACTGGGTGGGGTTTTTTTGCAGGACATAACATGGCCATCTGTCAGGGATGATTTATATATTGCTTATCCTGCCTTGGAGCAGGGCATAGCCTAACTGACCTTCCCAGATCCCTTCTAAACTTGTTTTCTGTGATTCCCAATGCTAAGATGCTTCTGTAGATGTGAAGTATGCTTTTACATACTGTATTTCCTTTGTATTCTAGGGGCACAGCCTTTAACTCTTATAATTTATCTTTTTCCCAAAACCAATTCTGTTTCATTAAATGTAATGACAGTTTAATGCACATTTCTTCATCCTTTATATACAGTATTCTCATTCATCTGTAACTCTGTAGTACTGCAACATAGTCACCCTTAGCTTTCCTTTTAATCTGCAGTTCAAAGCTCTGCCAGAGTCCAGGGTCAGGACCCTGCACAAATCTGTCAAAACAGTAAAGGTGAAGGATAGAGCTGATCATCTAACAGAGATGACTGTTCACATATTGTTAGTTGAAGCTGGAAATTAAAGCCAAGCTGAAACATCAGAAAAAGCTGCAGGACAGCCAAATGGGAAAAAAGCAATCCACAAGAAGTTTTTTGTGATGACTGGACAATGCACTGCTACGAGATGGAGTGCAGCATCTTTGGCAATGGGCAAAAATGTCCCTGTTTTTCTCATCCACAACCATGTAGTGATTCAGCAGGTCATTTTATATCATTTGTCCCGACTGCACAGTGAGATAGGCAAAGGCAGACTATTCCAAGCCAGTAATTTCTAATGTTGCCAAAGATATCTAGAAAGTAAAAATAAATTCTGTATTAATACATGGTGCCATAGGCAACACCTCCAGTGCATTACCTGTCTCTGAGTCTTACCATCTTCAAAGATGGTCAGGGGTTTTTTTAATGGTAATTATCAGTTTCTGTTGACTGTTTAATAATCCTGTCTCAGCTTCGCTCTGTTGTTCACAACTTCGCTTGTGTTAGACATTTAATACACTGTTTTATGTTACGCAGTTCACTCTCAGAACATCTCATGCAAACAAAATGAGTAAGAATCAGATTTTGCATGCTATTGAGGTGCTGTTTTGTAAACAGGATATCCTGGCAGATTCTTGTGTGCCATTGAAATAGTTCTAACACGTTGACAAATTAATTGACAACACTATAATAGTGTTTTCTGCTGAAAATGTCTTGTCACTTCCATGCACATGAATTATCTTTGTATACTTTCTATTAACAGACATAACCTATAAGCTATCCTTCACCATAAGCCGGTCCCAACTGTTTTCTTTTAAAGCATGCAGATCATCTGTGAGCTATTCATAGAACAATGCTAAGAATATTACACTAAGAGTAACTGTGACCCATTAACACTATTTATGAAACATCTAGTGTAGATCTCCATAATATTTACGTTAAAATGAAAAGACATATATATGCATGTGTATATGTATGCTTAGAATCTAGGAAAGTCCTTTATCATCATTTTCTTCTTGAAAATACAGGAAAGGGGACAGAGTTGCACTGACTGGTGTGTAATGACTCATAGCACTAGCTGAGTTATTAACTTCAGTCCATACCGAAATACTATTGCTTTACCTTTTTCCCCATGATCTCATATGATTGGAATGAGACCTTTTCATTATGGACGAAACATTTTCTGGTCCTTGAAATACAAGGGAGTTGCTGAGATTGGGAACAATCTTCCACTACCATCTTTCTTCCACTGCGGACCAAAGAAAATTAGAGCCAGGGCATGTTTAATAGTGCTTGTTCTTGCTCCTTCTCCTGCCTAAGTTTGTATCAGGTCCTTAGTTCTTGTTCTCAAAGTCTCATTACAGTTGACGTCAAGTGAGAGAAAAGAGAGAGCCTATTTCATATGCATGACCTGTTAAAGAGGGCATGTCATTTAGGGTCAGCTGGCACCTGCAAGTAGAGCCATAGTGAGAACGCAGGCTGCATTTATTCTTATGAATAAAATAGAACAGGGTCTGTTTTCTGGGAAGGGGCATGGCATGTTTTATAACCATATGGATATACTATCTTCTTTCCAGAGCAGGTTGCCTTGTTTACGCTGACCTGTGGATAGAAACCCTGGTCTATGCCAGCCCCAACACCACACCCAGGAATTGTGTGGGAGAGACTAGTTTCCCTGGACTGAAACCATGCCAGGAAGCATGCTAACAATTAAATTAAATTTTTTTATTTAATTCAACAACATGCTATAACTATGTGACAATTCTAGTTTGCTTGCCCTGTGTCATTAACCTGAGTAGCTGTAGACTCAGTTTCTGCATAAGACACAAATGCTAGAAGGGACACAAAATTTTGTATTGACAACATGTAAAGAAGGGGCTACATCCCTCAACCATAGCAACAGCAGCAACCCTGCTGCTGCCATTTTCCCTCATGGGAAGTGCTCCCTCTGGCTCCATATCAACACCATGGTAGGATGTCCACCTAATGGACAGAACCAAGCCTAACAGGATTTACAGGCATACAGGAATTTCAAACTGACAGCATAAAAAAAAACCACAAACTTTTTCAGTCTGCAAGATCTGGTATCTGCTATATCTCTCCATTTAGTTCTCCTCATACAAACACAAAGGAAGACAGAGGCATGCTCCAAGTACCCACCAATTTACAACCAGGCAATTTACTTAAAAGTTGCTGTGAATAAATGTCTGATCTTCAGGCAAGTACCGCAGTTCATTTTTTCAACTGGACGTTGTCCAGAGTGTATGGCATCTGAATTTCAACAGATACTTTCTGCTTTCTTTTACGGCATTTTAACAAAATGAAATATTGCTGAGTATTTTTATTACTATAAGGGCTTTTGGATAATAAACCCATCAATAAAGATTTGTAATTGATTTACTAGTTTAGAATAGGAAATCAATACGTTTCATTAACAGATGAATTAATGGCTTCATATTATCTGCTTTGTATATCTACTTAACATAAAGGCTTTGATCCCCTACTGCACCCACGTGGGGAATCTGAGGCTGTGGGTCTTATAAAAGGCAAGTTGCTGCCCTCTGAAGTACCAACCCACAAGTATTTTAAAATTTAATGTCACATAAAGGCTTCCCTACATGGCACAGTTCTTCCTTTTCTTGTCCCTACTGTGCCTCACCCACAATTTTACCAAACACTGCCCATCTCTCTTTCGGGCAGAGGCAGCATAGCAGTGTGCCTCCAGGGTGGCAGGACCATCACCAGCAAATGCATGACAGTAAACAGTTTGCTGGCCCCGGGGGTGTTCTTCCCTGCCATCATCAGTCACTGTAAGGTCACTCTGTAATACTTCAGTTTGCTCTCTGTATTCGTACTGCTTAGTATAATCACAAAATAATAACAATCTGTGCAATCTGCATTGTACTGCTGGTTCTGATCTTACTGTCTTTTCTCATGGGAAATTGCAGCTGAAATTTGCCAGGAGTTTGCATTTACTATTATTTACATACTGCCAGTAATGTTAAGATTTCCCTCACTTCAACATTTAAGAAAAAAACTTGAACTACATTCCCCTCTCATTTAATCAGTTTGGCTCTCCAAAATGTTTTTCCCTTTAAATTTCTACCAAACTTTTTGACAAAACCAAAATAATCGGTGTAAAAAAATAATTTAAGCAATGGAATCATTTTTGCTATTTCAATCTGGGACTTGTACTGTACTCATCAGTTTTGAAATTAAGGTTATTAGCCTCCAAAGCATACATATTCAACACGACATGTGGCTATGCAGTTGCACTCTTCTTATTAGCATTAATGAAATGCTCATCACCAACTCCCTTATCTTCAAGCTGAATACCTTATGCTTTTATGTGCTTCTGTGTTTTTATTTCACTTCCCTGTAGTCACAATACATGTTATAAACACCAGCAGAGCTTTGGGAATTGGCTGATTTACCTGCTCAGTTCTGAAAGGGCAGAGATTCCTCGTCACGGTTGCATGGAGAAAATGTAGTCAGGAACAGAAGGGACAGAAAAAAATCCCAGGTCCTTGGGTATATGGGACAGCTATTTGTCCCTTATGGTCTTTCAAAAAAACCAAACAACAATCTAAATCACCTTGAAAAGATTAAGGGTGACAAAGAGCAGTTGTTCTTTTTATGGTGAACCAGCCTCAACATAAAAAAAGGTATGATAAAAATGAGCCTTGGGAGCAGAAAAGCACCATGATACAGATATTAAGCTTGATGGCAGATGTAAGATACAGTGAACTCTACGCTAGAGTGATTCTGTTTGTGTGTATCACTTATATGCTGCATTAGTTTGCAATCATTCTAATACTTTAAAGACAGTTTGAGTTTTGATTATATTTAGGGTTTGAGTTTCTTTTTTTATTAAAAAAGAAAATGCAGTAACAAGCAAAGACAGCAGCTAGTACTGACCCCTGCATGCTGAAATAGCACAGCTTTTCATAGTGCTGATTTGTGCAATACGAGACTGAAATTAAGAAATAACAAACAGAACTGTTTAAATGTTTATTTTGACAGCACAGCTGTCTATTGCAAAATGTTGTTTGGTCAAAAACCAAAATGTTCATTTTGAGTGTGTTTCTGATGGGAAATTATTAGACTTATTCAAACTCAAAACACAGTGTTTAGTATTGATTTCTTTCTACAGTTCCATCTGAAATCTTAAATTCCATGTCATAGACAGGAACTTGGAGTTAGCGTTGTTACAGCAGGCATTACCAGAATTAAGCATCTGGACATAACTAGGGAGAAGAAAGCATTTTAGAATGATCATTTTGATGTTTCCAAATCAAAAATCTCTGGAAAATTTAACTTCTCAGAGAAACTTAAAGTTTTATTATTTAGGATGAAAACATTACAGAATGTCAGATTTTCCCACAGGGTGAAATTGGATTTCCAGCCAGCTCAGCAGCCACACACTGTCCTCTGGAGCGCAAGTGCCCTGAAGCCCTCACCCTCTAGCAAGAAGTCTCACGAGAGACAAGCAGCATTCTCATTAGCTAACACTGCTACAACGCTATTTCAGTTACAGATTTTAATAGAAGAAGAGGACACTGAACACCTCAGCAACAGTACAGCTTGCTTGAAAATACATATACAGAGTCAAAACTTTTTAAGTTATTAAAAGAAAGGTTAAAGATAGTAGAAAAAAGCAGAAACCACTTCTTCCACTCATCACACTGAACAGTTAAACCGCTTATGCTACACACACCTCTATAAACAAGATAAAATCCTGTCCTGGCTATTTATGGCCATGCTCTTTCTGAACTCATCTGACATTTGCCATAGCATAAAATCTTTTCCCTTGTTTCAATTCAATATCTGTATTGATTCTGTATTATAGGCAATTCATCCTTTTTACACCACTACTCAACTTGCAAAAAAGGTAAAAATTGTTCCAAATCAGAAAATATCATCCAAGCTTGGGAAGAAACAAAGAGAAGATTGATTTAAAGGCATAGATAAACCTATTGACTCCCACTTTCACCTCTGAATCCTAAGGACAATCTTCCATTTTCTCAGCTTTTGGTTCTCTTTCTGATTTTCAAGGGAAGGAAATGAAACATTGTCTGGTCTTATTTATTTAAATAACTCCAAGCTAGGAAATGTTTTTTCATGCTCCTCTGGTTACCTAAGATGTGCTGATAACCTTAGACTCTAGTTCCATTTACATGCCGATATGGTGCATTTAGCAAAAGTCAGCAGTTTTCTCCTAGTGAGAATATCTTAGATAAAATGGCATTTCCACTTCTCAGCTCCTGAAACATGAAATAATAATAAATGTTAGGAGTTCACACACACACACACACACTCCTCAATAACCACAGAAGTAAAATAAAAACAAGCTCTGTTGCAGGTTGTGATAGGTCCCTAGAGGATCTATATACTATTATACTTATGAATGTCATGGTTCAGGATCTCTAGTTTCTCCAAGTGATGCTGTAGTTTCTCTGAGTGTGGACCCTTGGACAAGAGGACCTGTACCACCTATCACCACTCCAGGTGCAGTTTTGCAGCTTCCTTGCTGTGGTTTGTACCTCAGAGCACGCTGCACCAAGCAGGACACTTCAGTAAGCCTGATGGGCTTTGAAAACTTCTAGCTTTATTTTGGAAAGCAGCAGGATTTTGAAAAAAAAGTATGATTTAATGTCAGGAGAAAGAAAGAAGTGCTGTACAAGCAAAGGATTTTGCAATACAGCAAGGAAGTCTATATACACATCTGTTTTAACCAAGGCTTTGAAAGTCATTCCTTATGTCATTCGGTACCAGCTGCAGGGATGGAAATGGGGTTATTGGTCTGTACACAGGCAATCTTGTTCTTACCTTCCTTCAGTTTACAAGCTGCTGTGCTTGCTTACTGTCTTGTCTTTTCCTGTACCTCTAGAAAAATCTGTGGTTTATCAAATTGTCCCCTAAACAGTATGTTTTCTTAAGTATTCTTCTAGGCAAATGCAGTGTGTTTTGTTCTTGATTGGACAGATCTAAGTTACACGCTTTAAAAAAATACAGGCATATTTTCAAATGTTCATACTGCTACTGCTATGTTTTGGGGCCAGGCTGTTTAGGTACCTTGGACTGTGCAAAGATGGTCTGTAAGCAGTATACTTAAAAGTACAAAGCAGTGATTTATTGGCCAACACACACAAAAGCTGGCTAGGATTTCACAAGCTTCTAGGCTAGCCATTAGTGTGTTCTCCACCCCAATAGGATACTCAAAGAGACTTTGCTGGTGAGGAGAGGATCAGCCAGCAGGAGAAGAGGTGGCCTCCATGGCTCCCTAGAAGAGAGCTGCTGACTGCTGCTGAGCTGCCATCATCCACCAGTTCCATCAATACCAACACACTGATGGCACTGACCACTGGACAAATCCTCATCGCCCTCTTCTTCCCTTTAAGATTTTACAACCCATCTGGCCAATATTTTTCTTCTTGAATTGTTGACCTCCTCATGATCCATGTCCCCAAAATTCTCATTTTAAAGACTTGACAGACTCTGTCACAGTTTTGTCTCAACTTAGCAACTTTCTCAGCAGCCTGAGCCAAGGCTGTGCAGCCAGTACGTATCAGATGTGGGCTGTGGTTGCTTGAAACATAGACAGCTGAAGGTGTCCCCATCAGTTTGTTGCAGAGAGGGCTACAGACAGAGGAGCTTATATTAAGGAGAATCATCATCATGGTACAAATCTATATATACCTGTCTTCACCTCTGCCTCTAGAAACAGTAAATGGTGACTACTACTAATGCAAAACAAGGCACTACCCATACTTTTCAACTGCATTTTCTGTCATATCAGCCAGGATCCTGCCTGAGACCTCTGTCAAGATCAATGTATCAACCTCAAATCGGGCTCCACGGCCATTAGTTAACTCATAAGCCATAAAATTATATGTTTTGATTAAAAAGTGATGGCCATCATCATTTAGCTAATGGCAGAGTCTTCTAATTTCATTCCTGCAATAGAATAATGATGAGCAATTTACTGCTTTTGAATACACACAGCGATAGCATGGGCATATATTTATTGTATTCATTATCATCTAGGAAACCTAATCAACTCCTCCTATATGAGCAAAGTACAAAAGCTTATAATGCCATTATTAAACAACATTGAAACAAATGGGTATGATGGATGTAGGGCATAAAGACATCCTCACCTGACTGCATCTGGCCTCATGCCCAGAAAGCTGAGGACAGTGAGTGGTACCAAAGTGTCATTGTGGTCAAAACTTGTCATGATAAGGAAATAACTGCTTCCTTTTGTCACGGATTTTCATACAAATCACCTGCCTTCCCTTACCGCTGACTGGGATTAAACCACGACAGTGTGGTGGGTGGTTCACACAAGACATATTTGGGGCTTGTGTGGGGCTTCCCTGGACAAAACACATGCTAAGAAAATGCTGACAGATTTCCACTTCACATACTATGTATCCATAGCCCTGAAATACAGCTAGTTCTTCCAGTCTCCCACAGGAAATAAATAGCATTAATTTAGAATGAATGATCAGGGGACCAGACATGCAACCTGAAAGAGGTATCATATCAAACCGACAGAGAAAATGCATCACTGAGCATAAGGTTAGAGGAATGTAAGGAACCTTATATTTCCTGTTCTGGTTTCTTCTATAATATGATCCTAAAAATTTAACCAAATTATATCTGCATTAAGTCAAACAACTTGTGTATGAAAATCTTCCCTCATAAGTGCAAACTAGGTAAGGTGTTCACCTGCATATCCTTTTCTGCAGCTCAGATTTGTCAGATTTATTGACCACTGGCTCCTCAGAGGAATAATTTGGGGCCTGTGAATACTACTTTAATTTTGAGAAGATTTGCTTTCAAGTCCTGAACTATTACTCATGCTACCCAGTAGATACCAGTAAAGGCAAAAATTACTCTGTCTATTACTGTTGAGTCATAGCCTTTGACATCAAGAAGGCTCATTTGGGAAGTCTACATCCTTAAGCACTGTCCTGGAATAAGATGCCTTGCTGAGAAGGCAACAGTTTGCATCATGTCTCCAGATAAGCCAATACTTTTGGGGTTCTAACTATGTGCAATATTTATGGTTTTGTCAAGAATTCAGAGTGTTTCTTTTATATGAAAAAATGTTCAACAAACACACACAAAAAAAAGCTTTTACTGAAATTAAGGTAGAAAGGAAATTATAACCTCCTCAGTCAAAAAAACCCAAAGCAATGAAGTCTAGGGAATGCCATATACCCTTTGCTTTGTTTACATAGAGACTAAAGGACATGATATACCCTACCCATTTTCTGTGCCAGTTTAGTTTGAACTGAAGGACCATAAAAATATGCTGATAATTAGAAATTTTTTGAAAGAATCTGATCTGGCAGAATCTGATATGGCAAATTCTAGTTTCCAAACAGTTTAACTCCAGTACCACTCTGTTGATTCCCTTAAGTTACCTCTGATTTACCCTTAACACAAAGCATAGGATAATTGATGTCTTCTATTGAATGGGATGTTTTATTTTTAATGAAGAGAGGTTGCTCGCTGCTTGAGGATTACAACCAGATTTATCCCCCATGCTATTCCACTGAAGTCAGCAGATAAAATAGGGTACAGTATGACCGAGCTATACCTTTGTAAAACTGATTTTATTTTTAAAAAGTGAAGTTAATAGCAGTCCTATTGCACCACTTTTACTTTAATGAATTATAATTTTTCTCCCTCATATTTTGTACATTGCTTGTCTTCTTAAATTGTATATTTTGGTGTTAGAAATATTTGTTTATACAACAGGTATCACAAAGCATCCCTCTATGGAGGGTCCTGTAGACTGCTTGGACATTGAGAAAAACAACTAACACAAATATGGAACAGAGCCACAGGCAGTACTAGATAATGCAGGAATATTTGTGTTCAAATGTTTCTTCCCATTCCTGCTCATGTCCATCCATCCTGTTGTGTTTGTTTCCTTTCATTTCACTCTTGCCATTTCTCCTGAGATGCCACAAGCAGCCACACACACATGGCAACTAGGAATAACCATCAATAACATTTTCCTCATCATCTAAACAGAATTTAGAGCTGGTTTTCAGATAAGAAAGGGTAAGGGACCTGATGCACCACCATAATATTCACTATATTTTGTGTTCTAATTATCACGAGGCCTGGGACATGTTTGGCATGCAATAAAGACTGAGGAAAAAAAACAGAGGAAAGTGTTAAGGGGGTTTTGTATTATTTTCAGTGGAATATATCTTTATCTATTAAGATTGACCTCTTGCCACCAGGTGTGACTATTTAAGGACTGTGTGTTTAAATGGAAAGAAAGAGAACTCAGCATCCAAGTAACATACTGTCAGCCACCAAAACTTTTGAACCTTCTTATAAGACTGCAGGAAAAAAGAACAGTCTACAAACATGCCTGTGAGGTTTAAGTTACCACAGTGTAACCACAGCGTATGTAGCTACATATTTTTAATGATTGTTTTGGTACCATACCTATAAATCATCACAAATCCATTTGTGCAGGGGCAAAGGCCATTTGTGAAACAGAATTTTATAGTATGTTACAGAAAATTCATGGTATATTGTCATAGAAGTTTCGGGTTTGTTCTCAGTTTTGCTTTTGTCCCTTAAATTGAGTTTAGACTGAAAACTACTGTGTTCTCCAGCTGTGAGAAATAAAATAGCACCTGAGTGACTGCTCCATTATACCAGCATAACCAACAGCATAATTTGTTCACCAACTATAATTTACAGTTTTCAATTAACAGTCAAAATTATAAACTTCAGTTAGGACTCTGGCAAGATCTCACTTTTTTTAAGGATTAAGTGATAAGGACTTTCTTCAGAATCAATGTGAGGCACAGAAAAACTGTATCTGACTCCTCACATCATTATAGCAAAAGCTGGCCTCTCTCACTGATATGTCTGTGGGAAAAAGAATATATAATCAGAATTCCACTGTTCAACAAAGTTTCTTTTGTTGGAGGGAGAAAAAAAAAAGCTCTACTTTGTGTGTAAATTTAAAATGTTTTTCTGTTTGGTGTAAGCCTATACTTACCTGTCATCTTACCCTATCCCAGATTTTTCTCCTTATCTGCTGTTTCAGAGAGGGAGTCAAATACTGATATCCCTTTTCTGGAGATATCATTATCGAGCAAAGAATCTGTCTCGTCTCCTCATCTCTAGCAGATGCCAAATTTCCTATAGCTTTGTAGGGACTCCAAGGCCTGTGTATCTCTGCTAGAAATGCCCATGAAAATTGGAGGACCCATTAATCTTACCAGATAACAACACAGAAAATCATATTTTCCATTAAAGCTGTCAACAGAGAAGATGAAGAAACGTAAATGAACTATCAGGAGGTTATGACAGAATTGTCTTCCTAAAAGAAAACCTTGTGTGACAACATGAGCATTTTAGTTGAGCTTAGGAGAGCTCTTCTGAAGTGCTTGTCTCCACTTGGTTCACATGGCAAACTATTCTTGAACTGCATGAACTCAATTTCTTTAGCTATAGCTAAGCCAGAAGAGTTGCTCTACAAGCAAACCTAAAATTTCCTGCTACTTCAGTCTATGGGATGAGACAAGAAGCACTGCAAAATACAAAAAGTGTATAGTATTGCTATCCTATTAGATTATTTAATATTTATTCATTTATTCATTTATTTATTTCACTAAGAGAGGTGGTGGGTAATCTCCGTCCTTAGAGATACTTAAAACAACCATACAAGTTACTTAGCAACCTGACCTGCTTTGTGCAGGACATTGGACTAGGTGACCTCCAGAGGCACCTTCATATCTAAATAATCTCTGACTCTTTATTTTGCCCTAGAGATTAAGCCCTATTTGTCTGTTCTGCTTGCCACTGTAGGCATAGCCCGTGTAGTCTTCAAGGGCTTCCCTGTATTCTGGCAGAAGCTATATACTTCGTCACAAGAACGATCTTGTATAAATTATAGGTATAGTAAAAATTTTAGATACAGCAAATTATCAGGGTGTAGTAAAGGTCAGAACTGATAAAAGATAGAAATTTGAGACAGCAAGACAGGAGAGTGTCAAAGAAATAATAAGGGACGGCAGTACATTCCAGTAAACTTTTTATGAAATTAGCATCCAAATTTTCCATGACTTATCCCAAATTGGAATGAATCAAAATTTTTTAACTCTGTCCTTTCTCACCTTAGACCTTAGGAGATCAACTTGTAAAATAATATTCAGTCTTTACTTATTATCTGTCATGACTGGGGATTCAAAATCTGCCTTTAGAACAGTGAATAATATCTTGTTAAGTGAAATTTCAAAATACATATTTTTAATTACAACAACATTCAACATACTTGAAGCTGTTCATTCATTTTGTTGTGCCTTCACTGAATGCAATATACTTGATGTCCTATGACTCCACATTTATCTCACATACAGTATAAATATATTTATTTGAGAATCAGCTATTTTGTTATGATTTTGAAACATAGAGAACAAGACTTATGAGGAGCAGCTGAGGGAGCTGGGCTTGTTTAGTCTGGAGAAAAGGAGGCTGAAGGGAGACCTTATGTCTCTTGACAACTACTTGAAAGGAGGTTGTAACCAGGTGGGTGTCAGTCTCTTTGCACAAGTGACAAATGATAGGACAAAAGGAAATGGCCTCAAGTTGCTCCAGGGCTTGGATATTAGGAAAAATTTCTTCATGAAAATTGTTGTCAAGCATTAGAACAGGCTGCCCAAGGAAGTGGTTGAGTCCCCATCCCTGGAGGTATTTAAAAGACACATAGACATGGGACTTAGGGACATAGTTTAGTGGTGGACTTGACAGTGCTAGGTTTATGGTTGGACTTGATCGTAAGGGTCTTTTCCAACCTAAATGGTTCTATGGTTCTATATTGGTGCATTTGACTAAAAGGTTTTGAACACCTCATTAACATAAACCATGCCAAATGTTCCTGGACATCTCAAAGAAAATAAATAATAATTTTATCATAGTTATTCACTTATTTCATTGACTATTTCTTGAGAGTATTCAAAATTTTTGAGGTATGGAAATGTAATAGCTCCTGTCCTGAAGAATTTGAAATTATTCAAAACCAAATTTGATAATAATTTGATTAGGAAATTTATAGTGATTTCAACATGCTAATCTCAACTAACTCTCCATATGATATTAAAATTAAATTAAGTTAAATTAGAGAACAGGTTAATGAATCTTTGGTGTGCAATTGTGAAATTACATAAAGATCCAGCTGCCCAATAATGTCCGTACTGAACTGTCATGTTACAAAGAAGTTCAGCTGAGGTCTAATGTATCTAGTAGATTCAGACCAGCTACTCATTGCATAAATGTTCACACTGAGCTTCAGACACCCAAATTTACAGGAAAAAAATTGAGGCCAAGGAATGTATCACCAGACTGTTTCGATGATGAAAGTGATGTGTAATATATGATTTCTTTATGCTGCTCGTTATTTTTCAGCTGAAAAGATTACTGTACATTTTGAAGTCCCTAATATATTTTTTCCTTGTAAGGTCCTTTCCTTTGTAAAATTTACCTTTGTAAAATCTTCAAAATGTGAGCCAAGTCTATTCATAATATCCATACTATGTCAATGCATATTTAAATTAGCAGTCTGTGTACTACCTCTTCTCCTGTAATGCAAGAAAAGTTCCTTGTTGCAATTCATGTCCATCTCATCTCTGCAACAGATGTGATTTATGTAGATTAAAAATCCAAACCTCAGATAAGCAAAAAAATATAAAAGCCTTTATGGCTCTAATGAGATCCCACAGTCCTGAGATAAGTGACTTATTCTATTGGGTGATCTGTAGGCTTATTGAGTGTGCAATTGGGTTTTTGTTCTTGTTTTGCATTTTTTTCATATCATTCATCTCCAACAGTGGATGTCTGCCTGTGAACATAGCAGAGAATCTACACCACTACCAAAAGGCTACCTTAACCACAAAGTCATTGACAGAGTCAGAGTATGTAACTACACAGACCAAGGCAATGCCTGGTATTTAGAAAAAAAGGTTGGCAGAATTGCAATGGGCAAGTCCCATTTACAAGAGCTTCCAAGCACCAGCAGAAGACGTACAAGTTACACAAAGAGGACAGAAAAAGGAGCTCTGGCTCAAAGGAATTGGGTTTTGGAACAAGAAAAAAATGCTGTGGAAAGGCCTTCTGTGGCCAGCTGCACAGGTACGTTTGTGCTCAGACTACCAGGTTACTGCTGTTCAAATTCTCACTGGGAGTTCTAAAAACCAAAAGAATTGAAGAAGCTCCAGTCTTGTGATATTGCAACAGAAAGTACAAAATCAGACTTTCAACAGATTTTCCAAGGAGGTCTGTAGCACAAAAAGAATAAATGGATTTCCTGCCATGCAACAACAGCAGACTACTACAGAGACCTCTAACCTGTGAATATAAGTGGCAAAAGTGAAAGAAGGCTCAGACACACGAAGTTTACTTAAAAAAAAAAAAAAACAACTCCCCTACATTTGCAATATCAAAATGTTGTTTTTTGGTTTAACACATATTGGAAGAAAGTTTAAACCAAATCTAGTCACAGCCTGGGGCAAGAAGAGTTGCAGAGGGCAAGACTGGCTTTTCCTCACGTTCCACAGCACAAAGTTAGAAAAGGAACAGCAGCCAAAGTGACTGGCTTTTCCTCTTTCTTAATGGCTTTATTGAACAGCCAGAAAACACATTTTTCTCACACAACAGCACAAAGTGCTGCTCTGTAATACTGAGATGTTAATTGTTACTATGATCGGGTTAAGTACATAAAGCAGCCACTTTTGAAAAATATTTATTGCCTGATTTTTCACTGCATATAAATACTGCCTGAGCAATTTTTACTTCAACACTTATTTAATGTAACTTCTATTTTCATCATAATTTTGTGAAGCACTGAAACTTCACTAAACACACCAACCTTTTTCCCCATATCAACCCAAAATTAACAAAAACTTGCCAAAGGCAACTGCTTTTTAACTTCCATCCAGTTTCTCATTACCATTCCCCTTTTCATCTCCCTCTTCACTTGGATGCTTGGATCAGAGAGAGACTTTCTCCAAGGCTTACTTCATAGGTAACAGACACTTGTTCATTTTAGTGACTGTCACTCTCCCAACATGAATACAACAAATGCTTTACTCTTTTTATTAAAATAATGGTCCAAGCATTATGAAAATAAGTCTCATGTAAATTGTTTCATGCTGGGCATGTAATGAACTTGAGAACAGCAATTGTTTTCAGTCCTGCCCACAATTTCTGCTGGCCATCTATCAGAAGATGTGCTAGTAAGGGAGCACATGGTCATGTAGTGAAAAGGTGAAGATGAAAATCCAGAAGTGTTAGGCCTGAATGAAGCCAAACCCAACATTTTTTGACATTTCTCATAAAACTGGAGCTTCTTGGGCCTGTGGCAAAATCAATGCCTCAGTGAAATCAATGCCCCTGTCAGTTCTACTTTGAGTAGTTTTTCCAGATTCTTAGGGCTCTGGGGACATCCCAACTTTCATAATCTTATCTGTGACAGACCCTCCTGGCTCAGTTATCAAGACCAAGAGCTTCAGTTTTGCCTCATCAGATAGCATTTCGTCAAAGACCAAATTTAGACTAGCGTTACATTCACAGTGCATCTATCGCCCTCTCGGTGTTTTCAATTTGTATTTGTCTTAGCCCATATTTGTATTTGCATCAGGCAGTAGAATTAACAAAAGAAAAGACTCAGTTTTAACATTCACCACTGCATAGGATCTATAGTGACACTAAACACTAGCTTAACAGCACCAAGCACATGCAAAATGTCACTGAATATTCTTGTTCTACTATTATGGGATATTGTTATGCTAGCAATGACCTTTCATGGATTAGTATCAAATTAGTGTAGTGTTCTGGGAGCTGAATCACTGTTTGAGATTTGGGATCTAACAGCACAAAGATGGAAGTCAAAAAATCCTGAGCTTCTGTCCTGGATTAACTGCAAGAAGCCACATGTGCTTCCTGTTTTCATCCAAGACAATGTTGCACCTAGGACTATCTGACAGTTTCACTTACCACAGCTATAACCAGGGAACTAGCCAGGAGTTTGGTGGGTTTTTTTGGTACCAAAGTGGATTTTGACATATCCCTTGGCCTGGTTTTGCACGCTGAGAGTTGCCCTAAGGCTTCCGTCATCAAAGCACTTGTGCCAGTGATCTGTGCCAGGTTCTCACTGCCCGAGCCAAAACCCAAGTCTGAACAGCACGTCCCCACCCTGTCCTCAGCAGGGCATATAGACCTGGCTTACACCCTCCCTTGGGGCTTGGCTTTCTTGGCAACTCAGGAAAAATAACAAAAAAACACAGCCAAAAATTCACAGCTGTCCTAGAAATTGTCCTCAAGGTCTCTTCTTTCCCCCATTGTCTTCTTCACTTTGCCTAGAGAGCTACTGAATTTTTTATTCTCCCTCACAAGACAGTTAGCAAGTAATATTTGAAACAATTCACTGGAAAAACAAAAACAAGCCACAACTATTTGATAAAGGATTTGTAAATAACACACCTGCTGATACATTAAGAACAAGAGCAAAGGAAGTGGAGTAGCTGGTCTGTATTTTGCCCAGTTTATAACCAAACACGTTATGAAGCAAGATTTTAAGAGCATCTAAAAGAAGAGGTTTAGATAAGGCATAAAACCAATTTTATTTTCACATCTTGCTCTGCAAATTTGCAGGCTTCCCTATGCTCTGGACAAATGAACTTGGCAACTGAGCCTGCTTTTCAACACAGTATCAGAATATCTCAAAGCATTTATCCCACCAGAAGACAAAATAGGCAAGTTCTCCTCCCATCACTTTTAAATGCACACTGTATTTTGTTTTTTCTTCTTTTCTGTAAATACCAAAAATATTACATATTCTTCTCTGGTACCAACTTCTTGAGACATGAATGATGGTCCTTCCATCTGCCATTATGAAGCTCCCTTTCAAAGCCACTTAGTTACAGTCAGATTCCAACCTAATGTAGAAGGGAAAATATACCAGCTCTAAAACAGAAGTGCCAGCAATCTTAACTACCACATGTGGCCTCCTGCTCAATCTTTAGCTGCAAAATGTACCCTTTCCCTCCACAACCAGTTTTTAGATGCAACCATAACATGGAAACTTTGTTTATACTTTCTTTTTATAGAAGAAGTTGATTAACATAATACACAATACATCCACTCGACTGGAAGGAAAATCTTTCAAACAAGTCACCACACATGCTACTGAGGAACTCTTCCAGCCCACCACTGGGGCCAGGATCACACAACTAAATCTTGTAATTGTGGCCATAAAAATGTGGCTTTGCATGCAGAGTGGGTCAGACACTGACCTGAGCAGGAATGTTGCAGCTATATTAGCAGAAATTCTTTTTTCAGCACCCACTACACATCCTTCAGCTTCACTGTAAACAACCCTGAATGGCAAGTTTAAGTTCATTACTAGTTTCATTTTGTGTTTCTTATAGTTCAGGTACAAAGACTATCGAGAAATACAATGCATAACTTTATCTTTGCCATATCATTACAGTTGTCTCTCTCAGCCTCACCTCCAGTCTTACAGTCCTATACTTTATATTTCTCCTTGTCAAGGTACTTCCAAAAGCCTAGAACCAGCCAGCAGAGAAGAGATATAAAGTATGAAGCAAATTACAGGCTATCTTAATCTGGTCTCTCTGATGGCTAAAATATAATCCCTACAGAACTAACATCATTTTTTGATGCCATAGAACCATGCCTCTATTCACACTGATCTTTCATTGTTTATTTTCAGTGAGTTTCAGAAGTTTGTATTGTGTGTACCTGGACAGAAGTATCAAGCTGCTTGTATACTCCAACATTACTAGGTTCACTGGTGGAAGATCATGCAGCTGGCATGTTTGGCAGGCACTTATTGAAATTTGTCTCTGTTAACCCTCCTACACAGACTTCATTAACCTAGCAGACATAATACATAAGATTTCATCTTTTTAAAATCCATCCCATTATTATTTCAACCCACTTGTTATGCCACCTTATCCCACACCAAACAGCTGATGCGTCTCTGACACAAACTCTGATCAGAGGCACTTGTCCTGCTGTGCTCTACTTTCCATTTCCCCATCTGCACATCTGCTTCTCAGCAGCAAGGCCAGGTGGGACACTGTGTCTCCCAGAGATCAACCGCATCCTGCAGATGGTGACAGGTCTCTATGGCAGCGCAATGCCACAGGAGTAGAGAAAGGGGTTGCAAGGCAATGTGGAGAAAGGGTGTTGCTCTTTCTTCAAGCCTGCACAAGAAATAACTCCCTATCTGGAAATGACACCCAAGGAAGGGGAAAAAATAAGGTGAGGCTCTCTCAGAAACCTCACCCTGCAGCATCAGCAGAACGTGCGAAGCAGGGTGGGGATTTCCCAAAGGCTGAACTGGGGGAGAGCTGTTAGAACTGATCTGGCAGCCTCCAGTCTGCAGGGGTGAAATGTGGTCATTGCTTGCTGGAGAAGCTTGGAAAGAAGGAGACGTGTGGTGGGCAATCGCTTGCATGCCCAGAGGCTGGCAGGGTGCACAACTGGAAATTGGGTTGCTTATGTTGCCTTCTAGACTTCCCTTTAAATATTTCTTGCCTAGAGCTTAGTTTCTCCTTTTTCCTTCCTGATGTCCATTTTTCCCACTTGTCTGGTCTTGACCCTTTGTTTCTATTCTTTTTTGATACTAAAAAAAATACTGTGTAATCTCTCTCAGACTTTATTTTCAGCATTTCTCTTCCTTGCAGTCACAATAGAAAAGACCTCAGCCTTTGCTTTGTCAAGGTAGGGTCGTTAATGATATTTTTCTTAAAACACACCATTCAGTAATGTAAAAATGCAAGCATTTCAAGCCTGAAAGGACAAGTAAAACAAATATTTGGGCTCTGAAATTCTCAATCACTGCTTGCATTTTAATGTTTCATGATCTGCAATATCACTCACAGTATTTTTCAAAGTTATGTGTAATGAAGGTGACCTTTTCACTTCTCAGGAAAAAACCCTAAATAATTAATTATCTGTCTGGTACTAACGTCAATAAACATAGTCATAATTTCTTGAGCTTCCTGACAGCAGTGGGGAAAAACCAACACATTCAGATCTCGTGAACTTCATTTGCTGAAACTGGTCTTCTTTGGATTTATAATGCTCTCTTGTGGCCAGATACGGCATCTACAACACGATAATATGCTAGTTTAAGAATATCCTTGGTCTTTTTGGCCACTACGGTCATTCTCAAATTGCCACAAAATGCTACAGTCGTCAAAATCTGCCAAAACAGATGTTTTAGAGACGTGTGTTCTCTTTTTTTTTTTTTCCACTAGGCAAGTTAAGTTGTCCATTTATCCAAAACACCCTCCAAATACTTAACTATTTGAAAACCGTGTGGGGGAAAAAAAAAAGTTTGCTCCTGTCATTGAAAGAATAATTTAATATCACCTTTTTCTTTAATCAATGTTAATTTTTAGTGTGCATTTTTTAAGTCTATCATTCATAGGTTTTCAGATACATATCACCAAGTCTCCTTGAGAACCACAGACTCAATGTTAAAAAACAAATGCAACTACAATTGAGGAAAATGCTTCATCCTGCCAGTGTGTCCGCCTCTGTGCTCCTCCATATTCCAAATGGCCACTGAGCAAGGTTTCCAGACCTGTATTTCCTCGTGCCGTAAGGTGGGATACGGGAGTGCGTGCAAGGCAGCCGCTGCAGGGCGGTAGGCAGGCCCGTACCACAGAGCCCCACTCTGGTGACACTCATGTCCTCATGACGGCGCACAGCGGCATTGGGGTCCATCCTGCAGCAATGCCTGCCCCCAGCCCCTTCACAGCCCCATCCAGCATTTCACAGTGCTCCCCTTTCTCCCACTCTACCAAGTGGAAGCTACCCGATTAACGGTCTGGTTAATCTCAGACATAGAGAAAGGTGGGCAAAAAACTGCCAGTAAGGTCAAGAACAGACCAACTTCAAATGAATTGGTGGGAAATACCTGCTCCATTCCTCTGCATTGGGGTAGTAAATTCAGGAAGAAAATGCCTAAGTCTGCAGGAGGGAGGCATCTCACCTGAAGTCTTCACTTCTGTCTGATTAAACATACACCATAAAATCTCCCATGCTTACATAATACTAACAAGGATGCTTCAAGTTCTCACAATCTTCCAAATCCATTGATTCACAGGCATTCATGGGAAGAAACAAAATATTGTTGGCAATTATTCTTTTGATCAGTAAAAACATTTAACTGCAAAGGCGTAACTTAAGTAGTATCTGTCAATTAGACTAGAACATTTTTGTATTTACCAGATTCAACCTCATCCATAAGAAGTTAGAAAAAATATAAGCAAGGAAGGAAGGAATGAAGGAAACCCAGAATCAAGAAGTAGAAACAATTGAACAGAAAACCTAGTTATTATTAATAAGTATCTCTCACTGATTTAGGCATTTTACTTAAAAAAAAAATAATCCAATTTTATTTCACTGGTTTTACTAGCAGTGTAAAAATAGCTGCTCAAAAGAAATATAAGATGTAACATATTGAGTGTAATATTTAAGCCTGCTTCATATACAGTTTTCAAAGAGAAAATTTCAGGATAAGAACCCTTTTTCTCTTCCTGATGTTCTTCTCTTCCTGCTAAAATTGGATTGCCCTTCAAATATTTCAGAGTTTGTAAATAATCTTGACATTCTTCCTCTGTCTTACTGCACAGATAATTTTAGCATCACTGTTGGACAGTTGGTGAATAATTGCCTTGGAAAATAAAGAAACAGAAAACTAACCTGTAGGAAGACCTTCATTTTTACAGGCACTAGTCAAATTACTAAATGTAAACCAGAGGATGAGACAAAATTCTTCCTTGAGATTATTATCTCTTTGGAGTAACAAACTTCTGCTTTTAAAGAGCAGACATACTTATTTCCAAGACACTTCTATCAGCTTGCAGAAGTAAAAAAGATGCTACAGTGTTAAGTGAAGAACATAAAAATATTTTCTTTAATGATTTACTGGTTAGTGTTTTATAACATCATTAAAAATGTTTCCTGTTATGTTCCATGCTAAATATGCTCACATGTATTAGTTCACTTCAGACTTCTTTGAATGTGCTGAAATTTGAACACCTAATTCTTAGCTCTGTATATGGAACTATGCACATAAACAGCAGCAAGTGGATGGATGAAGCAGTTCAATTTTTTTTTCTCTTAATCCCCTTAAATTACTCTTCATGCTTCTGGCAATCCATAATTCCTTTTTATCCCAAAGAAACAAGGCTTATACAATCATCTTTTATGTATACATAGCATATGTGAGTTTGCACATCCTGTAATTTTTGCTTATAATATACACTATTAAATTTGACAGAACAAGTCTTAATGTGCTGACTTTCTAAAATTTAAAGGAAAAAAAGGCAGCCAGTTGGAGGAGGATGGCTTACTTAGTACCTTCACTGGGAGAATGTAGTCTGATCTCAGCTCTCAAAAAACATCCAGAAATCCATTGCCAAGAGGGATGTTATGAAATTTCCAGCTATGGTAATGCTGTAGTTGGAACTTACTGCTTATTTGACACCAGCAAATGAAACAGAGGAAGCAAGTCTGAAAACCAGCCTTCACCACTTCTGCTTTCCATGGTGCTGCTTGTTTTTCCATGAAGGCATTCTAGTGGTAAATTACTGATGACACTGAAACCCCTCTGTTAGCTTACAGTTTCCTTTATTTTGATTTTGTTTAAATTTTAAATACATTTTAAACAATTATACATAGAATTAAAATGATGTGTGTGTGTTATTCTACCATCTCCAAACAGAAAAACTGTTGAAAAGCAAACAAAAAAATATGTGGTCATCTGATATATACTGGTAGTATTCCAGTGTCACTATGGGTTTAGGCTTCATATGTAAACTTCAGGACAAAAGATGCTTTTCAATTGTCAAATTCTCTTCATGGTATTTTGGCATATAACTGCCATTACATATCTTTAATTTGCATGAATGTGTTTGGTTCTGCCCTATCTGTGACCATTCATACAGCACTTTTTTGGAACAGAGCAGTGAATTAATTCAAATTTTTAACAGAAGACTTACAAAAAACTTTGATTTTACTGTATAAGCATATTGAAATGTCAGTATTACATTACTCAAGCCACAGAAAAGACTATACTTCTAACGTTTAAACTCAAGTCTTTAATACAGTGATGCAGTGCATAGCATTTTGGTGTGGGTCAGCAGCTGCTCCTGTCACATGCTGAAACAGCTGTGAGTTTTAATGCAATGAATCATCTTTTTTGCCAGTAGCATTGCAGAGGGCCTGTTTAAGTGTCTTTTTGATCTAGCTGGCTTAAAAAATGCAACCACATTTCTGCACTTGTTGCACTTCTGCAGTCTTGGGTTTATTCTTTGGTGTTCTTTTAGTTCATGGTTAAAACCAAAGTTGGTGGTATAGCTTTCAAAGAGCACTTCATGAAAGGCAGGAACATCTCTACAGTGGTATGAATACGAACTAGCTGCAAGAAGCTCGTTAGCATTTCAAACAAGAAAATTTCAGAAATATGCAATTCAGATCTCTGAGCTAGAAGACCATGACAATCTAGGGGGGTTGGAAAGACAAGGCAACCAGAAGGAAATACATGAAATTGCAATGAAAGATATCCTGAAGAAACAAAACCCAAGGGTCAACACAGTCTTCTGAGTTAAGTGAGTACACTGCTATGCTGACAGAGTAGTGTACGACTCTGACACCACCACACAAAACCTGAAGACTTAATTGAAAAAGCTCTGTAAAATGTTACAAAATTCATAGAACACCCTTATGAACATGGAAGGAAAGTCTTAGGTTCCACAATATGTGACCACAATATGTACTTTAACCCAGTCTAACTGACCCTTTGAGAACACCCGTTCTACAGCACCTGGCAGCAAGCATGAGTGGGAACAGAGAGCAAGTGCCACTTTACTTGCCACTATTACCAGGGAAACTGGAGTCTCAAAAATAAATTGCATCTACGCTCAAAGGCACAAATTGGCAAGGCCCCATCCTGTGAGTCCTACATCCTTCTCTCATATGAAATAAGAGAATCACTCTTAAAACAGAAAAGGCATTTGAGTGTTATATTGCATTTCCTCAGTCTTATCCAGAGGTAAACTGATAGACCTCACAAAAGATTGGCAACCTACATTTCAGTGTATCACAATGGAAGCTTAGAAAAAAATTTGGAAGAGTACAAAATAATAGTTAAGCAAAGAAACTGAGCATTAAATTACTGTTTCTGGCAACTTAAAGTATGAGAAGTTATAGTTATACTATGTTTTATATATATATATACACATGATACTATACTATACTTATAGTATACCTATGTACATTATACAACATTTTTCCTTCAGAACTTTGGATGATGTTGCAGCAATAATATCAACTGATGCACACTTTTATTTGATATCTGTTGGTTTCTATATTAGCAGAAGATACACCTGTTTCTTCTCAAACCAGAAAGTCAGACAGGCAGATTGTGAGCAAATGTAAGTATTAGTCATCTCTCTACATTGTAAATGATTGCAAAACTTTGTAAGGGAATTTGACAGATTATGGATTTTAATCACATAAATAGTGTTGAGTAGCTTAGAAAGCTTTATTTCTTCATTATTCTTTTACTAGTTTTATAGCAGAACATTTGTCTTCAGTTTTGTATATAAATACATGACTGGTCTATGTGATTGATTTATCTGTCTTTTTTGAAGGCAGCTTAAAATGTAAAGAACTGATCTCACTGTCTCTTGAAAGGCAAAAGTATAAGGAATTCAAGGTGGCCAATGTTACAGACAGATATGTAAATATTACAGTCTCTCTTAAAATTGTACATTTGTTTTAGATCTCTCTGATGCTTTACTCTAGTATGAAAGGCTTCCAAACAGAAAGTTACTTTTCTGTAGTGAATACATGGAAAGTATGACAATGTGAATGAAAAAGCAAAATGCATCACTTCTGTATATCAATGGCAAAGGATGAAGTATTTTATGAAGTATTTTATGAGTCATAAGTCTCTTCAGACCTATAAAACCATACTAAAGATTAAGTGATTTTCCAAAGTTCAGGCAGAAGTTGTTGGATATCAGAATCACAAGATAGTCATATGCTGGCAAATACAGTCGTATCTCACTTTCATAACACTGAATGCAAGATTCCAACCCTTTAACAGGAAAAAGATCAGTTGCAACAGTGTAGTCTTTGTTTCATGGTCTTTTTGCTAATGAGACTCCATTTTCAGCAAAAAAAAATTTCCTTCCTTTTTTTTTTTTCTTGCTCATACAAGACAGGCACATGTGCATCTTTGTTGGAAATTTTAGGGAGTAATTTTGATAATTCTCAGAGCTTAGAATAAAGAAGTCACAAAAGAACTGCCAGTTGTAGACACAGTTTGGCTATATTTTACAGGATTTGTCCAATACACCACTCTGCTATAGCAGCTATAGAGCTAAAGTCTTTCCCTTCTTTTATTACACTCTTAGGTCTGATAAAGGCTGGATTTCCCAAGTGTGATGAGTTGTCACAGTCACACAGACATTACGTGATTTGGAATTCATCCATGCCTGAGTACCTTGGGACTGCAAAATCCATTCCATGTAATGTAAAAGCTGAGAGGCACAATTTATATGAAGTCAAAATATTAACAATGTGATATGCTGTACTTTTCTTTTTTTCCTTTAAAATTTCAGGTATAATGGCTACTAACAAAAGTCTTATTGCCAAAATCATATACAAACAAGCTTATCACATCTTAACTATACTCATGGAAGGGAAACTTACAAATCTGTTTAATTTCTTTACATTTGATTTTCTGTCTCTTTCTGAAGACACAAATGAAAAGGTCACCTTTGTCAACATAGTTATTTTATTGCAATGTTAATTTCATACTTTTCTCCAGTAGTGTACACGTATGGATTTTTTTAACATTATGATTGAAATTATTCATTTTGGTACCATGAGACATCGGCCTCTTTAAATTTCTTTGCCTGTTCATTCCCTTTCATTTACACTTTGTCATTGCTCCCTTTTACATCCTTCTACGTTGCTCCATTTTCAATCACTATCTTATTATTCCACCCTGTATCCTTTAAGTTTTTGTTTATATTTTTCATTTGACATCTTATCCCCTATCTTGTTAAATTCAATTTTCCTTTAATTTCATCTGCATTCTCTCCAGTGTGATTTTACCCACCTCATTCATTTGTATTGTTATGTACTGTGTCACCCAATCTTTTCCAGAGTCTATTTTCAGTTCCTTTCATGTTCTTATTTTTTCAGTTTCATTCTCAAAGCATTTTTTTGGTGGGGAGGGAGAAGGGGATACATTTATATGTGAGAACATTTTAACTATTTAAAAAAGGATTTTTTGCCATTAAGCTAATCTTTCCCTTGGATGTTAAGACAAAATATCAGGTCTTTCATGTAAATTTCAAACCTAATCAGAATATACAGTGTAACTTAGAAATTGCTTGATTTAGTAGTAGTAGTTTTAGTAGTAGATTTCAAAAGGTAAACACAAATGGGTGAAAACAGGTCATTAGTTTTTAACAGAAGAGAGTAGGATAGTGTACATATGTATATGCAAACAGCTTATTGCATAGCCATTTCCCCTACAAACTGTATATTAGCTTCCTTAATAAAAGATCAGCCCTTGAGAAGGAAGTTAAGCATAGGGATTTCTGCTGACTTAGAGATGCTACGTGCTTCTCCTTGAATTCCATTTGTTTTCTCTTGGTCTCAATCTTTTCTGTGCACATCAATGCAAAGCTGTAGGTATTATGTCCTGATCTCCATGAAATTTTTTCCTCTTAATGAATAATGTTGACACGGCAAGATTAAAGGAAGGATTTCTGAGATATCAGTAAAGCCTTTTGTTTTGGCATAGGGATGTTATTCTTTCTCACTGTTGAATAATATAATAAGTAATGTATGATACAATACATATGCTTTATACCAATTTAGGTGAATGCCTTCCTCATGACACTTTGAAACATAATAATAGATGAGGAATGAGAAACCATATAACACAAATGTTTCTAAGGCAGACTTGAAAGGTAACTGCTCCGAATATGATTTAATAAAAAATGATGGAGTGAATTATCTAACTGTAAAGGAAGCAAAAGAAGGTGCTTCTCCCTTCTGGTCTCCCTCTCCACCCTCCACACACACTCTTCTTGGCTTTAGACTGTCTGTCTTGCCAATATTGCTCCCAATGTGTCTATGTCACAGATTAGAAGTGACAGAAGTAGTGTACTTTGGCAGGGCCAGATGTGGCTGGAGGTACTTCCTCTTCTTCAGTGAAGGACTGGCTTTCAGGTGGAAATCCCAACCTGAGGATCATGACCCATAGGCTGAGAGAGCCTTCTTAATTCAAGGTCTGTTCTCTCTGACCACTCAAACACATATCTACACATGAACACCTCTAAGAGGCAGTTCACAACAACATATTTGTATTTTAGCAGAGAGGTGGTTTCTGGCTTTTGCTGTGTTTGATTATGCTTGGTGATCAATTCAGTAGACCTTCAGTTTAACTTTCAAGGAGCTCTGCAAAGCGACTGTAAGTAATTTTCTGAGATGGATGTGATTTGGTTCAGTGCTGCCTAGCAGACCACATTGTCATATCCTGACTACAACATGGGGTTTATTGAGCAAGTCTGTATAACCTTTTCTTCTGTACTCCTGTTACGCTTCCAGAAAAGGGAGCTCTAGGAAGTTTTGAGTGTAGTGACTTCTTTATTCCTGGCTTTCTGTGCTTCTATGACATTAGACAGAGAAACTATAATTTTTATGACACGGAGATCAGTTTTAAAGATGTAGCTTGAGTCCACTAAAACTGTTTTAATTAAGCCTATTTCAGTACATGCTGAAATTGCCAATACCCAATTCTTTAGCAAAGTACTATTCTATCCCCAGTACTTGCATTTAGAGAGGACTTAGGGACCATAAATTTGCATCTGACCCTGTGAGTACCAATTATATGACTCACCCTAGCTACTTAATTTCGGGAAACCATACAATCTTTCATTGAAAGGAGGATGTCAGGCTGTTTTCTTTCACTGCTATGATTCTGTCTTTGTAGACTCATTAATAATCCTAAAATTTATTCTCATCTATTTGCATCTAACAAATGCACCTAAATCAAAGTCATGTTTCAGAGCAGGACTGCTGATGAACTCTGAGGGATGTAGCATCCAGACAAGAATGTTGAACATAACTCCTTATATATTACCTATGCCAGCCTGAGACAAGAATTTCTGTACGTAAGTAATTAATTTTCAAAAACAGCATTGATGAAACAGACAGATTCTTCTTTCCATTTAAAAATAATATTTTAAGTGACCAAAGGGAGTCTATCACTGTGTCAGACAGAGCAGGGCACTGGCTGAAGTAAATTCATAAAGGAAATGCACTTGCTACTCAAGGCATGGAGAAAGACCATGACCTAAGCTTCAGATTACAAAAGACACTGACTTGTCACATGTCACTCACCAGGGAAGTCCCTTTGGTAACACAATGATAATAGATTATCCCATTCATTACACTTAGTGTTTTTCTATGGGTTTACTTTGGGTTTCAAAAATAGAAGCAGCAAAACAGCCCTCATACATTATGAGAAGCTGAATGTAAATAAGTAAAGGCCTTAAATAAGTCAATACTAGTTGTTTCTCTCTAACAAGGCACTTGGCTGAGAGTAAATGTGTTTTCTCTTGTTTTCTGAGTGTCAACCTTTACATGGCAATGAAGAAGCAGCTGTGGTGATTCTTTAGCTCTTACTGACCAGTGCCAACCCCTTCCACATCACACCCTGAGATTGGGATTTTTTGTGGAGCATGGAATAAATCAGCAGAAATGAACCACCATTCAATGTCATATTACAAGCTGGGGAGAAAAAGTGTGCAATAACAGAATATGGAATATATTTGTCAGACATAGCAGGAACACAGTGTATTGAGCTTGTGTGGCAAGGTTTTGGTAGCTGGGCGCTACAGGGGTGGATTCCGTGAGGAGCTGCTGGAAGTTTCCCCCATGTCCAACAGAACCAATGCCAGCTGGCTCCAAGACGGGCCAGCCAAGGCCAAGCCCATCAGCGACGGTGGTAGTGCCTATGGGATAATGTATTTCAGAACAGAATAAAAAAGTTCCTGGGGCACAGAAACTGCAGCTGGAGAGAGGAGTGAGAACATGTAAGAGAAACAACCCTGCAGACCCCAAGGTCAGTGAAGGAGGGGGAGGAGATGCTCCAGGTGCCAGAGCAGAGATTCCCCTGCAGCCCATGGGGACGACCATGGTGAGGCAGGCTGTCCCCCTGCAGCCCAGGGAGGTCCACGGGGGAGCAGATATCCACCTGCAGCCCGGGGAGGACCCCACGCCAGAGCAGGTGCGTGCCCCAAGAAGGCTGTGACCCCGTGGGAAGCCCATGCTGGAGCAGGCTCCTGGCAGGACCTGCGGACCCATGGAGAGAAAAGCCCACACTGGAGCAGGTTTTCTGGCAGGACTTGTGACCCTGTGGGAGACCCACACTGGAGCAGTCTGTGCCTGAAGGACTGCACCCCATGGAAGGGACCCACGCTGGAGCAGTTCATGAAGAACTGCAGCCCGTGGGAAGGACCCAAGCTGGAGAAGTTCATGGAGGACTGTCTCCCATAGGAGGGACCCCACGCTGGAGCAGGGGAAGAGTGTGAGGAGTCCTGCCCCTGAGGAGGAAGGAGAGGCAGGGACAACTTGTGATGAACTGACCCCAACCCCCATTCCCTGTCCCCCTGCACTGCTGGGGGGCGGGTAGGTGGAGAATTTGGGAGTGAAGCTGTGCCTGGGAAGAAGGGAGGGGTGGGGGGAAGATGTTCTAAGATTTGGTTTTATTTTTCATTACCCTACTGTGATTTGATTGGCAATAAATTAATTTTCTACAAGTCGAGTCTGTTTTGCCGGAGATGGCAATTGGTTGAGTGATCTCTCCTTTATCTCAACCCACAAACCTTTTGTTCTCTCCCCTGTCTAGCTGAGGTGGGGAGTGACAGAGCAGCTGCATCGTGATTAGTTGCTGTCTGGGGTTAAACCATGACACACAGCAAGAAAAGTTTGTATTATTACAATTTATTACTCTAGCCCAGGGCCCCAGTCCTCAGTATAGGGGCTGGCTGTGTAATAGAAAAGCTAAGAAGATGCAATGGTGTAGGCCGTGGAGCCACTCAGTCAATCCCCAAGGAGTTCATGTGTTAACATAATATAGTTAAAATTTTCCTTTCCTGCTTAAAATGCCTTTTAAGGTGATCCAATGAACTGGGACAGCTCTTTCCTCTGACGAGTGCCCTAGTTTACCTCCAATCCAGTAGGCTCCAGGTACAGGCTGTAACTGCAAGCCTTACAAACTGTTCCCGCAGCTGTTTTCTCAGGAGGAGAGGACAAATCCTGTTCTCTCCTCCCGCTCCCCACAAATGAGTATCTGACAAGAAAATTCTGGAATGAGAACAACAGAAGCCACTTTCTTCAGCTACTTCTTCCTTACTCCCTCCACACACCCACCCCCAAATGGGTTTTTGTAGAAGGAAGGTGTGATCGAGGCAGCAAGAGGTAATAAGACACTGAGTGGCAGTATTTTTTAGCTGAATCATGCCCTTAAACATTCAGCCTACACATTAATCATTGAGTGACATCAAGGATTCACTTCAAAATTGGATCTGACTAGTGCACTTAATTTACCTACTGCATCAAACAGCTGTTCAGCTTCTGTTGAATTTGAAAGCAAATGTAATTAGTGCGTGTTCACTGCTGCTTCCTCATTACATTGCCAGCCCATATCATTGGAACAGTTAATTACTGCAGAGACAATGGCTTGACTTACCTGATATAGTACATGATTATTCATCATTGATTCATTTTTTCTTCTTCACTGGTAATTTTGTTAGCATCCCTGACAGTACTTAACAGTGAATCCCCTTGATCTTTTGTGTTATTATGTCTTCTCAAAAGTTACTCAAATTCTTCAGGTAGCTTACTTCTCTAGATTTTAACGAGACATGAAGTATAACATCAGCTGACACCACATGTAACTGGAGAAATAACTTGATTATGTGGTTCACAGCAAAATGTGCTATTCAGTCACTGCCCATCTCAGCTGTCTTTGTACCTGGGGACTTTCCCCTTGCTCACAGACCAAAGGCCTGCTGATGGAATCGCCTTCTTTCCATGATGGCTTAAAAGTAATGCTGAGAAAAGGAAAGATTGTTCCATAATTAGTCTTGTTTTCAATAGACCTGCTCCACTCCTGCACAGGTTTTTTTGATGGCTTTGAGTGTGGTTTTTTTAGCTCCCCTGTGCCTCAGTACTCCATCACCAAAATGGAAGTAGCTGACTTCCCAGCCCTGCCTACCAGATGTCATGGGCTCCTCTCAGATACAGCCTCTTTTCTCAAAAGGAAGCTTTGTCTGGATGAAATGTGAGGACTCTACATTTATCGGTGACCTCCAGGCTGGTGAAGGACAAATTGCACAATATATCTGCCAGTCCTAGATATTTCTGCAGTGCACGTGCAGATCAGCTGGGCTGTGCTGGCACGGTAATGCACCATCCTTCTCAGAAATGCCAGATTTAGTCATTTACTGCACATGTTCAACACTATTGCCAGGCATATGCAAAATAGCCCCAAGCTGTCCTGCTGCATCCTTCTCCCATCACATTGCAGATATACCTGGCTTCTCTGGCAAAGGAAGGTCACCTAAGTTGTTAAGACAGGTTTTAGTAATTTACACAGTGCTGCACATTTATTTGTCCTCTTTTTCATACACAAGAGTTTGTAACCGTTCCTGGAAGAAAAAATGTGAAGAACCAAGGAAATGTATTAAAAAAGCGTATGACCGTTTAGGGTAGAGAAGCTATGGAGAATTCTTATCAAAGACACTTGAATAAAAAGGAATTTTTGAAGAAGTGTGATGTTCAGGGAGAATCTGAAGGAATTGAAACACTGCTCCTAAAGCAATTCAAGAGGCAAATAGTCCTGTCAGCTACCACAGCACTCTGCTGGCACTTACAGGTCAGTAAAGTAGAATTGAAAGGACTTCTCTGCCATCTGAAAGAGACTCCATATTTTTCAAAGGTTTTGCATGATCTGAGAGATCAATACCTGACATTTATTTGGTTTGCTCATTCTTTCTTCTCTTGGGTATGCTTCTCTCTTTTTATCTGATTCTCCTACATGAAACTGTCTTATCATTATACATTTCACAAAGAATCCCCAACAAAAAGGCCTCATGAGCAACTAAGCAGTCCACAAACAATAAACTGTAAAGCAATATCTGATCTGTACATCAAACCCATGTGGTATCTGGGAGCTGCATATAACAGCAGATATTTGCTTTTGCATGCTATAACCATTCTGATGTTCAGTAGGTTTTAAAGCTGTTTCAGTATTAGCTCATTTTGTTAGGGTTTTTTTACACTGCCTTAGACCTCAAGGTTGGTTTTGGGTACCTCATTTCATTCTATAAGGAAAAAGCAATCGAGTGAGAAAAACTACCGTGTGGAACGTAGGTAATTTGGCAGTCACTGCTGACGGGGGCACAGATCAAGTTAAACTTAAGGTAAAGTTACCTTTCATGCCCTTGAGAAGCAGCCTCTGCAGCCTGCTCAAGCCACTGGAAAAGCTTGAACTGCACGTCAAAGCAATCTACTCTGTGTGGGGATAAATAAACTGGGGATTAGGCAATTTCAAAATAAGCAATTGCCTGAAATGAGCAACTTCTAGCAGCTAGTATAGCCAGTGTTATCACCCACACAAATATTGACTCATTTATTAAGAGTAATTAATGAAGAAACAAAACTGCAATAAAGGAAAAAAAAAGTGAAAAACAATCTTCTTAAAGGCCTTCAAGGCCTCTTTTTTCTACATTCTGTGTTTGTCAGTGCTCTAAAATGGATTTTGCAATGCACATTTTCTCTGCTGCTCTTTAAAATTTCAGCAAAGCATTTCATAGTTATTTCAACTCATGAATTATGCAATAGCACATGATAGGAGCAATTCATTCATATCCCTGCTTCACCAGGAGGCAGGGAAACGAAAAGCCTCAGCTCCAGCTTGAGATTTTTTTGTCCAGCACACAATCTCTCAAAATGGTACCTCAGAGATTTACTCTGCAAAACGGTAAGGACACGTGCACATAAGGTACAGGGGCAGAATGGCTGAACTGAGGAGGAAGGACAAGCTCACAGTAACATGGCACCACCTTTTGCTTCTGGGGTGGGAAATGATGCAGCCTTGAAGGAATTTCAGGGCGCATGCTCCAGCTGGGTCTGCCTCCTCCTCCTCCCTCCATTCCCTTGTCATTGGCCTCTTCTGGCTCTGAATTTTCTTCTAGACTTCAATCCACTCCAAGGCACTACTAATCCCCTCATTAATATTGCCTGTGCTTTAAAGCAGTAGTCCTGAGAACTTCTCAGAAGATAGGGAAATGCTGTAATCCCCATTTTAGAAATGAGAAACAGCAGCTGAAACACAAACAGTAGTAAGCTGCTGCAGAACTGGGACTTTTTCCTTAGGATGAAGAAACATGAAACATGTTTCTCAGGATGAAGTGAATGAAGCCTTAACCATAGAGTTACCTTTCGTCTTGAAATCCTGCCATTTGGACTCCTGCTCTATCTTGAGTGAAAAGGATGTAAGGTAATCTTTAGAGTTTTAAGGACGTGACTCTTCCAAGGTTCAAACATCTCTCCACTTGCAATACAGGTTATCACATATATAGTGTCCCCACAAAATTTTTGTTTTCTTTACTGAAATAAGACCAGCAACAGAATGCTTGTTAGTTGTGATTTTGCAACAGGCCGCATCCTCTTGCAAGTCTTTGTTACTTCCACTTCAAAAGATGTCAGCTGGTCATACGGGTTGCTCATTCTTCTTCCTGATGATGCCTATAATATGGGACTCAGCGTTTTCATCTTATCACCTGCCTCTATCACGTCTGCCATGACGAACAGTGAGATATTTGGGATCAATGGCAGTTTTTTCCCAGATATCATGAATATCTAAAACTTCTTGATGTCATTTACTAAGTACCTAGAGCTTTTTTAATAGCTGTGTGGATAAGAGGATAGCAATGGATAAGAGGCTAGCACCAAACTGATAAAAAATAAACTGAGATAGATGCTTCATAATGAGTAAATTAAGCCGACATGAGGTTTTAAAGAGCAGGGATAACAGTGAAAAAATCAGTGACCTGAATTTTAGAAATTCACTGACTTATTTAGAAGTTTTGAAATTACAAATAATAAAATTATAGCGTAATTTGAGTAAAATACATCAATTTTTTATTCTTTTTTTCCCCTGGACAGATACATGTCAGGACATAATACACAGTACAATGCATATAACTTGTTAGGAAGAAAAGAGCTGTTATAAAGAAGGGTGTAGATGAGGCACTAGAGAGAAGATCTGTCCTGTTTTAGTATTAGCATTCAGTATCTTGGCAAATATTTCCTTCAGTGAAGAATCAGCCTGATTTCAGGAATATGAGCTATGCCTGGATTAGCAGATGAAACAGAGTCAAGGCACAGGATTACAAACGTCTAAACTGCTTCATTTTTGATGTTTTCCTAGCATGGCTTTGGACCGTATGCATTAGCGTACTCCCAGCTAAGGCCTAGGCATCATTCAGCATTTTACAAGACTGTTTCTAATAGGCAGTTTAGCTGTAGCCACCCTGTTTTAGGGAAAAAAAGATCAGTTTACAGATGAAGACGTGAGTCAGCTGTGATGCTGAGCCTCAAGGCAGTCTCTAACCTCTTACATATAGTAACATGCATATCTGTATCTGCACATACACGTTTTATCTGTGGTGATGTAGTCTTCTCAGTGTTATTATCCAGCAAATTATCCATAAACTCTGGTGGCAGTGGTCAGTCCAGGAAAGGTCTCTCTCTCTCTCTGTCTCTTATAGCAGTGAAGCTAAAAGATCTAATTCACTAAGAACTAATGCATGAGCAAGAACTAGACGAAAAGGCAGTTCAGCACGAAGCCAGGCTTCTTGATACACGCTACCCACAAGCACAGACACACAGGGAGCCAAAATGCAATCTGAGCAGAGGTGAAGGAATGAGGGTAAATCCTCAGCAGCCGCTGTGGGGAAGGCTGGTGAGATGCTAGTGAGACCACACTACAAGGTAGCAGCTCTGTGGCAGAACAAGCAGCATTAAACAGAACAAGACTGTAGAGAAACACTGCTTTTTTATCCCCAAAAAGGAAGCAGAATTAGATACTTGCACCACAAAATTGACATTGCTGGCACCTTCATGTAGTAGTGGAGGCACAAATTATCTCCCTAGGGACAGTCATTCATGGTATACTTCATACCACCTTGCACAGACCATTACTGAAGGAAACACTAAGCCTGTGTAAGTGTCTCTAAACAGGAAGACCAGGAAAAGTACATGAGCAATGGCAGCCACTATTGCAGAGGAAACATTCATGGCCATGGAAAAGAAAGTTAAGGAGACAGATCAGCAAAAACTCAGCTGATTCAAAAATTAGCCATACTATCATAGCTATAATTGGACTTTGGGATCAATGACGGATCCAGATCTAGCCAATGTGCAGAAACACTGCAGCTCACTCCCACCTGTACTGAGAGGCAGCACAACATGAGGGGGAAGAAGTGTGGCCAAGTGCTGGCAATATGCAGTAAACCAGTTTTGAAGCCAGCATGCGGACATGGGCTGTTAACACAGAAATTAAAAAAAAAGAAAAGAACCAAAGCTACTATCACCTGAAATATACAGTAGTTGATGCAAAGGTAGTACCATTGCCAGAGAACATTACTAAAGCAAGCCACCAGTTTGGTTGAAATACAATGTCTGGTTTTCCCCACCATGAAAGGAAAGGATAATAGTCACTCTGTGCCCCTCTCTAGCAGCCTAACAGAGACATACTGTAAGGAGATCGACTCGCCCAGCACATGCTGTAGTCAGCTGAAGGCTATCACAAGAGCTAGTAAGAAACTCGAAGTGCAGACATCCCTCAGACACAGTGAAGCTGCTGAGGAAGGAATTGGGGAGAGCAGAAAGCCCAGACAACCTCACACTCACAGAAACCAGAGTTGGCAGCTGTGCCTTTTCATTTTTGCAGCCTTTAGCATTTTTACGGTGGTGAAAAACCCTCAAGAATGTCTTGGATGTTTGGGAAACCTCCCGTCAGGGACTGGAGCCCTGCAAAGGAGTCACTATGCAGTAATCCTGAAGATATACTGCTTGACTTGTCTGGGTCTAAAAAAGGGCTCTGGTTGCAATGTCAAAAATAGGTTCTGGCATGCTGATTCACCCAGCCCCTGACAATCTGCACTATGCCTTTTGCCAGGTACCACGGAAGGAAAAAAAAAAGGCTCCAGACATCAGCCTGGCCTCAAAGCTATTCCAGCGATAACAGATAAAGACAAAACAGGACTTTCAGACATCAGGCCTGCAGCTGGCAACGGTTATTGTCTAAGGCGATAGCAGAAGATAGCACAGGATGTCTTTATCAAGCTTAACAGAGCCAGAAGCATAGTACTAGTCTGAATGCAAAGGAGCTGGAGCTCAGGAGAAGAGAGATCTTCACTACCAGACATCTTTGTGGTCCTGGGGACTTCTGAACAGACCTCAAGAAATGGAAAGACCAACTTGAAGTCAATGCAAGAAATTATAAGAACAGCCAAGCATAGCATTTGCCTGGGATCCAGTGTGCAAGTAAAACATAATGTTAAATGAGGGAATGAAGAATAGGCAATAGAGGTGGTGAACCAGCCTTGTAGCCCTACTATCGTTTTGAGCAGCAGGGGTTACAGAAGGTCCTTAGGCCTCAGGATGAAACAGAAGAGTAACACTGAAGTAAACCCAGCAGCTCTCACCTTCTGTTACCACAGCAAAATGATGAATTTATACTGAAATAGAGATACTAACTCTACAGAGTGACATCATCTGTTCATTTTGGAGCACAAAGATAAGTGTCCCAGCTGTTACCAGTGCAAGTACAGTGCAAGTACAGTGCAAGTACAGTGCACGCCACTGAGATGCCAGGAGCTGGACAGATGTAGAAAAGAACTCATGAGTTTGAATCCTTTGAACAAATAGTTATGTAATTGATAAATAAACTGATAAAATTGATAAATTATTAAAAAAAAAGACACTCACCGATCCACTACTTTGAGATAATTGCCCAAGAAAGTTACATTTTGTGGCAGATATGCCACATATATTTGTGACTACTGATTACTGAGGTCAGCAGCAGCAGAGGAAGATCTCTGCTGTCCCCCAGCATGCAGCACACTGCCCCACACACTTAGCGCTGCTCGACAGAGCCCTGGACACAGTCGTGGCTGCCAGGCAGCAACACTGTACTCCGGGGCTGGCTGCAATGTGAAAACTGAATGCCACAGGCTGCTGCCTCTTCCTGCACCCAACGCACCCGAAGGGGAGGGGGGTGAGGAAGCTCTGTCTACCGGCCAACAACCAACTGTCTGCACTTTTAAAGGAAGAAATCAGAAAAAGTGTAAGGTAGCTGGTTATGTAGGTGTGTAGGAAAAGCGGGCAAGAAGAGGAGGTGTCATATAGATATATGAACCTAGTCCAAAGTTAGGAAGTTGTTGATATTAACCAGTTCTATCCAATATCAAAGAGTAACCAGTTCAATCTAATATCAAAGAGTGTATGATGATGGGTTTACATTTGCAATTTCTGGCAGGCGGTCACTACCTCAAGGACACTCAGTCAAAAACCAAGGTGAAGGGGAATCTGAAGGTACATTTGGCAGGGTAGGGCATGCTCAAAAGTGGACCATGGGCTTCTGCAGAGTGGAAAAATTGCTTCAACCATTGTGTGAAGTGTTTGATATAAGAATATCAGAAGTAAAACCTAGGCAAAACAAAGATGGCCAAATCCAAGTACTCTAGTCCACCAACTAGAGTAAAGGGACAAGCAGATAATTTTAAAAAGGTATCAAACTACCTTTTACTGTATTTTTAAAAATCTATGAAAGGTGAAAAACTATGAAGCTACAGCAGGCTGTGGATAAAGGTCATGTCAAAATAAATTATACTTTAATAATGAAAATTATACACTGTGATCCTTTATTGTAGAAAACTCTGTAAATAAATACAGTAACGATTGCTACATAGCAAATGATACAGCAGCTTGTGCAGCATTTGGAGACAGGACTATAGGCTGTTGGAGAGAAGGGCACCCCAAGACTTAATTAAAAATACACTTAAGAACTAAGGTTTTGAAAATTTCAGTCTTGATCTCGTCACACTTCAGTCACTAATTTATAACATAGGGATAACGACACTTTGCCTCCCATAAATATTTGTCACGTGAATTGTCAGCGTTTGAAATACAGTCACAAGCATACGTCAGAATATGTGCAACCATAAGGATACATTGATACAGAGATAGATCGTAAATACGCGTGTACGACACACGACGAATAAGCGTACATCCCTGTCTTACACAGACCCACGCGGAGACGTGCGTTCCGCAGGGCAGGACACCTCGAATGACGCCTTCACGCCTCCCTTTGCTGTAGCCAACAGCCACAAACGACGAAAAACCCCACGGATCTCAGCCACGTTCCCAGCTGGGGAAGTGATTTAGCCATTCCGTGGCCGTTGCTAGCCTCCCCCCCACCCCTTAC
>NW_010972864.1:7179787-7398862 GCF_000737465.1 Haliaeetus leucocephalus | reverse complement strand
CGGCCCCGGCCCCGGCGGCGGCGGCGTCGCCCAGCAGATGGCTCGCTCGGACCACGTAAGGCTGCTTCTGCAAGCCTTCGCTTCCCTCCCCGCATCCCCCGGTCAGCCTTTCCAAACCTTCCGCTCCTCCTCTGAATCATGCCGGCGGCACACCGGGAGACGAGGAAAACGTTAACGCCGTGCAGAAAGCGTTGGTTTCCAGAGTGTAATAGCTCTAGCTGGGATGTAACACGCTTTTGTTTAATGAAGACTTGTCACAGCACTACGGGCATGAGACAGAGTTATATTTATCGGACCAGAATCACCTCCCTGTTCTGCTTGAGTAAATCTGAAATAGCTCAGCTGTAGCCAATGGAGATACTACAGATGGGAATGACAGGGGAATTTGGCCCATTGTTAAAATATCTTCATGTAGAAACAATGTAGGAAAATTGGACCATGACCAGGTTCCTTCATCACGGGCTGCGTTGACTCCAGATTGAACCCTCTTAAGTTGGTGAAGATACACAGGTGTGAAGGAGAGAGCACACAGAAGCCGGTCTTGTTTGAACTACTTGATCCAAAAGGAACCATTCTGCATCTTATTAATAAATGCCAGTTTCTTTGCCATGGACATTGTTTTTTATATATATATATATATATTTACGTATATACATCTCAAAATGAAAGGTGGGCTTAGACCTCTTAGAGACCCACTTCAAAGCTCCTTGACTTATTGGAAAGTTCAGACTGAAATCAGACTTTTATGATGTTCAATCACCATCATCTCTCAAATAGGCTTAAACTGGAACTGCAAACCTGAATTAACCAAAACATGGAGGAACACTTAGTTGTATAAGATGCCGTAAAAGCAACCCCCCTTCATAATCTTCCTGAATCTCAGAAGTTTAGATCCTATTACAGAACTGTACTTGATAAGTCTGACTTAAAGTTACTGATTTCAGAATAGCTGTATTTACTGCTGCAAAACCTTCAAAATTTGGAGATTTTTTACTTAAACTGGAAAAACTTTCCAAGATGCACAGATTTTATTCTGACTTACTGAACTTTAAGCCCACAAGACTGGAGCTTGACATGATTTCATAACGGCCCTTCTTTACATTTGCTGCCATTTCTGCTGATAGTTCAGGTCAGCATTTGGAAGGATGAGCAAAACATGAAAGAAAAGGTATCTTAAAAATGTGTTTCAAAAAATTTCTTAAGGCATATGTATTGGGGAAATGGGAAGGAATACCATTCCCTAATTGTTTCCCTCTGTTAATTTGGGGATTATTTCTCTCTGACATCCAACTTAATCACAGTTGAGGTACTCCTCACCTTCTAGCTCTACTAAACCTTTCCTACTTCCGAAAGTTACACCACTTCTTTACTTTCCCAGGGTATACCAGCTGGCACTGCGGGGGAAATACTAAAGCACAGGGTAACACTGAGGCTGAGTTGATACGTTCTATATCCAACTGGCTATTGAAAACTGGTCAATTATTTTTTTCTTGTATTAACCATTTCACACATTCCTTTGAAATGTAGGAGGCTTATGAATTGCAAGAGCTACGCTGTGAGTTACTTGCGCTTTTACCCCTTCCGGGATGAAGTTGTCACCTGCATCAATAAACTTCCAGAGCTATTTTTGTTATGCTCTGCTGGGCTCGGTGCCCCCTGGGGCTTCCTCTGAACCTCACTGTGCTGCCTTCTGTGGGCTCCATGGCAAGTCTAGGCAAAAAGTGCTTAACAGTGCTGCCTGAGAAATATATTGTGCTCTGGGTACAGTGATCCAGCATAGCCCATGTAATATTCTGAAACTATTTTTCTTGATTCTGCTGTGGTTTATCCAGATATTTAACATTTTCTGATCCATGATCTTGCTAGTAATTGATGCTTGGTAAGGACATAAATGCTGTCATGAGAAGAACTAAGCTGATGATGGCTTAGCTGGGGTCCTTCTTCCCTCTTTCATAACAAACAGAGTTCTGGCACCCTTCCATTTCCAGAAAGCTGAGTAAGAAAAGTTGCTGTCCTTCTCAGAAAGCCTGACAAGGAAAGAGATTTGGTGGAGCTGTCAGAAACAGGGAGACTAAAGTGAGGCTCACAGGCTGTTAGTTAGGCACATGAACAAGTGGTCTGATATTAAAAAAAAAAAAAAAAAGAAAAAAAAAAGAAAAAAGAAAATTAAAAAAAAAAGGCATTTCTACTGCATGGCTGAAACTTTGGTCCTAATCATTTAGTTGGTGGAAAGCACATGTCAAGGTTTCAAGCAACAGAATTGCTCAGATCATTTCCTACCCGCTTTGCAGAGCAGCAATTAGCAGCACAGTGGCATTAACAAGACAGCTTTACACAAGCTTTCAAAGTAAAAACATAAAGAATCCCTAAAAGACCAACTACTTGTAAAATGTGAGAGGGAAGCTCTAGGCTTGATTTTTCAGAGGTGGGCGCAAGGCTTTGCCCGCAGGCAACGTGACCGTCAGAGCTATCTGCCGCCCTGCGCAACCCCCGCGCCTCCCTGCCTCCCCCAAGGAGGGGAAATGTCCTGTCTTCTGCATTCGACCTTTGTGTTGCCTTTTTTGCAGGGGGATGGATGCTGCAAGTCTCTGAATGCCCTCTCATCCACATTTGCCGTAAACACCCAGAACACCTGTTTACTCTGACTCACCCACTCCTCACGCAGACTCTCCCTTTTTTTGACAGCAGACCTCACTCAGGTAGTATGTGCTGCTAATATCCTTTCAGGACCATGTAATGACATGCCTTTTACCCAATTCCTAGCATCCTTCAATCAGCTCAGCCAGTGGGCTAAGTGCTTACGCTCCTGAGATTTATATAAGAGCAATTAATTTAAACTGCATCACTCCAGTGTTATGCTGGTGAAAATGCCCGGAGAGGGAGTACCTCACCGGTGAATCAGACCCTTTACTTTTAACAAACATACAAAAGAACAGATCCCAAACCGGTGAAAATCTGCATGGCTCCATTCATTTCAACACACAGACTTAAACCAGCTCAAGGTCTGAATCACAGCTCACGTAGCAATGGTTTAGATACCGACTAGTGCTTCACATCCTAAAATGCAATGCTTTCCAAGAGTTGACAGGGGATGGGCACTCTCAGATGGAACAGAGCTGAGAGGGGAGCAGGACCACATATGCAACCTTTTAAAAATGCTTTGCGGATTTCTTCATTTCTGTGGAGTTCAGGAAAACAACGGCTTCTGTCTCTGCAAGCACTGCTCTCCCTTCTGGGAAGAGCTGCATCTGTTCCTCCACTCCAGCCGCAAAGCAGGTACTTGGGAAGTCCCTTTCCTTGCCACCTTCCCATTCATCCTGTAGCCTGGGTGTGTTCCCTGCAGCTTAGAAATCCATGTGACACCTTTCACTGACAGACACTAGGGTTAGATGCTGAACAGCTGAATCTTTTTGATCAGTTCTTGAAAACGGCTAACTTTCTCTGCACTTGTTTTGGCATCCCCGAGATTAAGAAGTCACGCAGCTTGACAAAGCACTTTACTCTTACATGTCTTAACAGAACCAGAGGGATTTTTTTGTTTTTTCTTCCAACACCTGCTGCAAAAAAAGGGCTGGGGTGGTCTCTGTCAAACACCCCTCTGCGCCTCCTCCCGACAGGACAGAGCCCTAGCAGCACACCGGCACGGCATACCGGTATGTGCCCAGGCAGGTGTAGTTAATACACGAGGAGGGGGGGGGAAGGGATGGGGAGGGCAGATCAAGAGTCAATCAGAGAGTAATTTGTGTTAGAAATTTACCAGCATTCAGCTGTCCATCTTTTCAAAATGCAAATATTTTAAGATTAAAAAAACCTATCTGTGACTAAACATCTAGTCTAAATCAATCTTGATAACCAGAAAATTCTGTGGCACATTTAAGAGCCTTTTATCCTAAATGAAACACATAATACAGATTATACCTTCATAGGAAATCAAGAGGTCCTAAGTATACTAATGGAGAGGGACATTTAAGAGACATTTAAATTACCCAGTCTATAATTTGGGGAAGGGGGAGGGTGGGTGCTTATCTGTGCATCTTTTAACTGCTTTGGATAATTAGGAAAATTTCCTTGGCAGTGCTCTAAGAGGATAGGCAAAAGAGTGACATAACTACTCCCAAGGAAAGAAAGGTCGAGGTTTTGCATTCTGCAGATTTTTAAAGTAAAAAAGAAAGTATTCTTCATTTGAACAGTCTGAAGCAGTATGCATATTACATAAAAGTTATCACCCTGCTCTGAATGTCATCTTTTCCAGGGCCTCTGCCTCTCCTTGAAGTCACTTGCAGTATCTCCCTGGCCCTTCTGCCTGGAAGGGCTCAGGTTAGGGAGGCAGGCTGCTCGTCTCCAGCCTTCCCTAAACGCAACTATTCAAAGGCAGTTCCCAAACGGAGCAGGCACACAGTCAGTTCAAAGGCTCCCATTAGGTCTGCCGGCTAACCTGTTATCTTGCAATGCCCCCCACCCTCCTTCTGCCCTTAATGAACAGTTTGTTCCATTGCAATTCTTATATCAAACATCTGGAAACCAGACTCGCTTTAAAAAAAGAAAGAAAAGAAAAAAAAAAAAAAAAAAAAAAGTTTCAGTGCCTGTGACTTATCCAGGTCTCTGTCAGAAAGAAAAAAAAAATTCAGCTGAATCGGTAAACTGACCTTTTTTTCAAAGCACTTTGATCAACACATTTTTCTAGACCTAAATTCTACAGAGCAACGTACACCCACTTTGTAGCAGGGTAACGTGCTCTGCCCACAGCTTGCTCCTCCGTTCACAGCTGTCTCCAGCGGGAGGAGCTGAAACCTGAACCAAACCCTCCGAGCAGGGATTGGATCCCTCCTGCCAGCAGCCAGAGAGCCCTCCCAGAAAAACAGCCTGTTTGGAAAAGTGCTTGAGAACATCCCGAAGTGATTGGAGGAGCGGAAAACCCTTCCCCCCTGCACCTGACTAGTGGGTATTTACAGCACTTTTCTAGGCGCCTCTGCACTGCCACTACACGACCACAGTGGATGGACTGCGCGGGGCAGCCAACGCGATAGGGACCGATGCACTCGCAGTGATTGTGCGTGTGCGTGTGCGTGTGCTGCACACCCGCCGGGGACCGTTACGCCGACCCGCGAGGAGAGCCTGGAAGAAGGGCAAAGCCTGCATCCAAAATGCCACGCTCCTTCCTGGTCAAGAAACATTTCAATTCATCCAAGAAGCCGAATTACAGCGAGCTGGACACTCATACAGGTAAGAAAACGAAATCTAACGCCACTGCGTTGCTTCTGAGGTTGCGGTCATTGCGTGGCAGTAATGAGGAGGGGTGGGATTGCTTTTCAGGCTTGAGGGAATAGCTTAGTTCGTGGCTAGCTCTTTTTTCTTTTGCTTACAAGGAGGGAGTTTTGAGAAATATGTCACTGCTGCCCAGAATGAATCATAAAAGTTTGCTCATCCACTTGAACTCAAGTTACTTAGAGAGGATTTGGAGTTTTCCTGTTCCGTATCTGCTGGTGGTGGAATTGAAACTTTTATACAAATCCTTCGGGAAGTTTCACTGCTTCATTGTATCGGGCTGCATAGGTTTAGAAACAGCATGCTGCCTTGAAGAGACTCTCGAGCTCTAATTTGCCCGTTCAAGGGCACTGTCTCTACCCATCGGAATATATGTATGAACTAGTATTTCCTTAATCCTCCTTATGTTCAGATGACTGTACCAAGTGTTTAAGTTATGCACCTTTTAATCCCCCAAATGTTAATTCTGCTGCCTTTTGAAATACTTTTTGGTTCTCTTACCTTAAAATTTTCTTCTTTCTCTAGTGATTATATCCCCATACCTATATGAAAGCTATCCAGTCCCTATCATACCACAGCCAGAGATCCTGAGCTCAGTAGCTTACAATCCCATTACTGTGTGGACTACAACCGGGCTGCTACCGTCTCCATTACCCAACGACCTCTCTCCGCTTTCTGGATACCCCTCATCTTTGGGAAGAGTCAGCCCACCTCCACCTTCTGACACCTCCTCCAAAGATCACAGTGGTTCAGAAAGTCCCATTAGCGATGAAGAAGAGAGAATCCAGTCCAAGCTTTCAGACCCCCATGCAATCGAAGCTGAAAAGTTTCAGTGCAGTTTATGCAACAAGACCTATTCAACTTTCTCCGGGTTGGCCAAACATAAGCAGCTGCACTGTGATGCCCAGTCTAGGAAATCATTCAGCTGCAAGTACTGTGACAAGGAGTATGTCAGCCTGGGAGCACTTAAGATGCACATCAGGACCCACACACTACCTTGTGTCTGCAAGATATGTGGCAAGGCTTTCTCTAGACCCTGGCTACTCCAAGGACACATTAGAACTCACACTGGTAAGAACAACCATTGCAATTGCAGTTTCTTGTTGCTATAACATCAGGATGCCTTTTTGCTATTTTTTTCCTCAGGTGGAAAAACCAGCAGTGTTTCTTTACTAACCTTGAAATGCATCTGCAGAATTTCAAATGTATCATTAAAAGGCTAAATTCTCCCTCTTGGGGAGTGGGTGGGAGGGGAGTGTAGCATGGTCTCATAACTGTGGGCCAGATACTGGCATAAATCAGCATTGCTCCCTTGATAATTATAGGATGGTTTAGCCCATTTCCACTAGCTGAAGGTTTTGCTTTAAGGATTTTATGTTAACTTTCAGGCTTTGGAAATTGCTAACTTTGAGAAGGCTCCAGCTGACTCTGAAATCAAGCAGCAAAAACAGAAAGGCAATGCATGAGGGGCTGCTTTCTGACTCCTTAAGCGGCTGGCAAGTTTTGCATGCGCTATCTCAAGTTCTTAGGAACTAGAAACACATCATCACCAAAGTGTTCTTGCTTTTTTGTTCTGTTGAGGTGAAGACTGGAGTTTGAGTGTAACGCTGGGTACAATGTAATGTCTGTACAGCTGTTTGCTGCTTTTCAGTCAAAGCCCTTGTCCCCAGTAATTCACACAGCACTAAGCAGAAAAAGGTCTGTGAAAATATTTGAAAATGCTGGGACGAGCCCAACCTAAAAGTGCTGTCTGCACCTGTAGATGCAGAAGGTGTCAGCAGCTTGTCTTCAGAGACTGCACTTAGCAGCATATTCTGAAAAGACTGAGTTCTGCAACTACAGTCAGCAGTGCTGAAAGCTGTTGTATCTGTGGCCTGATTAACCCTTTATTAGACATTCTTCATTATAACAAATCCTTTCTGTTTGTTTCTTAGGATAAAAGCAGGTTTTACCTGTCCTAAACATGTACTTCTCTTTTAAAGCTTTATCCTCTTTTTGCTTGATGTTTCCTTTTTAGGAGAGAAGCCGTTTTCCTGTCCTCACTGCAACAGGGCTTTTGCAGACAGATCCAATCTGAGGGCTCATCTGCAGACCCACTCAGATGTGAAGAAATACCAGTGCAAAAATTGCTCCAAAACTTTCTCCAGAATGTCTCTTCTGCACAAACATGAGGAATCTGGCTGCTGTGTAGCACACTGAGTCATGCAGTCAATGTTTACCTGGACTCGATGCATTTCTCCACTCCTGTTCCAAATGATAAGTGGAAATCCAAAGGCGTTTTCTCGTCTACTTTTCAGCCAAAAAAACCAAAACACCACCAAACAAGCAACCAAACAAAATAGTGGAAGAACTTAGAATGTCAGTAGAAATGAGCTTTAAGTAGTTCTGTTCAGTCACACATTCGCATTCTTAAGTGTGAATTCTGTAATATGGGGAAAGACACCATGCATGACATTTCAAGTAGATCTAAAGGAAGAAGCATTATCAGCTTTATAGATGAAGCCAAATGTAGATCGTCTTTTCTTGCTTGGAAAAGGCTGCAAAGTTAACAATACATTCCTGCCAAGCCATTTCAACCAAAGAAACAGTGTTTTAAGTGGAACTTTTAATAAAAATACTACCCAAGTGAATTTTGCTAGACACCATTTATCTCAGGTGCCTTAAAAAGTATTCCGAGTTTACCTTAGTAAATGTTTAATATTATTCATTGCTGTGTTTTTTATTTTATTTTATTAGAAGCCGAGGCCTTCATTAATGATCTGAAATGCTTTAAAACTGCATAATTAAGAGAGGAAAAAAAAAGTAAGAGAATGTATGAAAAATTGAAAGCCACAAATTAACCGCATGTGCCTTTTAAAAAAAAAAAAAAAAAAGACTGTAGCTTCAAACATTCCTGGTGCATGCTTGACCATCTTTTAATACGGAATAGTTCCTCTAAACTTTAATCTTTTTAAAAAACGGGAATAAGTGCAAGAGAGGGGGTTCACAGGAGTTTGACAATTATTTTTTTTAAATGCACAAAGGAAATGCAATATTTTCAGCATTACCCCTCCAAGTGCCTTTTTTATTGATGATTTTGTAAAGTATGTGGACATAATGTAAATATTTTTATTTTTATATGATTGAATATGTTATGAATGAAAGTGAATTGTTGCCTATAGCAGCATCTATAGATAACTTGAAGAAAGTGTGAAGTGAAATTTATGTTGTTTTCTAGCCACTTTTTTACAATAAACATTTTTAAGTAAGATTTCTGTTGTTTGTTCTAATTAAAGAAAACAACCGTGTCTGGTTTATCAAAGCTTTGGAACATAAAAAATGCAAGTGTCTCTACATGACCAACTGAAGATAAAAGTGAATTTCAGACACGAATCCTTAGTTTACAAGTACTGAACATTAGAAAGGAATATACCCATTGCATTTTAAAACATTTAAAATTATACAGACCATTTTTCTAGAGTCACTGCTTTAAAACACTGTTGCTTTTTTGCTACTTACAACAGTATGACAACAGTGTGAAATATATTTTATCGAAAACATTTAAAGGAAACTTATTTCTTGCATTTTAACAGTTGAAAAGATATTATTAGATCAGCCTTATTATAGTACTTTTCCTGAGACTCTGACATTAGGAAATCTGGGCCTGATCCAAAGTCCATTAAAATCAGTGGAGCCTTACAGGAGTGCAGTAACGTTTGCATGATGCTCTTTTAAAGTAGTAATCAAGTCACAGTATGATTATATGGCCATTTCAGAAAGATTAAAGATATTTTTATTAAAGTATCTTACATATCAGAACTGTCAAGTAAATGTATTATGACTGTGTATCAGCTAATATATCACAGGAAAGAATTATTTAGTAATAAAAAGTAGCAGTATTTTTCTTCAGACTATTTGACTAAGGGCTCCAAGATCTGAACTATATAAAAGCATTACAACATCAGCAAGTCATGTCTCATCATTACTAACTAGTGCAAAACAACACTATTTTCAACTTTTAACAAGTTACAAGCTAGAAAACAGCTAAGCACTAGTTGGCATCCAGTCTAAACACCTCTATGTCTACTTTAGGGTACCAGCTGTAGCAAGTAATAGCAAAACCAAAATTCCAACAATTTAACAAGAATGTTACTGATGGATAAACACAAGGTGCAAATTTCTTGAAAAAGAGTACATTTCAGAAAAATAATGCAACAGACCATGCATGCCTTGTGTCTCCTCCAGAGACATTGAGTCCTGCAGAGGAGTGCTTCGCCAGGGCTGCACTGGAGTAACTTAGGTAATAGGCGCAAGATGGAAGTTTTGTACCTTTCCTCCACAGCAAGCACTGTACTGAAAAAAGATCAGCTCAAATGAAGCTTTTCATGTTCTCCAAGTGTCCTCTGACAAAATATCAAGGTTATAACAACGACTCCCTAGGACCTGTTAGATTTTTTTTCAGGAAATAGCTAGAGAGTTTGAGAAAGATAGGGTTAGGGGGAATTTGTGAGGTAACATTTCAAAATGAACACATGAAGGCATCAAATACCCTTGAAAAGTTTCATGTGGTTACTCTATTGATTTGCACTTCCATGTCATTCTCTTTGAAGTTCTTAGGCTCCAGCAGCTCTTTGTGCAGCTTTCTCTTCCCAGAGCAAATTTTACCGGAGTATGAGTAAAGCTCTGGCAGTCAACAGCTATTTGTACTGTCAAAGTTCTAGGTTTGCTCTCCTGTGTCATGTCACAAAGGCTTTTCCATTGTTTTAATTCACACTTTAAATTCTCTACGCCCATAATAAATGAAATAGCATAAGAGCTTGACTTCTTGAATGAGTGGAAATGCTACTGTTGTCCTTAAGGGAAATCAGATGAAAACTTCATCAAAATACAGTATGCTAAACAAAACACAAGTGGAACTGGTCTGATTTGGAGATGACAATTAAGATATGCTACTTTGCATGCCTGTAACACCTGTACTCATAAAACACAAAGATGGGAAAGGCTAGAAGCTCTTCTGGCTCATCTCTTTAATTGAAACAGAGTGCTCTATCACAGATCCCTAGCTCTCTGTCCAGTTGCAGCATAAACTTCCCAGGCAGCTGAATTTCTCTGCTTTTCCTGTGAGTCTGCTTTCTATTTGCTGTCAGGACATTTCCACAAAACATTTTCCATTAATAGTTTTACCTCATTACTCTAGAAATGCCCTTCTGTACCTGCACAAGCTATTTATCAATGTAAATTAAATTCTGTTCTGAGCTGTTGGTGGATGGCTCCTGCACCTTTCTCAAAACATGAGGGAAAAGCTCCCTCCATGGTGAATCTACCTACTGAATCTTTTTGACCATTGCTACATTTCTCACAAGATATCTCTCGTTCTATATCCAAATAATCAACTTCTAAAGTCTTTCTTAGGAAAACATGGTCCCCATGCTCCGAATACCTTCATTGCTTTTTTCTGAAATCAATCACTCTTTCACTTTTAATTTTTGACACCATTGCTAAATGTGATTCTTTAAGTGAAAAGTTAAGCTATCAAAAGGCCAGCCTCTCCTCTAAAGGCACCTGCATGATAGCAACCTATATACAACATGATTCATAGCTTTTTTTAAACCCTTCACTAATGAGTTGCTTAGAATCAGTAGTTCAGGGGAAGGAAGTTTTGCCCAGAGGTTACTCCAAATGCTCTAAATACTATCTTTTTGGTTATATGATTGTCCATTACAGGCATGCCCATGAGGGCTAGACCCTTCCTTCAGTATGTTCTGGCAATTTACTTTCACCTCCTGAGTGTATTATCAGTGTGCGGAGAAGAGCTGAACCACCACAGCACATGTGCAGATACAAGTCGAGTGTGTGAGTTTCCCAAGGCTAGAGGCAATAATTGATTCACTTTCATTTCCTCTTTTCTCCTCCCTTGCTTCCATTTGGGAGTGCTTTTCACCTCAGAGGCTGCAAACTGAAGTAGTACGTGCATGAAATTAAGACAAAACAAAGTACACATTTATGCTAAAACCACTGCAATTATCCTACCAACTAATCTGGTGTTCAGAAGAGCATCTTATGCTCTCACTAAAGGGTTAAAATAAATGCCTCTCAGATTAAGGCACCATGAAATCTGTCTTCTGTATTTTACTCTGTTATTTGGTTTATTATAGTTCCTGTTATCATTAAGCAAGCTCAGGGCCTATTACTCTAAGCTCCATAAAATCATATAAAAAAGAAACACTCTAAAGATCCTCTAATTTTAGTTAAAAAAGGAAGGACAATGGGAAACCTGGTGAACCTGATGTCTTGTGCTACAGCCGATTTCCCCTGCCACAAAAACAAATCAATATTTCATCTTAAAATATATTTTTATTTTTCAATAAGAATTTTTCAATGCTGAACATTACTTCTTTAGAAATATTGCTGTTTACTAGCTGTCCTGGATGTTTGGTCTTGTGTCTTTAAAGTAGGTGGTTTAATAGTTAAAATATATAAATTACAATTCTGGTTCACAGAAATATAAAGAGTGGAATTTGAGAGGCACACTCCAACCTGCGTTCATTGTAATATCAAATGACAGCTGCAAGAAATAAGAACAGACCAAGTGCAAGTGAAATCCCAGAGTCACAGAATGGTTGAAGTGGGAAGGCACCTCTGCAGATTGCATAGTCCAACCGCTCTGTTCAAAGCAGGGTCGGTGGAGTAGTTTACCCAAGACTGTGTCCAGTTGGGTTTTGAGTATCTCCAAGGATGGAGACTCCACAACCTCTCTGGACAACCTGTTCTGATGTTCAATCACCCTTGAAGTAAAAAAAAAGGGTTTTTTCTTCCATTTAAATGGAATTTCCTGTATTTCAGTTGGTGCACGCTGCCTCTTGTCCTGTCACTGGGCAACACTAAGAGTCTGCCTAAGTCTTCTTTAGTCCCTCTCATCAGGTATTTATACACATTGATAAGCTCTCCCTTGAGTTTTTTCTTCTCAAGCTGTCTCAGTCCCTCCCATATGAGAGATGCTCCAGTCTTGGCCTTTCAGTTGGACTTACTCCAGTATTGTCATGTCCTTCTTGTACTGATGAGGCCAGAACTGGACCCTATGCTGCAGATGGGTTTTGCCAGTGCTGAGTAGAGGTGGAAAAACTACTCAGTTTCTGATGGGATGCTGACAGAATGCCTAGAGGTTGTGGAAACTATATGAACTGCAACAGAGTACAAACAAAAATGATGCTTGCATGCCCTATCTTGTCTTCACCCAAATTTCAATTCATTCCAAATCTCTACAAAGTCATCAGGAACTTTGAAGGGTGTGGAGGACAGGATTGTGTTTTCTGGGAGAGCGAGAGTTGGCCTGTCCTGTTGCAGGGGACAGCATTAGGGTGCCTCAGGTGAGTGTGTGCCATGGGTTTCTTAAAGGGGTGCACATCTTGCTGCAGAGGCATATCCTTTTTGAGACACTATATGAAACACAGCTCAGCAAAGTCTTTGAGGCCGTGCTGCAGCCCAGTTGTGTCCTTGCATGCTGTCCCTTCTAAGAGACATGTAGCCATACCATGCTAGAGATTAAAAAATAAATAAAATAAAAATGCATAGTGGTCTTGTTTTTATTTGTTTGGCAGTTTGGTCACCTTTTCCTTTCCACTTACCTCTTCAATAATTCAAGAATGTCATCCAAACCAATACTTTTTTCGTGTTTTTTCTTCTTCTGGTTCACTCACTATTTTGGGTACAAAACCATAAGTATATGGTCCTTCTTGGCCTCCTTTTATTTTCCTCAGGCCTCTGTAAGACAAAAGTTATTGCAAAATGGAACAGTTGATTTCTGTCACCTCTCTCTCCTCTCTCCCTTTTACCTGGGCATTGAATATATCCTATCTCTTCTCTTTGTTCCTTTCTGCTTTATATGCACCACCAGAAGTCTGTCCAGTGTGTACGGTAAGTAACTGGGAGGTGGATGAAGATCAGAGTTTGGCAGTCCTTGCCAAGAGGGAATAAATGCCCTTTTGTATCTGTCATTTATGCAAACATATTTTTACACCTTTCTGTCAAAAGAAGACACAAAAGACAGCAGTCACATGAATGCCAGCTCAAATTCACATGGCCTCCATCATTTTTAGTAGCCTTCACCTTGTAAGCTTGGAAGAGCAAAAGAGGTACATGCAGCCATTCACACAAGTAGACATGCAGCTGACCAGCCTGCACATTCAAACATGCAAATCCTTTCACTGCAACCCTAATTGGGGGAATCTGCTTCAGAAAAACCGGCAGAGAGATCCCCCATTTCATCACTAGAGCCATACATCAGTCAAAAAAGGTGGGTTTAAATGCAAGCACAAGGGTGCTGTCAAGCAGGACAAAGTCAAAGGAGGGGGCTCTTCAAGTTGTTTGCCCATCCACTCAGCATAGGAAGGACTGAGAACACCACACATTCTGGATCAGACTACTTTCCTAGAAATTTAGCTTTATATTACTCATGCCATAAAACAGAGCTTTTTGTCTAGCTGAAGAAGGCTACAGAAAGTCATTCCTCACCTTGCTAAGCCTCTACATTCTTCTCACTTCCCATGTTTTAGTCCCTTCTGTTACATTTTTCTCTGCCTTACATAGGAATCATCTTCTTCCCAGATATGGCTGACAGGGGACCAGACTCAGGGGAACACATGCCTTTTAACATTTGATAGATGTGGGCATTGCCACGTCCTCTAGCCAGCCCTAGACCTGGGTCCGAATAACAAATACATGCTACATGCTGGGCCGTCAAATGGCAGCAGCTCCCGACCATCACCTTTTCATGTCTTCTTCAAAGGCATGACCTCGGAACGCAGGAGCTTGGCCTAACAAATACCTCACAGAGAAGTGCCTACATCTCACCGAGTCCTGTGGGTTCCCAGTACAAGCACTGAACATCAGAGTATGAAGTCACAGACATCTGCTAAGTCGCTAATAAGAAGCAGTTAAAGTATAGAGTTGCACTGCAATTAGCTCAGATTTTGCACATGTCCCTAAATTGAAGTAAATTCCTTTGAATGTAACCTGCCCTCTCATGTGGACTGGCAGATCACCCACAGCTGACAATGAATAAAGAGTTAGAAGAATGAAAAATGACAGTTATTAAGTAACTCCAGCAAAAATTGGATGAATAGCAATCAAAAACTTAAAGTAATAATATTATGCATAAAAGACTAATAAAAATGCCCCCCTCTGTAAAAGATAAATCATATTTAGCATTGAATCATTAATTTTTTAGATCTTTAAATGTTACAAAAAGATATTTCGGAAGACAGTTCACCAAGATTTATAGCAAAGCATTCACTATTCATCCATAATACATGAAACCGGGCCAGGTTGCTACATCCCAGGGAAATTAAAAAAAGAATCTTGTGACTTGTGATGGACATTTTGGTGGTGTTTGTGAAACAACTTGGCATCTCAGTCCAGATCATAACTAGCTCTGACTGGACAAGGCCCACACTCAAAAACAGTTAGGATTTTTTGACAGCCCTGACTTACTGACAGAAAATAACTTTTTTGGGAAAATGGCTTTCAGCTTCTAGGTAGTTTCAAGAAATTGCTCCACTCCTTTTCTCTGTCCCCACTTTTCCCACTATTGGCAGAAAAAATAGTTGATACTAATTTTTTTTTTTTCCCAGCGACATCTCCTCACACGTTACAAAATCACCACTCTAGGTTCTGGTTTGGTGGTTACAGCAGAGAGCCATGACTGAGGGCTGCTTCCGAATATTTGAACCCAAATGCTCTGTCTGTCCACGGAGTATGTCAGTATGTCACACTGGCAGGATAACATGGGGAATAAAGAGAAGAAAAAAAGAGGTCTTAAGGACTGTTTAAATGTCAGCCTTCATAAGAGAGCATCCTATTTAATAAGTATTTACAAGCAGTAAATATCAATCACAAATTACCTTCCAGGTCAGTCTTCTGTAACAAGAGAAACTCAGAAGTTCAGCATCACTTAGCTTTGAGAAGAAATTTTGACTCCAGCTAAGACTGTAGCTGACAAATCAGGTATGTCTGATTACTATTCTTATTGCCACAAAATACAATGGGAACTAAGGATGTTGTAGTTGTTCTTTAATTACACAAATAGAAAATATGAATAACCGGAACATCCAAAATCATGATGTACATGTACAGGATTAAAATTGGGAAAATATTTTAAGAAAAGTCTCTGCTACAATTCTGGTTTGTTTGTTTTTTTTTTTAAATCTAAAACTTTTAACTAAAATATATTTCCACTCTTTGTCAGGTTTTAAAAACAATAATAATCATATTTTCTCTCAGATAAAGCATTCTTTTCTGATTTTGAATAAAAAAAGAGTATTATTCCTTCTACCAGACTTGCTTAGATCCCATAAAGCACTGCAGGGAACTGGGTTATTTAAAAAATCATTATAATATGCTCTTACTGTTTTTATGTCTATGTCTGGCATTCTGGTGGTGAAAAATCTCTTATGTACAGGGTAACCTAGGATTGTCTCACACAGTGATTTTCTCCCAGTGAACTTTGCATTTGCCACTGCCAGAAGCAGTATTTCAAATCTATATGGACATTTGTTAATGGAAATGGCAATTTTCAATAATGCTTTGCCACAGTACAAACCCATGTACAACATCAGAAGTATTATTTGCTTAGGTTTGTAGGATTACAAAGGAAGTAGAGCCAGAAGTCTGTAAGCCTAGGAATTTTGTTCTTCCTAAAACACTGCCCTTTTGCAGGTCTAGGGGTCTTTTCTTCTAGTAAACCCTTTTTCTTGCTGTATAATGTCCTGGTTTTGGCTGGGATAGAGTTAATTTTCATCTTAGTAGCTGGCACAGTGTGTTTTGGATTTAGTGTGAGAATAATGTTGATAACACACTGATGTTTTAGTTGTTGCTAAGTAGCGCTTATCCTAAGTTAGGGATTTTTCAGCTTCCCATGCTCTGCCAGCAAGCAGGTGCACAAGAAGCCGTGAGGGAGCACAGCCAGGACAGCTGACCCGAACGAGCCAGAGGAATATTCCATGCCATAGAACTTCATGTCTAGCATATAAACTGGAGGGAGCTGGCTGGGAGGGGCGGATTGCTGCTCAGGCCTCAGTCAGCAGATAGTAAGCAATTGCATTGTGTATCACTTGTCTTTTCTTGGGTTTCATGTCTCTCTTTTTTTTTTTTTTATATCCCTTTTCATTAAAATTATTATTATATTATTATTGTTTTTGTTGTTATATTTTATTTTACTTTAGTTGTTAAACCATTCTTATCTCAACCCACAAGTTTTACTTCTTTTTTTTGATTCTCTCCCCCATCCTACAGGGAGCTGGGGGAGTGAGTGAGCGGCTGCATGGTGCTTAGTTGCTAGCTGGGGTTAAATCACTACAATAATCACGCAGGCTGGAGAGGAACCAAATCATTTGTAATGAGTTCTTGCTTTTTTCTGCCTTTTGCCTTGCTACAGTTTGTATGTCAGGTTGCTGTGCTAACAATGATGTGGTTGCAATGCAAAGTTTAGGTTTTTTAACTTCTTTCTTCATGCTTTTTGTTATGCACTGGTGGAAAGAATATACCCTATTTACTTGTCATTTAGGTCAGGTTCAAGTGATTTTTGAAAACATAATTCTCTGCAGATTTTTTGATAATTGCAGACATAACATTAAATCTGAGCTCCCATATATCTGAGAAGCTTTTTCCATTCATCTTTGGTAAATGCCTTTCCATCTTCTTTATATCTCACTGTTTAAAACACAAAGTAAAAATTTCACAAGAGGTCTCTTCAACACAACCTGAAATTATGGATCTTCTCTTTGCATTTTTAGATGGTGTGCTCAAGAAGGGAAATCCTGCTTGTACAATGCTTGCTGCTGCATGTTGACACTGTAAGAAGAAAAAGTATTACAGTTCTTAAAGAACAGCTTTTAAAAAGGGAAAAAAAGAAGACCCGGAGACCTACAGGCCAGACAGTCTCACCTCTGTGCCCAGCAAGATCCTGGAGCAGATCCTCCTGGAAGCTGTGCTAGGGCACAAGGAAAATAAGGAGGTGACTGGTGACAGCCAACATGGCTTCACTAAGTGCAAATCGTGCCTGACAAATTTTGTGGCCTTCTACAATGGGGTTACAGCATTGGTGGATAAGGGAAGAGCAATGGACGTCATCTACCTGGACTTGTGCAAAGCATTTGACAATGTCCAGCACAACATCCTTGTCTCTAAACTGGAGAGACATGGATTTGATGGATGGACCACTTGGAGGATAAGGAGTTGGCTGGATGGTTGCATTCAGAGAGTTGTGGTCAACAGCTCGATGTCCAAGTGGAGACCAGTGCCGAGTGGCATTCCTCAGGGGTCAGTATTGGGATTGGACCTGTTTAACATCTTTGTTGGCAACATGGACAGTGGAACTGAGTGCACCCTCAGCAAGTTTGCCAATGACACCAAGGTGTGTGGTGTGGTTGATGCCCTGGAGGGAAGGGATGCCATCCAGAGAGACCTTGACAGGCTTTAGAGGTGGGCCCATGCGAACCTCAGGAAGTTCAACAAGGCCAAGTGCAAGGTCCTGCACATGGGTCAGGGCAAACCCAAGCACAAATACAGGCTGAGCAGAGAATGGATTGAGAGCAGCCCTGAGGAGAAGGACTTGGGGGTGTTGGTTGACAAGAAGCCCAGTATGACCCAACAATGTGTGTTTGCAGACCAGAAAGCCAACAGTGTTCTGGGCTGCATCAAAAGAAGTGTGGATAGCAGGTCGAGGGTGGTGATTCTCTCCCTCTGCTCTGCTCTTGTGAGACCCCACTTGGAGTACCACGTTCAGCTCTGGGGCCCCCAGCATATAAAAGACATGGACCTGTTGGAGCGGGTCCAGAGGAGGGCCATGAAGATAATCAAAGGGCTAGAGCATCTCTCCTATGAGGACAGGCTGAAAGATTTGGGGTTGCCCAGCCTGGAGAAAAGAAGGCTCCAGGGAGACCTTATAGCAGCCTTCCAGTAAGTAAAGGGGGCCTACAAGAAAGCTGGAGATGGACTTTCTGCAAGGGCATGTAGTGATAGGACAAGTGGTAATGGCTTTAAACTGAAAGAGAGGAGATTTAGATCAGGTGTAAGGAAGAAGTTCTTTACTGTGAGGGTGGTGAGGCACTGGAACAGGTTACCCAGAGAAGTTGTGGATATCCCATCCCTGGAATTGTTGCAGACCAGGTTGGATGGGGCTTTGAGCAACCTGATCTAGTGGAAGATGTCCCTACCTATGGTGGGGAGGTGGAACTAGATGATCTTTAAAGTCCCTTCCAACCCAAACCATTTTATGATTCATATGATTGTATGAAAATAAATGCCTGTTTGCATCTTAGGTCACTAATGGAGAGGAAGGATCTGTTCTGTGGCAGTTGCAAAAACAAAAATATGTTGCTACCACATTTGTGATTTTGGTCCCCCACTTTAAACAAGAAAAAACTTTTAGGTCTTTTAGTCTAGATAATCTTCTCTTGCTCCCAGTACTTTGTTCCTAAACATAAAGGAAGTTCTTTTCTGAAAAAGACCTTAGAATCTTGCATAGTACTTTTTTTAAGGTGCCCATAATGCATATTACATACACAGATGGACACTAGCTCAGTATCGATGCAATCCCTCATTTTGAAAGGAGGAATTAATATTTTAAAGAGGTGCCATGTAAAGTAAAACCATGCGTTTGTATGGCTCCTTCACAGATAGGTTATGAGCAAGTCAAACTGTCTAAGAGCAGGACTGTTTTCTCCCTTGACACAGAGCCACTCTTGTGAATATTAATGTTCACTATGTTGGATGAGGTTGTTCTTTAGCCTTATTCTCATGTTCTTGAATGCCCTGGTAGCAGTGCCTAACATGCTGCCAGGACCCACCACGCTCTGACCTGGTGCAGCTGGGAAGAAAGCAGGTAAGTATTTCACTTAGGCATCCAAGGACGAGCCTTCCCTCCAGGAGATTTTGATGATGTAACTGTGCAGCAAACTCTCCTGGCATATACGCAATGCATGTTGGTAAAATGTGCTTTGCCAGCAGTGGTGCTCCTGGTTACCCAAGCACAAGAGCAACTTGCAAGCCAATATAACTACAACTAGACTTTAGCTTTTGTCAGTACAGAAGTGCTGCAAGGAAAAAAAAGAGGAAAAAAAAAAAAAGAAGAAAAACAACAGCGCTACACTCTTGGCAAAAATTTCTGACACAGACCTGATCTGAGTCTCAGGATGGTGCAGCTTACACACCTTCTTGCTCCCAAGATTGTGCCTAAAATACAGCCCAGATGTTAGTGCTTAAATGACAGGATTTTGAGGTGACTTGTGATGGGAGTTAGGGGCAGGAAAGTGTGTGCTTGGTGGCAGAAGAAGAGCCAGAAACAGTCCTTCTCACAGTGGGACTGCAGCAAATAGGCTAGTTAATCCATTTGCTTTCATTTTATTTCTCCTTGCCTGTTTTTAGTGAGGATGAATAATGTCCATGTCTTGTAACACCTCGGTAATAGTTCAGCAGGATTGCTGTGACCTTTCCTGGTTGGACCAGGACTGATTAGCTGCAGATTTCGATGTATGAAACTCAGCTGACAATCCAGGCTTGCAGAGTCTGTACTGTTGCAGTTTCTGTTGAGGAATGTAAAATGATCATTTCTGTTGCTCTTTGAGGGGGAAACTAATAAGTTGGTGGAAATAGGGAGTTGAAGTGAAATGCATTTCTTTAATTACTGCTTCTGATTTAGTTTTGCAGATGACTATATGTGCATGGATTACACTGAGCTGGGAATATTGCATTTTGGTTTTAGCCATTTGAACCTCCCATCTGCTTATGCCAAAGATGAACCTTTCCAGGTGATCTAAAGTGTAGACTTCTTAACTGATGTGAATGGCAGCCTTCCTGTTTTAAATTCCAAGTTGTAAAAAGAGAGTTGCATTGTCAATCAGCCAGCAAATGGTGCTGCACTGGCCTTTCTAGAAAAACAAACAATGGGTAATAAATGACTTTATGGTAGGATTGAATTTAAAACAAAAAATCCTTATCAGTGCAATATGTTTTCTGGTCCACTAAAACTCTTCTGTTTTAATCTGTTCCAGTTATGTTACATTTCCCCTTTTTTTTTTTAAATTAAAACAAGTCCTTCTAAACATATATACGTATGTATGTATACATACAAACATGGGTATGTATATACAAATGTATACATAGAAACATTTTCTGCACTTAGCCAGAGATAGAATTAGAACAAAATGACACTCAAAATGATGTGGTTTTGTTTTGAACAGTACTATTAATATGTGGCACACTTCTGTACTCCTTTCTATTCCAAAATGTCAATTTTCATTAATAAAACTACAGTGAGTCTCTTGTTCCTATAGTTACCTAGAAAAAATAGAGTTTTGACAGTAATCAAGTGAAACCAGTACACTTGTAGTCATCGTCAAGCAGCCAAACAATATACTGCAAAGGCAGACAAGTCTCAAAGAGATACGCAGCTCAAGGCAGCATGTTGGCACTGCTTCACTCAGAAAGGTTTCAATGGGGACAGTCCTCAAGGAGATCATAAATGTTAGCAGAGGAACCAGTTCTCTGGCTGACCAAAGGATGGAAGGAAAGCGTGGGAGAACACCATAGTGAAGATCTTCACTATTTATTGAGTGGCATTTTTCTTTGGTGTTGCAAGCAGAAGTCAAAGCAAAAAGACAAAACTAACTGCTTAGTAGGTAAAAATAGAGTGCAGGAGTTCCACTGCATCCCAGGGGCCTTTCAAAGCTAACACATACACCTGAAACCCAAGAATACATGGAGCCTCTTGGATCCTGCTGGATTACATTTGTAAAAATATAGAAAAATTTCCTAGGGCATCTCCTAGGAAGATTTCTGATATTCTCAACACTGGAAAAATAATATTGTTTCCACTTTCCCTTTCCATTCAGTTCCTGCTTTTGAGCCACATAAAATGCATGGTACAATGAACCAGTCCATGGACTGGCTTCCAGAGCCGAGTAACCAATATCCTGCAAGCTGGCTAACAGACCTAAAGGGAATGCACTGTATTAATTTACTCAGACAACAGGTTTTCCTACAGTTTTCAGCATCTGTAAAGGAGACACAAGCACTTAGGTCCAGTACTAGTCAAGAAATCTTCTTTATGCTTATGGAATACAGGCAGCTTTTGTCCTTTACTCAGACTTTTCCCTGACTCTTTATGGCAGTAATTGAGTATAATGTTCCTGTGTATGTTTACCATGCACCTGTGTTATACTTTTTCTCTAGCAGAAATTAAGTTGGGACACAACTGAGGTTTTGGGTTTGGATTTCTCCTGTACATTCAGCAAACTCATCAGAGCAAAATAAAGAGCGTGGAATCTTCCTGTGCACATGAATATATCACTTACGTGTGTTCAGGAAATCTAATGCATTCAGGAAACACTGGTCTTACCAGGTGTGAGCAATACAGCTGTGCAGAGCACTCACAGCATCACATCAGACCTATTGCATAAATGCAAACTCTTGATCTGCACCTAAGTGAGAAGTCACATGCATCTCCAAAGTTTCACATTTTCTATACATCAGAAACCTTCTAGAATATCAAGGAGAATATAACAATCCTACTCCTACACGGATGCTCTGAAAAGGGGGAATCTGTATGCACCAGGCAGCGCAGCAGAGAATTTCACATTTTAAGAGAGATGAGGGTAAGAGATAAGACTTTGCCTACATATGCAAAGGATATACAGCACAACTCCAACCCTTCTTCATCCACGCCTCAACCTAGGCGCTGCAGATTATAACCTTTCGCCCCAGACTGCACACAATCAGTGTTCAGCTCCCAAGCGCAGAGCTAGTTTTATGCTGGAATTTTCAAAGCGCCTGGCTCCAGTGAATAGACACAGTCTTCTCTTTTTTGGCTCCCCACTAAGTAATGCCTGCAGAATATGTCAGACAAATGCTGGAAAGGTCAGGGGGCAATGGCTAACAGGAAAGCTGGTTCTCATGGCTCTATCCACAGGATAGGGTGGATGCATTTCCCAGTGTGTCCCACAGTCCTGGTCTTTCGGTGCACATCTGGTTACATTCTCACTGCATGTCAGGGCAAAACATCAGTGAGCAACCTCACTTTCCTATGGAGGGAAGCTTGTGCATACAGGCAAGGTATATTTCAGTAAGTCTCCTATCCTATAGTAGGGGACAACCAACACTGTAGTGTGTGAATTTGCTCCAGACTCTAGTCAGAGCCATTACATCCCAAATTTTGTTAACATCATATACCCTTTCCATAGGCCAAAGGTTGAAAACATTTCTGTCAAGAAAGTGCCTTCCAAAGTGTGGAACCCATGTGGTTTTGCCCTGGTTTCAGCTGGAATAAAGTTAATTTGCTTCCTAGTAGCTGGTATAGTGCTGTGTTTTGGATTTAGGATGAGAATAATGTTGGTAACACACTGATGTTTTCAGTTGTTGCTGAGCAGTCCTTATGCTAAGTTGAGGACTTTTCATATTCTGCTGCTGCCCTGCCAGTGAGGGGGCTGGAGGTGCACAAGAAGCTGGGAGGGGACACAACAAGGACAGCTGACCCAAACGAGCCAAAGGGGTATTCCATACCATATTATGTCATGCCCAGTATATAAACTGGGGGGAGTTGGCCAGTGGGCACTGTGGCTTGGGGATTGGCTGGACATCAGTCAGTGGGTGGTGAGCAATTGTATTGTGCACCACTTGTTTTGTATGTCCTGTTATTATTACTATTATTATTATTATTTTCCCTTCCTTTTCTGTCCTATTAAACTGTTTTTAGCTCAACCCATGAGTTCTTACTTTTTTTTCTGATTCTCTTCCCCATCCCGCTGGTGGGGGGGAAGCGAGCGAGTGGCTGTGCGGGGCTTAATTGCCGGCTGGAGTTAAATCGTGACAGGTTTGCAACACATCGCAGGAGATCTGCGTGAGTCCTTGTGGCTTGCCCTTCAGTCTGGCTTGCCCTTCCACAGGTAGCTGTCACACTGAAAAACTTACGTGGAAAACTCACAGGACAGCAGAGCTGAACAGAATCGCAGCCAATGGCTCAACGGCAAAAGTTTTCCACTCCTGTACAGCTATTTTTAAAAGGGACAGGGTTTCAGAAGCTTTCAGGGAAAAAGCACACTTAGGTGCTGCCCAATTTAAAATCTGGCCTTGTGCATGCTGACTTGAGTAGCAAGTTTGGAAAGTGCCATCAGGGAGGTTGTGCTATAAATTCAGGTTTAAACCCCTATCAGGTAGAATACAGTCTTAAATCTGTCTCCCTGGACGGCTGTGCTATGAGTTATAGTCCATCCTCCTCTCTTTCCTTTTTACACCTGGATACCTTGCAGACTGGTGGTTAGACCACTTGGAGGTGGAAAACTGGTTCAAATCCTACCAGGTGGGTGATGTGTAAACCAGGAAGCTCCTGGGGCTAACTAGACATGTAAGCCTACAGCATTGCATGACTCAGTACAGGAGGATGACTTTTTTCTAAAGTTCGATGAATGTCTTATACCTTCTTACCTTTTTATTGCAGGCAGCTCCAAAGATATACTTTAAATGCATTAAAAATATTAGATTACATTATACATATATATTAGACATAAACCTTTGAGAGTGGTTAAACACTGGTACTGGTACAGGTTGCTCAGAGAGGCTATGGAGTCTCCATCCTGGGCAAAATTCAAAACCCAACTGGACACAGTCCCAGGCAAGCTACCCTAGCTGACCGTGCTTGAGCAGGGAGTTTGAACGAGGCAATCTCCAGATATGCCTTCCAACCACAGAATTCTGTGATTCTATGGGGAAAAAAAAAAAAAAAAGAAAAAAAAAGGGGGGGGGGGGTGGGGGGGGGGTTTACATTTACATGTGAGCAAAAAGTCCTAGAGAAAAATGAAATTACTTTAGATCAGATTGATGAAATGTATTTATTATTTTAGCCATGGAACTGCAAATTCAGTTATGGTCTTAATTCCAGCTACTGAACCCTCCTAAATTCTGGCCTTGTTTTCACTCTGTTGAGGTACAGCAGCATTGATGGATGTGTAAGGCACCAGTGTGACTGGGATGTGAAATCATGTGCTTTCCCCTCACATGAAGAGGCATTTCAGCAATGATTAATCATATATTTTCTCCTTTGGCAACTATTCACAGAGGTTTTCATTTGCAATGCACAATTTCTTTTTCTTTTTATTGTCATCATGGTGAAGTCCCTAATAACTGACATTTAGTGAGGGAACTAGGTGCAGATTTATCTGAGATGTGTAGGAGATGGGCTAATTCCATGTATTATCAACCTAACTTCAAGAAATCTCAGAAATAAGTCTTCCAGCTGAGATTTATTGAAGTTTCTTAAAGTCCTGAATTGTTTTCCCTTGAAGCATTTAGTTCAGTAGATCTTTATCAATCTATACCTGTACATACATGAAGATCCATACGCAAGGACACATGTTTACAACAAATTGCTTAGGCTCTCCACATCTGATGTTGTTTCTGCATATTCATGAGTACACCTAAAGGCTGAAATATCTTTTCTGTGTGACAGATTTTCCCCTAATAATTTGTACAGTATATCATTCAAAAAAAGTAATGACTTTTGGACAGATGTTCCTGAAGCATACCTTCATGGTTCCCTGAATTGTTCTTGGTGTATTTAATTACAACAGATGCTATTTTATTTTGGTGAAGCAAATGATAAAATCTTAGAGAATCTTTCATGAGAAGTATCTATGAGAAGATTGGAAATCACACAGACTACTCCATTTTCTTATTTCTGTTGATCCTTGCCATGTTTCTTAATGCCCAATCCTCCAGAGCCTGGAAAAATCATAATATTAGGTAAAATTACTAAATAAGCATTAGGAATAGACAGCAAGCTGGATGTTGAAATACAGGCTCCTATCATCAAAAATGTATTCCCATGTCTTTCTTATTTAGGACTATGATTTACTTATGACAAAAACCTTTAAAAGAGGTGAATGAAGTTTCTTATCCTGATTTGGATAAATTAGGCAAATTCACTGTTCGTTTTCTCTTTTAATTTGGTACTCAATCTATTTAAACCTGTTGCAGTGGAGCAGCATGTATGTTTCCAAGCAGGAAGAAATCTCAGTTCCTTCATTTATTGTTTTACAAATTTGCCACATATATAATTTGTTGCATCATGACTTTTCTCTCATAAAGAGACCTTCATAAACCAAAGTAGAAATTATTTGCCATCAAAATGAATTTGAGTATTTACAATTAATTATACCTTATTTTTCCCAGGGCATCCAAAGCACAGCAAGCTCTATACTGTCATTGCCGATCATCTCTAAAACACAAGATGTCAACCATACATATTTAATTAAACAGCGTATTCAGTTAAACCAATGAAATTACATTGTTATTATCAATATCACTTATTCCACTAGTCTGCAGAATGAAAAGTACATATTCCTACTTGGTATTTTATTGACTGCAGTGGGAAGAGACACTACATGTTTCCTCATAGTTTTCCCTCCTCCTGGAGCTCTTTCCACAGCCCAGTTTGTTCCTTGTCTACCATCTTTCTTGGTATGAACTCCAAAGTCAGCAAACAGGCTACAGCAACATGGAAGATGAAGTAGTGTTTTAGATGCAGCTCAGTGTACGGCTACCTCTGGACAGTATGTACTTACTGCCTCTGCATATGTCATCCAGGGGTTAATTGTCAACCATTTGTGCAGGGGAACCAAATGTTCAGTTCAAGCAGTTAAACCTAGCTGACAAAGACTGGTTCTCATCTTTCTCCTAAGCTCTGTTTCATATTCTGAACTTCCAAATAAAAAGATTTCGGATCTTAAAAAGATCATTACTAAGGTCTTAAAATAATTTTTTAAATGAAATCTTGCATGCCCTTTATTCATTAGACATCTGTAACAATGAGTGCACATTTACAGTGGCCACAGCTTAGCAAAGCTGATCAGGTATGTATGTACTTAAGTTTCTGCTGGTGTCCAAATCAGTGCAATGTAAAATGTACCTGATTTAAAATAGGCTGTGAGTTAGGCTTTGCTCCACTTTTGATGCCCAGTGTCCTGGTTTTGGCTGGGATAGAGTTAATTTTCATCTTAGTAATTGGTACAATGTATTTTGGATGTAGTGTGAGAATAATGTTGATAACACAGTGATGTTTTAGTTGTTGCTAAGTAGCAGTTATCCTAAGTTAAGGATTTTTCAGCTTCCCATGCTCTGCCAGCGAGCAGGTGCACAAGAAGCTGGGAGGGAGCACAGCCAGGACAGCTGACCCGAACTAGCCAAAGGGATATTCCATACCATAGAACGTCATGCTCAGTATATAAACTGGGAGGAGTTGGCCGGGAGGGGTGGATCGCTGCTTGGGCATCATTCAGCAGGTGGTAAGCAATTGCATTGTGCATCACTTGTCCTTTCTTGGGGTTTATTTCTCTCTCTCTCTATGTTTTTTTGTATATTCCTTTTCATTAGTATTATTATTAATAATAATAATAATAATATTTTATTCTATTTTACTTTAGTTATTAAACCGTTCTTATCTCAACCCATGAGTTTTACTTCTTTTTTTTGATTTTACTCCCCATCCTACTGGGAGCAAGGATGAGTGAGTGAGCAGCTGCGTGGTGCTTAGTTGCTGGCTGGAGTTAAACCACTACACCCAGACACAGGGCTAGATACAGCCATAATGTCAGCAGTCAATGCTGACCATGGTGAGAACTTCCCTGTGTGAGACTTTTCCAGTGTTCATGTCATATAAAGTGGTGCTAGAGGAATAAGGAGGATGAGGAAAACTTCCCCCCTTGGATTCCTCCTTTCCCTGGGATAGCACTTCCAAAAAAGCAATGCTCCAGCATTTTTCAGATCAAAATGCTCTTTGATCTGAAAAAGTCAGTTGCAGGATTTGTCATATTCAAAGAAAGAATATAATAAAATTATTTTAAAAACCCTGATATATACATTTCCTTTCATTCCAATTCATCCCAATGTGTTTTCCAAATTCGAATAGCCTGACATTTATATTAAACTTAAGAGGTCATTAGATCCAGTTCTGCTGAGCGAGACATCAGAGTTTAGAGTCCCACTGATCATTTCTGTCTCTCAAGAACAGGCTCTGGATGAATTAGCACCACTATTAATCATAATAATACATCTATGTCTTGGTTCTGAGATTCTTGAGATGTTTTCCAGAAACTGCAAACTGGTATGATACTAGCCAAAAAAACATTAAAGCTTAGATCTTAAGTCTCCAGTGAATCCTTCAGAAACTGAATAGCTCTCATAGCATAATATTTCTGACAGGAAATATACACTTGAGATGTTTTAAGCCTGAAATGTCACATACACAACGGAGCTTAAGCCTGAGAATAGCCTCCCCTGTTTCCACGATCATAACTCTAGTATTATAATTAAGAGGATAAAATGCCACTTCCTTGCTTCCCATACCCCTCTCCAAATGAAATGTGAGTCACTCATGAATTTCATCTAAGCCTAATGGAACAATTTCAGCCTGTCCTGGACAACCCTCCTGCCCAATTCCCTCACACACACACACACACACGTTATTTCTGCTAGCTTGGATTTCATATCCGCCTCTGCCCAATCGCTTGTGGCAGGCTCTAGTGGTAAAGCAAATGCTTTGCTGCTTTTTTTCCCCTTAGAATTACAGATCACTGAAGAAGTAGCTCAAAACATTTCCACTGGAGAAAAATGTGATGAAATTGTTAAGGGTTCAGCAGCCTTGAAACACTAGTAGGCTATTGGCATGAGGATTATTCCCAGACATGATCTTTCCTTTGGAACCTGCAGTCGAAGTTCGCAATATTTGTTCGCTTCATGCCTCCTCGGCGTAGCCTGTCTCTCTGGCTGATTTTCTTCCTTTCTTTATCTAAAGCTGGCATTTTTTCCACTCTCAATAATTAAGCTGTCTCGATGTTAGAGACATGCCTATTTTATCACATGTATGTCTCGTACACAGTTGAAAAAGGAGATCTCCAAGGGAGAAGGCGGCTGGCGTCTCTGCTGTTGAAACGGTTTCAATCTGGCCTGAATGCTTTGCCTGCAGTGCTGCAACCCACAAGGGGGTCTTAACCTCTGAAACCTGCTGACTCAAGAGTAATTGGCCAGCATGATGCCACTGTGACCATCAAGTGGAACAAATAAAATTACCCACCATTTCAGTGCCGTGATTGTCCTCTCCCACTGTGTGATTCCATGAATCCCCCGGAGGACTGACCTGCTTATAATAAACAAATTGTTTTCTGGGCTCCTTTTCCATTGCCTGTAGGGGAGTTGCAAGAAGACAGAACCAAGCTGTGTTAACTATATTTAGTGGTCTTTTTTTTTTTTTCCTTAAATTGCATCAGATGGTGCAGATGACTAGATACAGTATGATCTTTTAAAATTATATCCTCAAGAAGCAAACAATTAGAGAGAACAGCATCTCTACAAGGAAACTCAAGTTTACACAGCAATAGAAAGTTATAAATTTAAAGAATTCAAGAGAATTACACATATCCAAGTTGGATGACTTAATTCCTTTTCCTGAGCAAGACAGCTTAAAAACAGGGATTCTCTTACTCTGTACACAATTTTGTAATTTGTTTGCATAAAAGCAAGCTGTTTACACTATGGGACGTGGCTATATAAAGGTCGTTGCCAAAACTTACTATCTCCTGTAACTGTTAAACCAGAATATCTCCCATGATGGCAGTGGGTTTATTCAGATACACACCAGTGTAACCAAGAGCTAAATTTGGCTTTCCACCCCTGTCTAAAAAGAAGCTCACTAAAGATCAGAGGGGGCGAGCTAGGGGGAGGGTGGGGTAGAGGGGAAGGAGTTAGTTCTTGATCTCTTAGTTTTCCTTCTTTATGACCAGATAACAGCACCCCCAATATCTGGATTCATGCAGAGGAGATAATATGGCCTGGTAAACACATCAGCGGGACAAGTACTGTGAAACTTTATTTTAGTGTTTTCAGTAACTGCCTGAGCTGATAATGGCCCTAATGTGGCCACAATTGACTGCAGAACTGCAGATTTAGTCCCAGTCCCATAAAGTTTTGTACTAATACTGTGTGAAATTGCAGTTGTTTTGACTTTTCAGTCTTCATTTGAGTAAGAACAAAACTTGGAGGATGAAGATGTATGTGAACTGTTTTTTAGGAAAGCAGGTAGAGGAGCCCAATGACTTTTGCAGAATCAAACCACAATAAAGAATAAATGACGAGACTGAGAAGTACAGTGAGCTACCTTGCTGTGATGAACAATTACCGTCTTAAACAACTGCTGATGCTTTTCTGAAAACACAGTTTGCTGTTTGTTGCCAGCTATTTCATTTAGACCCAATTCACTTAAATCACATGCTTAAATGTAGGCAGACTCTTAAGCACATTGTTAAAACAAAGTCTTGAAAAGCCAAGGAAAACCAATACTTTATTTTACCTGTAGTTTTTTTCAGTTGGTATGCGTGATTACTTTATCTCACTGCTAGATCCACTTCACTTAGCTTGTTAAGGTATTTTGATGTATATTTTACACACATTTTCAGGTTTTTTTTCTGTTTTGAAACCAGTGCAGTAAGAGTATTTAAAGAAACAGCAAGAGTGCTGATCTGGTTCTTTCTATCCAAAATAATCTCTCAGCCTGAACAGACCATTTAATCTGGAACAGTTCTCGTAAATTAGAAAGAGTCTGACCCCTGTTTCAAATTTAGCATGCATCCTTCTGTTCATTTTATTTCCCAGGAGATAAGGGGTATCACAAACTCACAATGCTTCTATCAAACACAAGTCTTCTCCTTATTTACATATAGCTTCTTTCTCCCTAGCTCCCCTTTCACTGCTGCAAATCTTTGTATGTCAAGCAAGAGGTAGAATAAGAACAGAGAAACTTGTATTTAGGACCCTAATGCTATCAAGATGGAAAGGACATAACAGTTGTGCTTTTTGCCAATCTGCTTCTCTCATTTATATTCTGTTACCTTACTTCTCCTGGCTCTTCCAGATCCTCCTCTCAAGTGGTTTACAGTCACAGCTTTAAAGCACATTTCTCTACAACTCTGCTCTAAGGGAATGACAAGCCTTGACTGGTGGATCTCCTTGTCTTATACATGAAGCATCCTTCTCAGTCAGCCTGTATAACAGATAATAAAATAAATCATGGGATACAATAATTCCTTTTTATTAAAAAAAACACAGAAAACTGGTCTTCATCATTGTGAGGCATTTGATTCACAGGATTCAAGACCTCAGCGTTAGTACCCACCTGAGTTTCACAACCAAAATTCTTTGGTCCCCAGGCATCTGTAATTTATCATATTATGGTGCAATCTATCAGCCTAAGCCCCTATATGTGAAAAATTTTCCAAATATTTTCATAGTCAGTAGGCAAATCATGCATTTGCCATAACATACACCCAATATGTAGATCATATGCTACACACACAGGTCTTTTGTCATTCACAGAGCTTCTTTAGCTCTCTGGTCCAGAGGGTTTGAAGGGCTGTCACCTATCCCAGAAGGCACACACCCTTCTGATAGCATAGCATACAATTGCATATAGAAATATAATGCATACAAATGCACTAACACCTCTTCCCACCCAGCCCTGGGTGAAACTGGAAGCTGGTCATGAAACAGAGCAGAGAAGATCCATTTCCTTTGTTCAGAAGCCTTTGGTGGTGGCAGTGTTTGGGGAGCGATACCTAGTTAAGTATCCTTAACAGGGGGCATTTTTCCTGTTTTCCTAGTTTTCTCTTGAAGTTGCTTGTATTAGTTCAGTCTTTCAATGAGCTTTGCTGATCCCAAGACCATTTGGCCAGTCTTAAGTAAGCTCCTCAGCAAGGAGTTGCTTGAGCAGCAACAGCAGAAGGACACTGGCTCCCGCCACACCGAGCTCCCAGGCAGGCTGCCGGGAGCGCTCAGCTTGGACAGAGACAGGTTTGTCGAAATCTGGGAGAGAAGACATTTGCAGAGTTGGTTTTAATGCCTTAGGAACTATGGAAGGCTGTAGGCTTTACTAGCAAGAGAGAGAAAACAGATCACAAACATGAAGAATAATCTCTGGCAGATAACCACTTCTCTGCGAAACATAATCCTCAGATACTCTGGCAAGAAGATAGATCATTATACCATAATGACAAGCATTAGTCGCAGGTCTCGGTTTTTCAAAGAAACTAGGTTTAAAAATAGACTTCCTAAATCTTAAGGCCTGGAACTTTGTGCAGACATTAAGATTTGTCTGCAGCTCCTCACTTTACTCCTACATTTTCCCATCTGCAAACAACTGCAGCAAATGACTGCATAAGACAGACCTGGACTTTACAGTACTCAGTGAAGCAATATGTCACCTCTATTTATACTACTGTGATCTTATTAAAGAAGGAAATCCTGTCAGTAATAATCTCAAATTCTTTCAGTTATCATAAATTAAAACTCCCCACTTCTCTCTTGCAAAAAGATTTTTTGTTTTACTTTAATGTGCATACATGTGCCTATTTGTACAGGCCTTTTAAAGTCTTTGTTGTGTTTTTCAGTGAAATCCTAATGACAACTGACCACAGAAATTCTCTAAATGTTAGTTAGTAGCTACAGAGACATAAACTCACAAAAGCCTTGACTAACTCTTGCTGATAAACATACCCTTTATGTAATTATTGGCTTAAGTCATAGGAAGCATAGTCTTGTGTCTGCAGCAGTCAAATGTCATCTGGAAGTTCTGAGGATCTTTTGGTGGCCTTGCTACAGAGGTCTTTGTGAATTTGACAAATGTAAATGTAAATTTTCTGAGCCTATGTATCCTTTCCTGTGGGATGATGATAGTATTTATATTACACACACACACACACCCTTATCTAAAGAGGAATTTGCAGCCTCCAGTCATAAAGATGAGCAGACTTTATTGCAGTTCCAGGTAGAGGGTATTAGGAGACCATGATCAGTATCATATGACAGGGACAAGCTTCTAATGATATTTTACATTGCAAAATGTAACAAAACATTTTCTATTTTTCATCTTTTTCTGTATCTCATACTGAACTCCTGTTAGCTTTGTTAAGGTCAGTGGTGTTTGTTATATATTTGTAAGAAAGCCAAAGCAGTAGTAATAACAAATACATTGTCTGCCTTATTTGACTAGTCCAGATTCTCAGAGAATTTCTTTTTTCAAACACAGTTAAGTCTCTTTTATTAAAAATGGAAGAAGTTTATGCTTTCTTTGGGGATACCACGATGCAGATTCTAAGAGAGCAAAGTTGTCAGATGATAGGGTTTTCTTGTACAGATTTCATGGTCATAAAACATAAAGTGGTTTCAGAAACTGCAGCCAAACAAAAGGCCTTTCGATATTTTGATCAACTCTGAATAGTTCTTATAATTCTATAGCAAACATAAGACCAAAAGAAAGGGATTAAAAGTCATGATGATTAATGTGACAACAGAATGAGGAGGTCAACTAAAGGCATTGCCATTGTCCATAGTCCTTGTCACAGCAGTGATTTGTGGGGTTAAATCCACTACAGAGGAAAGCAAAGTATAAACATTGAAAATTCCTTGCCAGTGCAACCTGGGGGAAGACAGCAATGGATTTTGACCCCAAACTGGCATGTGGGTTTGATGCTGTGTAAGGACTACAAGCCATGCAAGCACCTGGAAGCTGCTATTAGTGCACCCATTCACCTGTCTCTAGCCATGGCCAGTCTCTAAATGCTTCAAAGGAATGCAAACAAATAAACAACCTAGAGGCCAAAGTATACATCAAGGGAGAAAAGGAAGTGGGAATTCATTCCTGGCCAGTATAAATATGGTATAAAACAAATTATCAACAAACAGAAATCACACATCCCCTTGGGAATACCAATAAATTACCTACTTGCAAGCTTTTACTTTTAAATCCTGAGTTGTCTTTTCTCTAAACATGAAAAACTCTTCTTTTAGCAATGTTGTAATCTTTTCTATTCACCACCTGTTTGGAAGGTCATTCCATGGTATTGGCCCCAAAATACTTCTTAGAAACTTCTGAAATCCAGTCTCCAAGCCATGGCTGCGGCATTGGGCAGCAATGCAGCTTATGGCTCGAGTAAAGCCTGTAGTTAATTCATACCATTTGTCCAGCATGTTGAAACTAGAAGATGTAGGTAAGTTAAAAGCTCACAGTCCTCCCCGTGGCCTTTGGCTCCTTTGCAGCATTCATCTCCAGAACCGCTTTGAGTGCATGGGAAAGGTACTGCCAGGGGAACACAAAAACCTTGACTGAAGTGGTTACGGCCTTTTGGACCTGGATGAATTTCAACTCCTAACTTGGATAGGTTCAGAAAATAGTCCAGACATTACTCAGTTCAGCTTCAGTGCACTCTTGGGAGATATGTAAGGAAGACTGTTTTACATCTTCCACTCTGGGCAGTTGTGAAGCCACCCAAGGTGATAAGCACAAGTGTTATGTCATTGTTATGAGGGTCATTGTTATGTCCATCTCCTATCTATGCAATTTTTCTCACAGGACCTTCATTCCTCATGTGTTAGTTTTCTTGGTTTTCTTTTTTGTTGTTGTTTTGGGGTTTTTTCAGGTGTTTTGGGGTTTTTTTGACCCAGTGATTTATCTTTGACTTGTAGCTGCTTTAATGTGGAACTAGTGATAGTGTAATAGAGTTTCTGTTATCACAGAGTTTTGGTGATAGCAGCAATTCTTCACTAATAACACTTAAGCGAAACACTGATATATAGCTGCTGTGATTGCAAACCTGGGATAATAGAAGTGCTATAATTTTAAATATTACCATTGCAGAAATAATGATAGAATAGAGAGGCTGTTAAAGGGACAGTCTCATCACATTTTAATCACAAGGAGATTCCTGAAGCATTTCTGAATGACTAAAGAACTATAAAATATTTAACAAAAAGAATCATATTACATAGACTTTGAAAAATATTAAATGGAAAACAAATATTTTGTCTCTATAAGCAGGGTGACATTAAGTATTTCCTTCCTCGTGCAATTTTTTAACAAAACCAGGACAAATCACATTTTGACTGGAGGCTATATTTTGGGTTGTTGGGGACTCCAGGTCCAGAAGATGCAACATTGTATCTCAGAAAACTTTCTGTAGATACCATAAACAAAGATTAAATATAAATTAAACAGACTTCTGCTCAGCCAATGAGTGATGGTGCTTTTCCTTAAGGCCACTGAGGATCTGGGAGCTACTACTTAATAGTCCCCAGTAATGGAGTACAAACCTTGCTGGGCATATAAAGAGGTGGGCCCAGCCATGAAGATCTTGAAACATCACTTTAGGCATGAAAGAAAGAGAGGTGTTGAGAAGTCTGACCAGTTACTCACCTGTAGCACCTGCACATCTCGCTAATTCAGCTGCAGTGTTTTGCATGTTTGGGATTGTTCAGAATGGTTAATTAGTCACTATGAAGTTCCGTATTTTCAGTCAGCTGTACTAGGGGCCTCACAATGCAAACCCACTGATGGCCTTTTACTCAATGTATGAGGCCAAACAAACATGAAGATTTTAAAGGCTCACTCTGCTTATTTTAGCTGCTATAAAACATGCTTTACAGGATATAAAGTGGCTTCAGTAACTGAAATGAAAGGCTTCTCCAGATTTTGATCTATTCATTCTGGTGCACTTGTTTCAACAGATACATCCTTTCCTCTACAAGAAATGCAGCCTGATCCCTTTCACATTCCCTGGACAATAAAGTAATAAACCAAAATAAAGCCTGATACTGCAGTGTGATGAGAGCCTTCTGGGAGTGGAATTGGCCTCCACCTCCTTTGTCTTACAGGGCTGGGTACTTCATATAGCAGCAAGACAGATGGAGACAATGTCACTGGAGGCAATTCACACCTTTTGTCAGAGAAGGGGAAAAAAGACCACTTACATTATTTTCACAAGCAGGATTTGGAAAATGCTTTCCCATAAGTTGGAAGGACCTTCAAAGCCTTACTTTCAAACACTGGTGTTCCTTACTGTGAAGGATATCTTGCAATTCGCTAACAGCAATATTCTTAGCTGGTCATTTCCATATAAAATTTTCAGTGTAATTGCTTGACTGTGGTGGAAGTCTCAGGGCAGATGTGCATCTGAGATTAATTTATTCTGTTCTGTTGCCTTAGAGCACACAGTGGTAGCATATTACCTTGCTACAGTAAAAAACATAGATATGGGAAAGTCATCTAGTCCCTCTTGCTAACAGTGCAGACTTGCCCTCTGCAGCGTGTTCCCTAGTGCTTTGTCCAGTCTATTTTTAAATGGCCTAAGTGATGAGAATTTCTGCAGAGGAGAGTTCACAGGCAGGCCTCTTTCCTCTAACAAAGCTTTGGATAGATAAAGCATAATAATAATTTTATTTAAGCTTTCTCTCTTTCACCCACCAAAGTCCTCAGGGTGCTAAGCAGACATCATAAACAATCTCTTGTCCCAGCCGAGCTCAGCAATGTTTCAAAGAGATCAGTAAACAAAAACGAACACTAAAACAAAAGACAGGGGAGGACAAAGTCCCTAGCAAATGTGCAGCTCAGGAACAAAAGGGTCTTACAGTAAGGATTGTTGCAGCAAATCCTCCCAGCAGAACCCATAACTGTTCAAGCTCTGGGGCCAAATTCAGGGAAGTTTAATTGTCAGTGTTTAGCAGGAGATTCAAAGCTCTGCAAGTATTCTTAGTAACTCACACATCCAGACCTACACTGAGGGAAATTTTAAAAGACCCGTATTTCTAAGCAAGGCTACTGAGGTAGCAGAAAAAAAATAAAAAGATGTCATTTTGCTTTGCCTACTTGCATTAAACCCATAAAGTCAGTGTTACAATTTTAATTATATTGAAAATCTTCCTTCTGTAGCTGCTAAATCCTATTTACTGGCAGCTACAGTCATTTGCCTGGTAATATTAAATGTGAGGAATGGAACCAAAAGCTTCACTATCATCAAACTCAAACAAATGTCTTCAGGAAAAAGCATTAACCAAAAGCTAAGTCAAGTGCCTGTCTTTTCCATCCATGTTTATCAATGCTAAAACCCTACTGGTTGCTACTTGCACCAGAAGACTATTGCAACTTCTGTAGGGGGAAAAAAGAAGTGTTATATTTCTTTTTGACAGAACCATTAAGGAACTCTGTAATGTTTCAATCTGTGGTCAGTGCTCTGTTTTGCTTGGCTTACTAAACCCTCAGCCTCAGCTGGCATTTCCTAAATTAACAGCACATTCACTCCCCACATTAAGACAGTCAGACAAATGGTTCAGCCTAAACTAAGCAGTTTGACACTCATGTGCTTCAGCAAAGCTGAACAGCATCTCATGACGCTTACATGATTGGATGATATCATAATCATATGATAAAAAGCCATTAGGCCAGAACCAAAATCTAAAACATAGGTCATTATGTTAGATGTAAAAAAGTGTACCCATTTAATAGAAAAAAAGAAACAAAAAAAGAGTTCTGACACCAGGGAACATCTGGCTAATATTTACATCTCCTGTTTAATTTGGATGCTTCAGTTTAGTTTTCAAGATGGCAGTGTACAGAAACAAATTAAGCCAATCACTCTATCCACAGTTTAGAAAACCAAGATTTGTTTATAGTTTCTCATATTAATACCTCATCCACTTGGCCGAAATGCCTTGTGAAAAATATACCTCAAACACACAATTCCCCTTTAGTAACAAAGCCGTAATTCAGCATAATTCTTTGTTGATGGGATGAAAAAGGGAGTCATGTAAACTTGGAGTATTGAGATGAAGAGATAAAGTTGGGCCACAGGAAACGAAACAGGCTTCAGTGCTGTAGTGTTAAACTGAAGCCCGTTGAGAAAGTCAACAGAATTAGCATTTTGGGCCCCATCCTAAGTTCCTTTAAATGAATGGGATTTTGTCACTGACACCAGCCAAAGCACAATCACAGACATGTTCAGTGTTAACATAACATGAGCTGGATGCAAGCTTGCTGGATAAGCCACATGCTTGGGAACCTGCAAGTCTAATTGTGATGAGTTTGATACAATGCTCATTTCCAAGAGCACTGAAAAACATGAAAGTAATTCAGCGATGCATATGTAGAACTTCATAAAATATTATCTCAAAGAGGAAAATTGGCCAAGTGACAATATTCTTATGTCATAGGTAATTAGGTAAGTTTCAGAGTGTTCAGGTTAATAAAAGGAGATGTTGATTTCAAAATACTAGAGAGAATGTAAAGCCTGAAGTCAAAACTTTTAGCTGCAAACCCAGAGGGACAGGCAGGGAAATCTTTTCATCAGGCTTCCCAATTTTTGCATATACAAGGAATGTACAAGGCCAAAATCTATTCAAGATTACTGAGTATTATTGGTGGATATAAATAATAATATTAGCAGGAGTGACTTACAGTATCTAAACCCCAGATCTAGCTAAACAGTCCCAGTGGTTTGAGCTGTTTCTAGTCTGCTGTTTCTAGAGGCAGAAGCAAAGCCCAAGCAAGCTTGCTGAATGTTTCTCATGTCTGTTAAGACTGTCATGACAAAAACACAATGTAGACGCTCCAAAATTAGCACTAAATTAGCCAGCTTCATTCTAGCAAGCAATTCACCCACAGCAGCAAGGAGCTTAAGGCTGGAAGCAAACCCAGCTGTTACTCGGAGTGCCAGCAACATAAACCTGATGTCAGGTTTGTATTGCCCAGCAAGCCTACCTCGTGGGCTGACCTCCACAACCACAAGGAAAACTGAAGGGAACCCTGTGTGTCCACAGTGTTTCAGTGTGTCTGCTGCTGCCCAGCTGCTGCAGGCTGCAGCAGAGCCAGGGCAGTGGTGGGGGAGGCAACATCAGGAGAGGCAACGAGCGCAGCAAGCTGGTGCAGCAATGGCAGCGGCAGATGATCGTGTATGTGTTGGAGGAAGTAAGGGGATAGTCACCCCCTGGGACCACTTCCAATGAGCAGTGTGGCTAAGATGGGACAACATTTAGCTCCCTCCACTTTCCCCACACCTCCAGTGCTATCCCAGCAGACACTACACCCTGAAGCATTCCCCATGTCCTCATGGCACACCTCTGGGAATGCAGCGCATCCATTCAACCCATGCTATAAAACCACTGCTTTTTGCTTGCAATGTAGCCTTCAACTATTTCAGATACTTTGAACTGAATAACCAAGAGTGACATGATAACTATGTCTTAGGGTCACAGAGACACCCCATGGCCCCAAGGAAACCCAAGGTTGCTCTCTGAGTTATGGCTGCTCTCTGAGTTACAGGGCTGCAAACTCCAGCTATGCATACTGGTAATAAAGCGTGCTTGGGACTGGTCTCTGGCTCTGAGGCCAACTGGCAAGGAAGAGCACCCCTATCACACTCCCACCAGAAGAAGGGTGCTGCACGCAGCTGGCCTACTGGGAATGGTCTCGGGGCCGTGATGACCTCTGGACCATCTTTGCCAAATGTCCGACGGTGCTGGTGGGCACTGTTCAGGGCCAAGCACCAGCCTCACAATGCAGCAGTGCAGCCAATCCTCTTCTCTTTAATTCAACCATCTAATTTACTACTAGAGCTATATACCCTGCTGGAGACAGAGCCTCCTGCTCCAAGGACAGCTGTGTCTGAGTGGACTTGGGGCCAAACAGTGGTCCATGGCTCTCTTTTATTTAGAGGGATAAATATAGCCATGAGGGCTATACGCTATGGTGGATATGAGCATGTGGAGTCCTCACCCGTGCTTTTCCAGAGAGGCAGAAAGGAGGAGAGCCCTGTGCCTCCTGGCAGCACTGACAGGGACTTGTTTCTTTATAAAAAATGACAGCTCTTCATATTTATTTGAAAAGGGGGTCGTCTGTGTGATGGGTCATCCGAAAGTGATGGGAGCAGGCAGTGGGTGTGTAGGTGGTGGGAAGGGAGGGCTGTTGTGCCTTGTGAGCGCTAGCCCAAAACAATGGTGATTCTCTGCACCTCTGCAGAAAAATCCCATTTTCTCATGTAGCAGTGAGTGTGGAGAGTAGAAATATTTCTTCCTCAGTGAGCCATGAAAGAGAGGTCCAAGAGTAGGTAAGCATGCTTCCTTACAGTCAGACCTGTCATTTCTTATACATTGATTTAAACTTTCTGCAGAGCCAGTGCAAGAGAGTAACAGATGAAAACAGTGTGCCAGCTTACACTTGTGAGGAACTTTTCCTCCTACCTCAACCATCAAAAGTAATCCTTTTATGAGGTAAAACCAAATTATCTGTTTCCTAGAGCAGCTGTTTTAGTAATGTCTTGTTGATTTGCTGTTAAAAATCCTCTGGGCTTCAACATGCCTTTGCAAATTTGAGTGGCCGAAAGTGTAATCTTCCATATAAAAATCTGAGGTTCTTTCATTTTATTGTTATTTCCCCCCCCCTCTGTCTTAGGGCATGACAGGAATGGAAAGGCAGAAATAGGAAGTTCAGGCCTATCCCTTCCAAGTTGCTCAATCTCTGCTTCCAAAAATGTTCAGAGAAAAATGGATGGGAACTTGCAGGCAGGGTAGAAAGCACTCTGAGTGTTGCAGAAGTGATGCAGTCATTTAAAAGGCCAACTTAGAAAACAGTATGTTTCTTCCTTTGACATCCTCCCAAGAAAGTCTGCATCAGCCAGCTTGCTTAAAGTGACAAAAGTCATTACAGATAAACACAGCAGATATTGTTTATTTTGGAAAGGGACCGGGGCATAACTCCTCTGAGGTAAAGCACAGGGCGGTTCTTTCTTTACCCGCTGCGGGAGCCAGCAGAGAGGCAAGGTGCTGCATGCTTTGTGTACAAATGACTAACAAGACCTTTGTCTAGGCTTGAACTCTCATACCTGTTTTCAGTTCCTGACATACCTCGGATCCCCCCACCGCCCGCCGAGCCTGCGCTGGAGCGCTCGGATGGATGGCGAGCCTGGGGAAACAGGATGCCACTGGGATACTCGGGGAAGACAAAGCCCCTCAGAAAGGCGAGCAGCCTCGGGCCACTCTAATTACAAGTCCCTGCACTGCTTGAAGGTACTCAGCTGACATGCCTGAACTGTGCAAAGACCTTCAAGTGAACTATTATACAAAGCTCAATGTATCACATGGTTGCGAAGCAGCTGCTAAGTCTCACTGTAAATGAGGCACAGAGATGATAAGTCACATACTCTCATGTACAGTGTGTTTAAGGAAACCCCCACCCTACGGATTTTACTGCCTTAGGCTAGGATGGAACTTGGGAGGTGAAGGGGAGGGAGAGGGATGTGGGAAAGAGTTTTATGTGAAGACGCTCTAGTCTACATTAAGGATGTGTTTACTTCTAGTAGCTTTGGCAAGTTAATCATAACATGCATTTAGGTTCTTTCAATAACATCCCCCGAAGTGGATTTTTTTCAAATGTTACTTCCCTGTTTAAACCAGCACAAAACTGTATATCAAGACAAATCTTCCGTATGAGACACAGAAGGCAGTAGTTACTATCATTTGGTTTCTCCTTTGCTCACTTTGCTTGGATACATCCAAGCCTGAAATGTATGTTCTCAGCTCAGATAGGAGGAGTGTAGATGACATGAATTTGATGATTGCACAGATATGCAGAAAGACTGACATGATTAAGAACAAAAATCTGGCAAAACAGAAGACGGCAGATGATATAACCCACAGTAATAAATATGCTGCCTGTGATCATCTTAAAAATGATTGAATATTGTGGCTAAGGCTAAATGCCTGTAGAGTAGTGCCTTTAACACACCCAGGGAGGGGGTTCCTATAACTCGGTGACATTCAGTGACTGTAGTAATTTCTGAAATCCCAGATCTGTAGAAATGCAGGATTGGGAGGGACCTGAAGAAACCATCCAGCGTGCTGTGCTGTGATGGGCACAGCAGTAGGAATCAGTGTGATGCTGAAATGGGAACTCAGACCCATGAGAGCTATTATTTCAGGCTCTCTGCACTGTCAGTAGGTGGCTCATCTTTTCAAGATTTCCCATCCATCCATAACTAAAAGTAAACATATACCTGCCAAATTTAAAAAAAAGTTCTTTATATCGTGAAAATATTGCAAACCAATAATGCAGAAGCAAATTTAATTCTGTTTTGAAAAGGTCTGGAAAAAAAATCCTGGAGCTTACTTAACTGGCATGTTTCCATTTTTGGACAAGCATCCATAATCATACACTAGCCTTCCCATACCTTCTTCAATTAATTTTCAAACAGATCTTTTGAAACAAAATTTTCCCTGTGTAAAAGATGTGCATATAAAAGACATTTAAAGACCTATAAGTGATAGCACATTATATGCCAAATATATACGATTCCTTAGGCTGTGTTACAAAACCCTTTGAAGCAAGGCATAGAAACTCATAAAGAGACAATAGTATGAAAGTATAGCAAGGAGCAGGTGATCAGAGGTTACTAGGAACAGACTGCGAGAACTAGACAGCCCTAACCGGGCTTGCAAATCTCACTTTTCTCTATGGATTTGTTAGAGATGAAAGATCCATAAGACTAAGACTGAATCTGGGGGCATAAGAATCATGGCAGGAGATTCACACTCTAGCTGTTATGAAGGGAAAATACTTCATCATTAAAACTGAAGCCAGAGCTTTGTCTCCTTTACAGAAGGTCTCAAACCATACTTAGCTTCCTTGTGACTATCTGAATAGTCAACCATTTGCTTAGGTGATTTGATCCTGCTCTCATTCAAGGCAGATGCACCTCCCTTCAACTTCAAAGAAAGCATGATGACACCTTCGCAAACTGTGTTTCAATCTGGTTAACAGAGGGTTGCAGTTAAAACATTTTTTAACAGAGATACTACAGAAAGCAGAAGTAGGTCCAAGCTATGTTAAAAATTCACTTTAAAGAAAAAAAAAAGAGGTTCGAACATCCCAAAATAAAGTTGGACAAACAGGTTTAAAACTAGTACAGATGGCCCAATGTGCCTTTTACCCCTTATCACAGACATTTATATTATATGTCAAAATAGCGCAGAATGCAGCGATAGTCAATGTTAGAACACTCTGTCTGGGTCATGCAGATTCATCATCAGCTGAAACAAAGTGTATTTTCTCCTGGAGTGGGTCACTGTTCTCCTCAATCATCTCACACTTTTGTTGTATTTATTTTCAGCACACAGTTTACTCTTAAAGATGCCATTTGACAAAGAATTTGTCCTGATAGTAGCAACATATGGAAGCAGCTGTTTGCGGTTCTTGTTCAAAAAATGAGTTACATCTTCCTCTAAACAAGACAGCTTTTATTTTGCTGCTAAACCTGCAGTTGAATCAGTACAAAATGATAATAAACATGTCTAGAGACGTCTCCAGCTCAAAGCAAGAGTTACTGTCCCTGAACTTTGCCACCCTTTGGTTCTTACTTCCTAGCACAGGACGTTTTCTTGATTTGGAGAATAGCTATAACATACAAAACACAAGCTACATTTTGGCACTCATTTCTTAATTATTTTTATTATTGTCATAAAAAAAAATCTGGTGGCTGAAAATATCTTAAAAAATGTTAGTGTCTGATATGTTACACATTGCCTTAGTACATTACAGCAAAAATAAAACAGATAGAAAATGCTTTGTACAGCATGTCCAAAGCATAGACTATATCTATACCGCTAAATAAACCAGGGTCAGGGAGTGAACTTGATTACTGGACTATGATCATTCATTTTGCTTATTTATTAGTACCTCTTCTGGCACAGTTTTGGCCTGTGGTCTGTACTGTCCTCTAAAACTATCTGCACAGGCTTTGTGCGTTCAAAGATCTCTACACACCTTTGCACCAAAGCATGCAACACAAGCCCGCAATTTTCACACTATGAAACCCTGATTCTGAGGGGCAGAAACATAGCCCTCACCTTACTGAAAAAAAAATACACTTAAATCCACTAGGATTTCTTAGATCTTAGATCCACTGGGAATCCATATGCTCAGGGGAGACATAGCACCACATTCTGTGTGACACGGACAGGAGAACGGTCCCTGTCCATGACCTATTTTTTAGTGTAAACACTATAAACACTGAAAGTCCACCAGGACACCTACTCCAGTGTGGTATCTGAGGGGTGCTTTCAGGATCATGGTGGGTAAATGCAATGATTTACATACCACTGAAAAGCCAGCTCCTCCAGCAACGTCATGTCTAGCAGTTTTGCAATACTCTGTAATACACTAGGTAAAAGCAGACAGTTTCTGTGGAGTTTACAGGTTGAAATAGACAAAGTTTAAGGTTGTGGCTCTGACTGGGGCTGTAGTATTATTGTGCTTTTTTGCTATGGATAAATTGTAATTCTGCGCAGCTAATCATTTGTAAATGCCTGATTTCTCATAGGTAGGCTAAAGTAGGCCTTTAGGAGGGCATTGAAAGGAGGGACGCCTTATACCGGCTCAGGCTTGGAAACCACTTTTCACTACTGACTCTTTTGTCAGTGATACCCTATATAGATGCTGTATCTATTGGGGATTTCATAATCCTCAGAGGGAGAGGAAGTTGTGATAGAGCATTTAAGCAGGTAAAACATGAAAGAAGGTAAATAATAGAGGATTCTATCCAGATCAGATGAAAAGTTTATGCAAAAATATGTGAAAAATGTGAAAAACATTTTTAACAAAAATTGTACCCACTCAAATTGTAATTTCATGCACATACATGCAATCACAAGTATAAATGGATTGAAGATACCAAATGATGTCATTCACCTCTTAGTTATAAACAAAACTTTCCTTCTCATGCCCCTTATTTGTTGTTTATTGAGATGCTTTCCTAACCCCTTTAACTTGGATCCCTCCAATAGTTTCATCAATTTAATGCAACAACCTAGAAATGAGAAACATAAATTTAAGTGTCTATAACTTCTTTCCACTTTGACCAGCAGTCCCAGCTGGGAAATACTAGACATGTACTTGGCTCAGCTTCTTACTGCTGTTCATAGTGAGTTTTAAGACAGCTTTCATTAAATAGATGGACTGTAAGACCTGATAATTTGCAGTAAGGGGGGCTGGATTCTGTGACCCAGCAGGTCTCTTTCAGTCCTATCTGTAGACAAGACATTACCCTGCAACAAATTAAGTATCTCCTTTCCCTTTGCTAACCTGATTTGAAATTAAGCTCAGTATTATAAATCACAAATAACTGCACTGAGTGGTGTAAAACCAGCAACAGAAGAGAAATAGACACCTTAGTTTTATACTGCCTGAACCTATAGCAAGAACATAGCCATAAGCTTTTGGCAGCTTAGCCCTGGCAGATCTTCCTGTGGTGGTTTCAGATGCCATCTTTACTTACCTGTCCTGCTGTCTCTTTGCTAGAACTTAACACTCTCAAAGCAGATTCAGCAGAAGGGAATATCTGCCTATCAGTGTCGGCAATACATAAGTCTAGGCTTAGCTCACCTTCACTGGTATCTTTCTTGCTAATGTGCTGGGAAGATCAGATGCTGATAACGATTTTTTCATATCTGCTATTCTATAGGGACAATTTCATAGTTACAAGGATATCAGAAACAGAAAAATAAGTTAATGCTCTCTGGGAAATAAATACACCCACTAGGTCATTGATGCCCTTTGTGCTTTAAGAGATAAACTTAAGACTTTAAATGTCTCATTTACTTAACTGTATAAAAACTTTTGATAACAATGGTAGTAATGGCTTACTACACAAGTGACTGTTTTTTTTTAAATAAGTACTTGCAATTCTTTTAAACCACTGTACCCCCTTTCTTGGAAACAAAAACGGAAGACAAATTCAGACATGAAAATAAAGTAAATGACCCTAGCATAAATTAGGAAACTCATTATTTCTGATATTGCTGAAGCCCGGGGTCAGGTAGCTCTTTTGCAGAGCAGATTATTTCATATTTCATAGAAATCAGAGAATATAGGACATAAAAGGACCCCCAGTAGTTTACCTAGTTCATCCCTGCACTTTGAAAATACCTGCATTTTCTCTGGTCCATATTTATTTTACTCATCAGTTCTTTAAAAACTCTTGAAACTTCCTAGGTACCATGTTCAAGTGCTTAGTTATTCTCAGAGTGGTAAAAGGATTTTGATTTTTGTGGCATTTCTTTTAATATTTAACCTAAACCTTCTTTATTTCAAATTAAAACAATCATATTTTTTTTGTGCTTTGTCAGTGGACTTGGAGTATAATTGATCACTGTCGTCTTTACAACAACCTTCTACATACTTGAAGACTGTTATCATGTTCCTCAGGCTCTTCTGTTGTAGACTAAACAAACCCAATTCCTTCAATCTTTCCTCACAGGTCATGTTTTCTAAACCGCTTATCATTCCTGTTGCTCTTTTCTGGACACTTGCCAATTTGTCTACATCTCTCTGAAAAAGTGGTGCCCGAAGTTGGGTCAAGTTCCCCAGCTGAGAGCTCAAAGTACGAAGTAGGATGGAAATCCTACCTCCGCCTGACACACGGCATTTCTTTTAATTCACCACAGAATAATGTTGCTGTTCCAAAAAAGACATTATGTACTTGAGTCATACTTGGTCTGTACTCCCCTATCACCCTTGACTCCTCTGCAGCACTGCTGTCTGGCCAGTCACTCCCTGCTCTGTATCTGTGTGTGTGATTGTCCCTCCCTGGAAACAGTGCTTCACACTAATCTTTAATGAATCTCATTTTGGTGGTTTCAGATCATTCTTCCAATTTTTCCCAATGATTTTTAAATTCAGTTTTGCCTAAGAAAGCACTTACAATCCCTCACTCGCAGGACATACAAGATTTTGTAATGACAGTCTATACAGTCATGCAAAACACTGACCAGGATGAATTTACCAAATACCGATTTTAATAGTGAACTACTCACACCTGTTCCCAAACACTGATTTTCAGCCACTTTGTAGAACTTTCATTTAGGTAATTTTTCTTTAATTTGCTTGTGAGAAAGTTGTATGAGCATGGGTCAAAATGCAAGATTAATATATATTGTATCTACTGCATCCTTTTATTCACAAGGACAGTTACCTTGTCAAAGAAAGCAGTTAGAATGACTTCACATTCTTTTTCCTGATAAATCCATATTGGCCTTTTCTTATCATCCCTAAGTACTTATAAATTGACTGCTTAGTAAATTGTTTCAGTATCTTTCCCAGTATTGATATGAGGCCAGCTGGACTTAATTTTTCAAATCTTCTTTCTCTTCCTGCTTAAAGACAGATGCTATATTTCTTTCTCCTCTGCTCCTCTGGGCATCACTTATCTCTTAGTATCCCCAAAAGATACTCAGTAATGTTATAGTGGCTGCTTTGCTTGTTCAGTTACCTGTTCCTTATTGGTGAGGAAAAAGGGAACAGAGATATTACATGAAGGTGTTTCAAATTATGCTTTTACCAAGTAAGATGCAGATATGCCACTTTTAATCCTTTTATGAATAATAATACCAAGTATAACAAGGAAAAAATGTCCCATTGAGGTGAGAAAGCACAGATCTTCTCTCAGGACTGTGAGAGACAGTCTCTATAGGCAAGAATTTTCATAAGAAAACTATGATTTAGTGATCTAAATCACTCCTACATTTTTGTTATCACTTTCTTCTCGCTAACAGCTGGACTGTGAGGTCTAAACATTCAGTCTCCCAGTTTCCCAAAAGATGCCTTAATTAGTGAACTATCCTTCTTGACTATATTCATATTCCAGTTACTAAAATAATAGAGCTGTTTCAGTTTCTACAATTAAAGTTTGTAAAAGGGGACAGTGGAAAATTGCTGAACACTTCAGAATGTCCTTTAGCAAAATCTGGTCCAATTTAATTAATCACATTTATTAATCTTTACTATTTACACTCTGTCAGTGCCAGAAGCCTTTGTTAGGGACCTCAGGCTTATTGGTTTATGTACTTCAAGTTCCTGTTGAATAACTTTTTTCTTTGCCCTCAAGTATCAGTGTAGCCTCTGAGTGAACCTAGCCTTGTTTTAATTTTGCCATTTTCTCCCTCAGTTACATTGGTAAAATGTCAAATTCTGTTTTTTCTGGCAAACACAAACCCTCTGAAAAGGAAGGGAAGAGGAACGTTTCTGCCAGTCTCTTAAACTCTGAAAGAAGATAATTGGAAGGTGAATGAGACAATAAAAAAATATTGCTTCATGTACCCATTTATTCTGCACATGCAAAAGTTTAAATTCAACCAAGCAAAAGCACCTCAACTCTGAGAACAGCCCCCTTGCTCTGAGAGCACGCAAAACTCTGGTCCATGCCACTCAGTTGGGCAGGGACATGAGACCTGAGAAACGTCACTCTTTATCAGTGATCCTGCACATTGCCTTTCAAACAGCGTGGTCAATTTGTTGCCAGTTGCACTGTAGAGAAAGAGATCACTTAAAGGATGCTTTAATGAAAAAAAGTTAATGCAGAGAAATGTGGAAAAAATCTTACCAGTGTGATCAGCTAGAGGACAAGGATCTTTCCAGTCAAAATGACTTTTTCTCATAACCACCTCTCTAAGAACCATGCTTTCAAAGGAAGTTCTTCAACGTATTTCCAAAATGATCTCCACAATAGAATGGCTGCAGTTAAAGACCATCTCAGTTACAGAGAAGTAAAATGCTAAGACAGAGCTTTATATTGTTACTAGTTCAGCACTTTTTAGTACTTAGATGATGAACACCGTAAGCTCTAACATACCAGTGCCTAATTTTATAAGAAATTAGGTACCTGTGTGGAAATTAGGCTCATAAACACCTTTAAGAATCTAGGCCTTTATGTCCAAAGACAGATAAAATATGCGGTCTAAACAGACTTAATGTGTAATAAGTGGAGGTTTTGTCTGTTTAGGTGGGACATCATTACTGACTTTCTCTCTTCCACTTGGACATGCGTGACAATAGTCTGAATTTGCTTCATCAGAGTAAAAAGATGTGACTGCAGTTGTGGGTTTGGTACCACTTGCTTATGCTTCCATTCGTAAAAGCCACAAGACTCAGGCATCAAGAAGGCTTCAAAACTTTTGAGCCTAAGACCAAAAGGATCCTTTAAAGATAGGCCAGATACCATTGCATTTGACTAAATTATAAAGTTTCTGTGACATCTGTCCACTGTCAAAGTTTTTTGTTTACACAAAACACTGAAAGCCTATAGGATTTGTAAGTTGACAATGTCAAATTACTGAATTTAGATTTGACTTCTAAAGATTCTGTCCTCCAGCAATGTCTACATTCTGAGGGTTTCACCTAAACTCATCTCCTGTTAAACCATGCAAGTCCAGACACAAAAGGATCATGCTGTACTGTTGGTAAAGCTAATTTGTCCTCTATTTTTGCTATAAATTGAAAGGGAGGACGAACCTCAATCTACCATACTACATTATCAACCTAGCATTTGATTAAGCAATATTTAAAAGCTCATTTGCCTAATGATCTTACAAGTTCTACATTGTATACCAGAGCATGAATTATGGTGCAATAATTCACACTCAGAAAACCCACTCTTCCTTGATCTTTGGCATGGTGCCTCACAGCTTACTACCTTTGAAGTATTGAATAGTAATTTGCATGCTGTTGTGTCTTGCTATTTATTGTTAGTATTCTTTACTACAATTGGAATGGTAAGTGTTCCAAGCTGATGAATTTCGATAACAGAAATTGGCATATTTACTGTAAAGCCCCAGTCACTTTGGAAACTCCTAATTCATTCTTAATAGCTCTCTTCTACACACACCTACAGGATGTAGATTCAGGCTAGAATTTGGAAGTAACAAATTGTGAATCAGTCATTACGAGTAAGGACATCATAATCTAGCCCTTCATGTAGGCTTTAAAATATCTGTCGGGACTTCTGAGGGGAAAAAAATTGAAGGGGGAAAAATCTGGGTAGATTTTTACTATTATCTAAAAAAAAAAAAAGAGAAAAAATCAGTGCATCTTGGCAAAGGCAGGATTTTTCAGCACATAGGATTAATAATTTCAAGTTACTATATCAAATCCTTTTATTGTTTCTTTAGAAGATCAGTCCTGTCAAAATAGTAGCATGTATATAATACAGTTTATTTATTATAATTTTAAATTCCTCTAGGCATTTTGAATTATATCTTATAAGATCCCAAAGCTTTTCTCCTTACACAGACATGTATAAAGGACCTATATTAAGCAATCAGTTTTAGTTAGCCTTGAGCATAACACCGAAGTGTACTCAAAGCTGACATTCTGATGTCAGGTACTTAAATTCAGTACCTCAGTACAAATCGGGCTGAGACTGTGCCCATTATAGGCTCTGAAACAGTCAGGACCTCAGCAAAAGTAGTCGGTTTGTTCCAACATCCAACGCCTAGGCATCAGCTTGTTAAGTAGTAATCTGTGCAACCTACATGGAAAAATTTCAGCAGTATCTAGAGTGGATTAGTTTGAACTCAGTTATCATTACAAAAAAGAACATTTTCATCCTGTTTAATATTTGTAATATTTACCCAAGTGTAACAGACTGCAACCACACTCAGTTTAATTGAAGTCTGTCATCAGTGGAATGGCCATGATTACTGGTGCTAATTAGATAAGCTCTCAGAAACCAAAATACCAAAAAGCATGAGGTACTTGGAGGTAACAGATCACTATGGTTGTACAAATGATGGTCAGTGATAAGTACTAGGTATATACTGAATCTCATGCTATCCAGTGGGACTCAGAGAGTCCAGGAGAGTGCTCTCCTTACAGCCTTCTGGGCCAAATAAGAGGTGTAGGTAGGAGCTGACAGCATCTTCTCTCAAGTTAATGATTTCTTGGTGCCATATGTCTGGGACAAAATATAGATTCAGATGAGAATTTCTCCCTTCCAGCTCCCAGAGCAGCAACAGAGCCGGGCCCACACACTCTTTCTGCCAGATCCCTGCCCTCTCCTTCCCCACTCTGCCCTGCAATGTCGCAGGTAATATGTGGCACATTTCAGTTCTAGGGCTATGGTAACACAGGCTTTGTTCTGGGCTTTTCTGAGCTGTCTCAGATCTGCAACAAGACATATCATGTCTGCCTGCTGCTCATGCACCGTACTCCATAGACTCGATTAGAACAAAAGTCTATTATTTCATTTTGAGACTCGTGTCTTAGATCATCAGGAGATTGTGACATGCTTCAAAGTTTAACAACACATAGAACTGATTTGTTAGATTAATTAATGCTGGAAGGACTCCCTTCAGTAGAGGAGTCTCACTTTCATTTTAACCCAGTGCAAATAGACCTTCTTTCTGATAACCCCTGGGTTGGCAATGGGAATGCAAGACTCATGAAGGTCACATGGAGCACTGAATTCTGCCCTCTGTGGTCTGAGGTGTTTCAATTGGGAAAGGCCACAGAGTGCTGATACTATACCCCATTCCCCTTACTCTACAGGCCATAAAATAACTTCATTGCCCTCTAACAAACTTAAAACCAATTGTAAAGATGAAAAACAATTTCTAGAATGTTTCCTGCTGTCCAGGGCCCCTGCAAGAGCAGTGAATTTGGGAGAGAAAGCTCTTACGAGCTGACAGACCACACCCACCGTTCAGAGGAAAGCAAAACGAAAAAAACAGAAGCTTGCCCCCACAGCTTTCCCTTAATCTGATCTACAGTAACAATAAAAAACCCCCCAACCTTTCCTGTCTTCATTTTAGCTAACAATTTAAATAGCCCAATAATCAAGGAAGGTTTTTAACATTGCTTGTTTATGCTTTTATTTTCTACCTCTGTCCTCAATAGCATTCACACAGTTCTCTCTAATGCATTCATTTTAATGGGTTTCTCTTTGGCCTCTCTATTGATCCATTAATAAAGCTGAAAATGAAAACCTGACCTTAAACTGTTCTGTACCAGAATTAGAAACTTTGCCACATCTTGGTTTCCACTGGTTTGTTATCCATGCGATAATTTTCTTATACAAGCTAATATCAATTAATCTTTACAGAAAAGGCTCATGACCTAGTGTATCAAATGCTTTGACAAAAGGTCACTTATAACTCCTACGGGCTTTTCATTTACTTACAGATAGACCAGTTCTCTCTTGTAAGAACTCAGAAGGAAGGGCTGGGCAATTGGCTTCTGGTGCAGACTTCCCTTCAGTGGAAAGCATTCATTTGGTGGCCGTGGTCAAGTTGAAGGTTACAGAGACCTGACCACAGGGATTTCTTGAGATCCAAGACAGGAAAAAAAAATATCTCTCATATTGTATAATATCTGGAACAGGCAGGACAAAGTGCTGAGGAGATACTGGCTTGTCTACAGTTGCCTGTGTGTCTAAAGATTAATTCTGCCCTGCAAATCAGCCACTTACTTAAACACAGTCTTTCTCCCACAGTCCCGCTGATGATGGTGCTCTGGGGAAAATGAAAAGGGCCTACTACATTCACTTCTGCCAAGTACTTTTTCTTCTGCTCTTTTTCAACTACACAAGGTGTTTAGCTCTTCCCAATTGCTCATCCAAAGCCATTTTCTGAGGAGCATTTCAGGAGTACATGCTATTTCATGTTTCTACTGCTCCAGCAGCAACAGCAATACATATATAGACACACGTATATGAATGTATGTATGCATACATATGCACATATATCTATGTAGACTTCAACACTAGGATATCCTATTCAATAAACAAAAGGACATCACATTGTTTTGCCCATGTTAATAGGAATGAGACTGATAGTTCCTCAGGATAGGCCAGAAATAAAGTCTCTGCTTGGGGCCACTGGCAGCTCCTTGACACACCCACATTATCATGTGTTTGAACTTGACCAAAGAATTAAAAGATTCATAGCTGAATCTGGCATTGAAGATCCTATGAGAAGCTGCAGTGCTGTATCTATGTTCTTTTTCTTTGTAAATATAATGTCTACAATCAATAAATCAATGAATTCGTAGCTTGGGGGGAAATCATATCAGCAGCCAAAGATCTATTTTAATTAAACGACAATATCATTTTTTAGAGGTAGTCCTGGGAACAAACAGTTCCATCTTTCAAGAAAAAATATCACTGGAAATAAATTGTTAGGGCTCTTTCATTATTTTATATGTGGTCCTGTAAAGCAGTTATAATGCTAAGAAAAACAGATTCCTAATTGTGCATGGTTTTGTGCTTCACTAATAATGCTCCCTAAACTGACAAAGCTGTTATCATACTGAAACTGAACTCATTAATTATTTCTTGTGTCATTGCTTTAGACTCCCTCTGCATAGGAACTCATGCTTCATGCTAGCATACATGTAGAAAATCAATCTTGTGTTTAGAAAATAGACCTTTCAGAAGATCATGTGGTTACCAGTAATAAAGAGTTAAAAATGTTAGATGATTCTGTAGGAAAAGAAAAAAATTAGCAATTTCTGCAGGCTTCAGTTCCAGAGCAAAAAAAAATCACAGCAGAGTCAAAGTTTTATCAGATTTCCAGACATTCATATTTTCAGTCATTAATTCAATTTTCTAAACTGATTAGCATATACTTTCTAACTAACTGGTTTAAAAATGGGATATGCACTGCTACCAGTGAGAACTGCAATGTAATAATCAGTAATAGTGTAACAAAAAATATACCCTAATGTTTGCAGCACTGTATAGCTGATCATGTGCCCAAATGGGATATTTTTCCTCTTCTGAAGTATCATGTTCAGTGTACATATTTCAGGCAACACATGCAAGCACTTTCAGGGGACAATCAAGGTTCTGTGTTCTTTACTGAACATAATAATAGCATTTCAGGTAAAAAGTTCATACTTTACAGTGCCTGAGTGTGATGTACAATGAGTTTCAGCAAGGACCTTTCTATTGGTTCTCAGTTTTTCCTGCTTCTTGTTGCCCTTCCCAGTAGTGAGCTCAGTAGGAAGGGAACCGCACATTGGGAGCCTGGCTCGGTCACGCATTTCTGAGAGAAGGGAGGAAAGGTGCTTGATACATAAAACCAGGAGAGTTTCCCCAAACACGTAATTGTGATCGCATCATTTAAACCCTTGGAAATAAGAAGACCCATCCCCCCAGGCTGTGAATGAGCACACATGATGTACAGAGCAGTATGAAAGTAAGGAGTGATGCAGACTGAGGAAGGGGCATAAGCATTAGTAAAACAGCATAAGAATTAGTAAAAAAGACTGAAGGATGAAAAAGGCTACGAGAATCTCTGAAGATATGACAGGAGAGATTCAAGAAGTGTAGCATGGCAAGAAAGGAGAGTGACATTGTCAGCAAAAACCTGCTTGGAGTGACAAGAATCCAGAAAATGCAGGAAATCCCTGAATCCACAAAGGGGCAAATTTTAATAGCAGGATGATGGGGAAATGGAATATTTTTACACATCTACACAGGAAGAAATCTTAATATTTGAAAAAAAGCTATAAGTGTATATGAAGGAGACAGCAGAGTAGACAGAAAAGGTAAATATTCAAATACTCCATGTACCACTATGAGTAACTAGAAATTTTGCTAGAAGTGATAGCAAGAGAAAAGATGTCAATAATAAGATTGGTTTCAGACATACTCAGCCATACCAAAGTCAATGCAGAGAAAAATCAAGAAATTAAACAAGATTAGACTGGACTATACCTCTCTCCCAACCTCAGATGAAGATAAAAGTACAGTTTGTTTAACACAGGAACAAGAGAAAAACTTTCTGTGCCCAGATGCCAGCTCTTCAGCAGCAATAATGTAGTATTAACTTAAACTACAAGATTCTTGTGCCTTGGCACATAGGTAAAACACAGGCTTCTGTCTGTAAGTAGTCAATGAGCTAAGAGGTGGAAAATAAGCATTTCTGCAAGCATGCAGCCTCACTGTCCTGAGAGGTATCTAGCTTGGACTATAGCTGGAGAGAAGGAGGATAATACACTTCAGCTAGTTTACTGGCCTGCTCCAGGATGGCAATTGCTGCAATTGCAATTCATGCTAAGGTGGAAAAAAAATATACCAAATTATTTTTTTTTCTTGAAAAAGGCATGGTAAAACACAGGTCATTCCTTACACTGGAGCTGGACATAAGTTTATGCTATATTACAGCAATAATAGTGATGGTCATAATAGTAATAACTGATTTTCCTTGGTAAATCTTAAGATACTTTTGTTATCTCTAGAAGGCAAGTATTGTTGCATCAGGTTGCAATGCAGAAGAGCAAAGACAGAAAGATTTAATTGGGAATTGCCTCCTGTGCCCATAGGTACTGTTTGCTTTGATGGCAAAGGCTTTACAGTGAAAGAAGCCAGAGTAACCTACTGGAGCAGGAAGAGGCTGGTAGCAATTAATGGGGAAGTTTGTTTCTGCTCTGCAGAAAGGCAATTGTCTAGTTAATCCCTTTCCTGTGGGGACTAACAATGACCTGTGCCCACCAACACTAGGCTGTTGTGTGACACTTTGCCTTCTGTGGGTTGAGAGCCAGCCAAATACCTCATACAGCTCAGCTCACAACCATACTATTTTAAGACTTCCTCCTCCATGGAATTCCTTTGGTCCTGCTCATTAGATGCCCACTTAAAATATATTTAGGGCAAGAGCAGTTCCATGTTTGCTACTATGTACTATGGTTTTTTCTTCTGCTGTTAGAGAAAATGCAGTGTTGCCACTGCTATGGATCAGGGCAAGGGCTTAATTTCTACCTGTATTAAATAAGCAGCAGGTACTAGAGATGCTATGTTTTGTTACATGATAATGAACACTAACTACAAACCACAGAGGAAGCTGAAAAGTCACATTTGATTTTGTAGTTCAGCAAGTACTTGGACTTCTTTCGACAGTTTTCTGCATTTCGCAGTTAGTCATTCATGCCACTGAGTTTAAATTATATGAATTAAAAACTGTTTGGCAATCTTCCATTTTGTGGAACTCTGTGGCAGGGCGTCATTTAAGAAGCTTACGGTCGGACCAGTGCCATGATATGCAGACATGCCTGACAGCTGAATTCAGGCTTTTTCATGTTGTGGCTTATATTTTAATTACTTTGAAGAGTACTGTACTAAAAAGGAAATGCCAGATAGACTGTATCATGGAAGCCAGGGGAATATTGCAAATCATCAGAACCTTCTGAGGTGAAACAACAATTAATGCAGGGAATGTTGGGTGGAGGAAAGATTCAGGGATTATAACAAATTCAGTAATAAAAAAAAGTGTAAACAGCCCCTACTGCATGATCGTTGCCTTAGACAGTATTGTTTTACCAGAAACCCAAAGGCAAAACTTCTATCTTAATTTCCCTAATATAGTTGGTAGGCAAATTATTAGGAATTTCTTCAAAGACCAAAACTTGAAAATTCACCATAGGAGATGCAAAACTTTATGAATGTCCTTTCTTAAATGCTAACATGTCAGGAATACAATGCAACCAGTCTGTCTGGTTAAAAATCGATACTTTTTTCACTTACCAAAACACTAATCTAGTAGTTTTATTTAAAAAAAATCAGTGAAGAAAAACTTGATCAGCTCTGTGTAGAGAAAAACATCAAAGAAGAACGAAGACCTGAGTGAAAATGTTGCACAGAGAAGACAGATGATACACACAGGAAGCCACTTGTGTTCAGAAAGCTCAATGCACAGAAAAATAATTGTGATATCCTTTCCTTCCTACTCAGCTAATACCTGCACAAATGAACCATGCCTAGTCCTCTAGCAGATGCTTTGCTCCAAGCTGTATGAGAAGAATACTCTATTATTTCCACCACTTATACAACCCAACATGGTACAAAATACAATTCAGTATGAGTTTCACAAGTTATGAGCCATTCACTGCCCTTGATCTGGGTGAGGAACTCCCATTGATCTCAGAGAGAAATGTGAGCACTAGAAAGCCCTCAAAAATAAACTGCAGACCAATCCTGCAGCGGCAGGAAATGGACTAGATGAATGAATATGCCTGTTCCATCTCTAATTTCTATGATTAAAGTATGTGATCAAAGGCAACACAAGGCTCTAAGTATTACCACATTCAAAGAAGGAACCACGTCCAAGGACTAACACATTTCAGTAAGTGAGAGGCAAATGCCTTAGAAATTCCTCCAGTCAGTGGCTGCATTTCCCTTGAATTTTGCCAGGTTATTCCTCTATGTAGAGGAAATCAAAGCTTGTTGTATAGACCTTATAATACTAGACAGAGACTATATCAGGTCTCCCTCCACCAATGCTATTTTTAGGAAAGGGGAATGTAATCTGTACCTCTTTGAAAACAATTCTACTAAAGTTAAATCCAGACACAGGTACTTACTGTTTTAATTATCACTTGCAAAAAAATCTGATATAATGAAAGTTCAAAGTAAACTAAAGGGTCTTATGGGGCAGAAGGAGGTATGTTGACATAAGAAATACATATGATTAGATCCTGGTCCTTCAGTGAGAATTGTGTGAATCAATGAGCTACATGGGAACGACTGTCTACCTGCATCTTCTCCACTGACTTTTCAACAGCCCAGAGGATCAAGGCCTGGCTTGACTTCTCAGGCAACACCATGACATAGTGGTCTCTTAGGTAGACTCATGTGCCTGGATTTCAGAAAGCAAAGAGTGAGAGTGATTCAGGCCACCTACTAGGGCTTCCAAATCCTCGATCCCTGTGCAATCCCTGAAGGGAAGGCTGTATTCAGGCTACGTTGCAGAGTTATATAATTTCATTGGTGCACCCTTCTATCCAACTTTTGGACAGGGACCCTGAGTAATGGGTTTTCTGCAAGACTGATCATGGTTTTGAAACCAGATGCCAGAATGGACGTTTAAGTCCATTTAGGCATGTTAGTAGGTCCAAATTCATCTTTGAAGTCTGCAGTTTTGACTCTCTGTGGAATTTGTAGGTAATTTGTGTTCCGGGTAGTTCCTCATACTGCCACAGACTGTCACTTGGAGTGTTCAAAGAAAGGGAAAGGATCAGAGAAAGGAAGGGTTGGTGTTGTTTGGATGTTTTCCTTCTCCTTTCAGATGTCACTGTGAAGTTTATCTCCCCAGGACCCCACCAAATATTTGCTCATTCTGCTCTCAAGATTCTAGAAGACTATTTAAATCCACAGTTTTCTTTCAGTGCATGCAGCAATATAGAATTACTGACATGAAAATCCCACTCATGCTGAAATGAGGATAAATTCCTGTGAGGATGTACATTTTTTCCATGCCTAGAATTTTTGTCTGTGTTTCCAAGATCTCTTTTACCTTCCTAATTCTTTCCCTTACACATTGTAGCTTACTAAGACATGGCACAGTCAACTCTTTTGCAAAGAAGAGGGAAACAATAGTATATGCAGTACTGCTATTAAGAAAAAAATAATGTCTGCTAATGACATAAATATGCTAGTAATTGTTGAACTGACATCCAGAAGAGTAAGCATATAGGGATGAAGTTTCTGCTTTTGGACTCATTTTACCATGACTAGTCTATTAAGACATATAAATGATGATTTCAATAAAAATTGGTGGAAGAAGAAATCTCACTGTTCCACCAAACATTTACAGGAGGTAGGGTCTTTGTTGGGCTCTTTTTCTAGGGTCCTGGCTCTTTGCTATCAATACAGTGTCTGTGTTACAGTTTGTGCAAATTTTGTACAAATATCCTGCCTTCCTGTAATTAGTTTGGGATGGTCACCATAACATAAATTGTGCAAAAGCCGCACTCAAACTGAATGAATAGCAGGACAACCCTCTGTTTCCCATTTTTTTCTCTATTCCTCCTCTCCTTCTCCCTCCCTCTCCTCCCCTTTTCCAATCCCCACACACTTTTCAGCAAATCACTGAATTGTCTCCATTGGCTTTCCTACTGCCACAGTTTTATTATGCTTACAACCATTTTGTGTTCTAGTGCTTGATTAGACACAGAGACTCAGATTAAATACATTGATAACCATCACCCTTGAAGGTATAACTAGGCACAAAGCAAATTGTTTTTTCATGCACATTTTAATAGCTGCTTCATTTTATATGGCACATTCTTGGCTCCAGAAAGCTATCAGAAAAAAACTCTTACACTGAGGAGGGAGCACATACTGTAGCGTTACGCAGCACACTTCAGCAAGTGAACAAGTTCTAACAATAGCACTGCAGAGTGAGAGCTGTTAAAAACAGCTTCTAATTTTACTCAACTGGAACAATACTTTTCAGATCTTTATTTTTATCCTTCTTTACTCTGGGGACAAGGTGTTAACTCATTCGAAGGGTATGGCCCTTCAAGTCCGCACCGCAAAACAACCACAAGACAATTGCTCTTTGTGTTTGCCTCTCTTTACCATAAGTTCCTCAAATCTTCAATTAACTGAACAGAAAAGTGGCAATCATGTCACTGTGAGACACTGGAGACTTACAGTCAATAATCCCCAGGAAGCAGCCAGGGAACTTTGGCCAAGTAAATCCTAACACAAGCTTGCATGCAATTTTCCAAACAGATATTTCAGATTCTTCAGGATGCTGTTTCTGGATATATTTTGGCTTTAACTTCACTCATTTTTACAATCTTCCTAGTTTCTATTCCCCAAATAAAAATATCATGCTCACTAGACATCTTTTCCTTTTAGGAGTTTTAATACAATTTCACTTCCATTTATTCTAACAGATATTGACTGGCCCTTTTGAAATGTATTGTGCAGACTTGGCATGAGCATTTTGATCTATTTATAAAACAGAGAAAGTAATCTGAAATTATAGAAATGTAGGAGTAGACTGTGTATAAGATATGACAACTTACAAAACCAAGACCAAGAATTATCCTGCAAGAGAAGAATATTTCACTAACCTCTATTATTTGTTCTAGGGGAGACTTGTGATAGAGAAGCATTGATGATACAGAAAGACATAATGGTAAACAGTAAAGAATCACTGCAGTTCAACTATGGAAACTATGACAAGAAAAAAAATGAAAATAACTTGACAGTAAAGCTGGTTTTAGTAAAAGGAATTTTAGGGTGATTTTTAATTTTTTTTTTCAATGAAAACATTAGTTGGAAAATTTCGTAATTAAGAGGAATTGTTTCTAAAAAAGATTTAAAATACTAAAATTAAGTACTTCTTTGATGTAATTTTTTTTCTGTTTGTCAGCTCTTCCACTTCTAAGATTTCAATTCTTTGGCCTTAGATCACCTGGGAAGTAATCCCTTTTCTTGATGAATTTTAGTAACTGAAATAACCTTCAGAAAATAAGTATTACACAACCAAATAATGTGAATTAAAAAAAAATAATCTATTTTTATGCCATTTCCAGCCATTTCCACATGAGTACCGTGATCTCAATTTAATGCTTTTAACTTGACCAATATCTACCAGCATAAGAGAGCATTGGGGAAAAGGTTCAATTTCGAGCATAATAAAAGTGTCAGCTTTGGTCTCACGTGAAATATCATCAAACTCGGGCTGAAGAACTGGTTCAGGTGATGTCCCATTCATGAAGCAACTGAACTTGTATCTTAGCTGCCATCTCCTTGAGTGTCCGAGTTGTTGCCCTTTTGTGTGACCTGCTTCCTTAGCTTCCAGTTTGCCACTACCTCTCTTTGTATGGAAAATTTGTGTGGTTTGTGTTAGCTCTGCGATCTTCCAGGTGGTCTTTCTGATTTATCATGTTTTACAAGAAGAATGGCCTGTTAATTAGTCTCCTACTTCCATTGCAGAAGTGACCTAATTTGGCCAATCAGTGAAACCAGACTAGAAAAGAATCTAATAATGCCATCACACAGTATTTTGTGTCCTTGGGTCATGCATCTGTCTCACTCTTGGTAACTACCGCCAGTTTCCTAGAGGGAAACTGGATACATGCAGTATGACCAAGCAGACACCCTTTTTCACAGATCTCCATCTGATATCCCATAGGGATATAACTTCCTTCCATTGTGGGGCTTCTTATGCTGATAAACCGGTTGTCCATTATTGGTTCTCAATTCTTTGTTAGCCTCTCTTGTCCTCTCTCCCCACTAAAAGTATGTGGCTAGAAGGGGATCTCTGATCAGAGAATCATTTTGTCATTGCCTTCATTTTCTGCCTTGCTCATGTGATCCAAGGAGACTGAAATAAATTACAATAACAAAAAAAGATGCAATCATTTGGAGACTTTTTTTTAATATTTGTAAGTCTGATCAAATGACCAGCCATAGAAAAAAGTAGTATGTAGAAGGACTAAAGCAACTAGGAGAGGAATGTTTTGGAGGAGGTAAGAAAAAGAAGTGTCAAACCAAAGTCCAGGTTTTATAGACCTCTTCCAGCCCTGCCAAACCATCTACAAATGTGTGGATGGGCCTAGTCAAATGAAGGACACTAATGTGCAAAATCAAATGCACCATATTTTTTTTCTCATAATAAGCCTGCAGTCTCCTTTGACCTCTACAAATTTCCACTGAATCAAATGTACTGCAGTTCTGCCCTAAGCCTTTCCATGTTGTTCATTGTCAGGCTCATTCAATAAGTCAAAGATCATGAGATGTCACAGGTCAGGCTCAAAGAGAGGCTGGAAAGTCCAAAAGTAGCATGCTTCTTGTCTATCCTGACAGAGAAGGTGAAAATTAAATGGCCATGGAAACTGAGCTCCCTCTCATCCCTAAAAGCTTACTACAGGCAGGTCAGGATGGAGGGAAGTTGTGGTGTAGCTGTGTTGCTGCTAATCATGCTCTTTCTATTATGTGGTTGAAGACTTGAATTAGGAGGTCTGTCACTCCAGCACTTTTCAGAAATAGTAAACTACTTTGAGAGCAAATATACTTTCTATAAAGTGGCAGGAAAATTAGAAGGAATCTAGCACTATATTTTGGTTTGGCATGTCACCATTACACTGTAGGGAAGCTGTAGTGGATGGACATTGAAGTCCATCTTTTGCAGACAAAAGTTATGAGACTGACTAGGAATGATTACATTACACATTCTAATGTGAAGGACATAGAAGAGGAGCCCAACAGTCATGTAATATGCACTGAATGGCATCTGCAGCTACTTGCTGTAATGATTTTCCAACCACGACAAGTCAAAGTTCAGAAGAGGAAAAACATTTATAACCAACATCCAGAATAATGGAAAGTTCATACTTGTCTGTCTCCATTTTCCTGAGCCAATATCATCTTTGTGCTTCTGCTTTCCCAATTAAAATGACTGTCATGTGATAGGAGTATTTCATGTATTGGTGATGTAAATTAGCAGGATTGCAGTCGACAGAGGGGTGAAAAGATGAGATGGTGGCTAGTTTTGAGCTAGTTTTGAGATACAATGATGAAGTCTTCTTACACAGTCAGCACAGTGGCTTATGGATGAGTGTGTTGTTTAAATCAATACGACACACTGGCATTTAGTTTCTAAAACTAAAAATTTATGCTCAGAGTTCATTCGTAAAATCCTGGACCTATTGACTTCTGAGCCTCTCCAAAGGTACATTTCCCTGACAAGAGCTTTAAAATGTTGTAAAATGAAAGAAGAGCCAGATGAGCTCCAAGAGTCTGATTTTTTTTTCACTACTGTTTTCCCAATATGGTTGTTTTTCTTAACCCAGTAATTCTAAAAATAGTCTAAGGTTTCATCTTTATGTTATGATTTGTTTATGAGAAGATGATGTCTGATGGCTAACATTTTAGCCACAAGAAACAACAAAATCTCATAGAGCAGAACTTTGAAATGAGAAAACCCACAGGTCCTGCTCCTTTTTTCATAAGTGGATTCTCTCTGTAAACATCCTTATTCTCTTCTTTCTCTTAGTATAATTGTTACGTTTCCCACCCAGGCAGATTACTTTCCATGGCCCAGAATGACATTACTTCTTCCAAGAAAATGTAGGCTTGGAAAATGGGACATTGTCATGACAAATTTATCAAGAACAATGTTCCAGGGAGCATCTGCAAATTTGATCCAGGGCAAAATGGTCATTTCCTCTCATAAACATAGAAGAAATGGCAATATCCTAAATTTGTTCTTCTGTGAAAATTCACTCTTTTTTCACTGATGTTTTCTAGGTACTAAAATTAGACCTCACTCTGCCAATGTCAGGATGCATTATTGCATCTGTCAATGGCATTATAAGGCAATAAGAATATCCAGGACAGTCAGCAGAAAAAAGTGTGGAACTCAATAGCAGTGGCACGACAGAAAACTGGGAACTGTGTCCAGACCCAAAAACACTATTAGCAAAATCCCAGTTGTTACCTCCATTAGTCTTCTTGTCTTCTCTCCTTTCTGCTTTACACACCACTCTGAAGCAGTAGTTACTACAACAAATGCATTAGAACAATATTGGTCTCAAAATCAGCCTGAGAGGAGAATCAGACCTTAGTCTCCAAAAGTAGGTCAAGGACTCTGTTTGTAAATAGAGGAAAATAACTGTTAGAGCTGGCAGGCCATAAGCAGCAAATGGGCACAACCAGCCAGTGATACCAGCCAGTGGCATACAGCCATTCCCCAAAAGAAAGGTACTTTCAGAGTCTGGGCCCCAGAAGAGGAAATTAGCAGTCATATCTCTGGACACTCAAAATAAATATTCTTCATTAGATTGCACTTATGTGCACTTGATTTTTCACTAGAGTTAATTTTCCATTACCTTATTTTCCTTGCAGGCTGAGGAAGAAAATACAGATTGAGTATTTTGGCACTTCAGAAGAAAAAGTAGTGAATATGCAGCCTGGAGGGACTCAGGAGTTTGTTTCCTGTTCCCTTCTGTAGATATAAGAAAAATAAAATAATGGAAGCTTGACTCAAGCAAGTGAATAAATGAATTTACAAGGGGTAATCTAATTTGTGTCTTGGACTGCCTACAATTATGAATGTTTATTAACTAGTCTGTCTGGCTTTTGGAGGGGAACAGTGCAGGAATCCCTGGAGCAACCCAACTCAAATAGAATTATCAGTCAAAAGAAAAGAAAAAAAAAAAGCCCAAGCAGAATGCTAAACAGTACGAAACTTCCAGTGTTACTGGTGGGCTTAACACAGTCTGAATTGAGCACAGTGGTCCTATTGACTGCTCAGGAACCATTAGTATGAGTAAGGGGTTATCAGGAATGACTGGATGCTCTATCCTGCTGAGATAAAAAACAGGTGGCCAAAGCCCAATCCAACAGCAGACAAAAGCATGTGAGTACACTTACTGACTTCAAAGGCACAGCCCACATGTTTAATGTTAAGGATGTGCTAAAGTCTTTTGCTGAACTGGAGCCCATGAGATTTCTGAGATCTTCACTCCCAATGACTTTGGGGTTAGCTGAAGTAACATGTTAAGTCTGTATTTCCCCAAAGGATAGCATCAAGATTTTATCCTGCTGTTTTGGTGAAAAAATAATGATACCTTAGAAAATGTTTTCTTTTAGAATATCATGCAGTCAGTCTTAGGAAAGAACTTCTCCACAAACAGTCTTTTAAAAGAAAAAATTAAAAAACAAAGCAAAACAAAACACTAAAAGATTTATTTCTGTGGTGCCAGTATGTTACAGATAGGTTCATTAATGCCCATATCTCACATGTTAATGCATAGAGATGCTGGATTCAGCAATGAAACGAACAGCTATAGCAGGCACAGCTTTTTAATCTATTCACTCCAAGATATTTTTAAGTAGCTCACAACTTGCATAGACTCCATACACACAGCACTCTGCATGTCTATTTGAGTGCATAAACACTTCTGTATGTGCAAGCCACATGGTTGCATAAACCAGAAGATAGCTGGGAAAAGTGGTCATTTGTACATATAAATATCCCAATTACAGACCAGTCTTGGTGGGAATAGCTGCAGGTTTAGACAGTTACAGTTAGTATATTTGAATGCAGACCTTGGTCTTCCCTTTTTGAAAATATAGGGATATAGGATGAGAAGGGAACTCCTGGTGCTGTGAATCCATCTCCTGCAATGAGCTTCTTACTGAACTACATTAGGCCTCTTTTTTTACCCCTGCTATTCCTTGTCAATGAGAAACTCATTCTAATTTCCAGTCCAAATGTATTCCTGTCCCGTTTACAATTACTCCTGCGCCAGTATTGCCCTTTACCTTAACCAGCTCTTCTGTCTTCCTGGGGCTTCCTTCTTTCGTGTGTATGTATACTGAGAAAAATCATCTTCTCTCAATCTTTTTCTCTTTATGAACTAATTGGATTCATATTTCTTCATCTGTGCAGGCACAGGCCTTAGACAGGTGTGGTGCTCAGACTGCATCACCCGAGGAACAATTCAGGCTGGCAGAGTGATTTAGTGACACACCTGTGAGTCAACATTTCTGCCCAGCTTTCCCTGTGCTGAAAGTCAGTAGTCATCTGGCTTATGCTCTTTCCAGCAGTCATTGGCTCCTGGCTGTTTAAAGTACTGCATTATAACTAGTGGAAAAAATAGCCCTTTAAGACAAATATTTCACCTAAAAAGAGAATCCAGCTTTTAGAAATTGGATTATAATTTATTCTAACAATGCAATTCCTGCTCTTCAGTATGAACAGAGCACTTCATAGCGTTTGCCTGGGATATCATTAGACAGTAGTCTCCTGCTGCTGCCAGCACTTTGCACTCTCTACTGTTCTACATATGCCTTTCACGCCTGACCATTGAGTATGTTTCCTGGCTCATCTCTGGAAGACCTTCTTTTTCATTTAAGCCTTCATGCCTATCCTAAATCCAACAGTATGATTGCTTGGACCCCTGTACTCAAGAACATGTGTTGCACACCAGAGTCACTACTCACCACACAGTAAGAAGTAACATCCTGTGGTCTTTTATTATGAAGCGATTAATGCTGGAGTATGAGTCATTTCGCTGTTTCTAGCACATTTGTTCAGCTGCCTGAAGTGCCTCATGGGGGATGGAAAGGTACTGTAACATACTCAGGGATTTTTTCTGCTGTTCCAGGGTCCCAGCTGCTTTATACTCATGATAGGATATATTGCGTATGTGTATATCAACCCTAGAAATGCTCATAAGTATTACTATTTCCTTCATGATCAATGCAGTTTCAACTATATAGGATAGTTGCTTTGATGTGTTTAGTATCAGCTTATTGGTATTGCTTTCTAATGGATTGTGGTGAGATCACATGTTCATGTTGCACCCAAAGCTGAAGTAATCGGATTTCTGTATTCCAAAAGCTCAGCCATTTCATCCTTTCCAGTACAAACATACCTCTTTCCCTGTCTATCAGAGCTCTGGTGACAATTGCTGTGGCCTGCTTCCTTTACTTCTTCTCATAGCCCACCTTCTACTACCCCACATGAGCTGTCTCCATACAACATCTCACCTTGCTCTTCAATTCTAAAAGGTGCCTAAATTCATCTTGTGCCCACATGCACAAATACCCTTGTTTCCACAATGCTAAAGACAAGCATTTGAAAGTCTAGCCCTCCAGGAATACTGGGCAGCCTTCAATACCAGTCCAAGCATTCCCTCCTTCTAGTGACAGGTGCACTTAAAAATTAATCAAGATACAAATCCTGAACAAGGGCATCACCATGCTTTGTTCATGTGAGAGACAGTCAGGCAGACACATCTGTTTTTCAATTACACCTGCCCAGTCCACCTTATCCCCAGCCTGGGTTGGCACAGAAAACAAAAAAAAACAGCTTCACATTAGCTGAAACAATCTTGGTGACTCTATTTTTTTTTTTCTTAAAGACTTGTTGCTTTCATAGAATTATGATAGATATTTGATCTTCCCTAAATTTCAAAAGCAGACTTGTAGTAGTTTATTGCAGACATTTAAGGGAGAGGGAAGTAGACTGTTTACACTAGCATATCACTTGGATGGGTTTTGCTTTGGGCATAAATTTGTGTTGCTTGGTCCCAAGGAACAATCTCAGTTGTTTAAAGGTGTGTCTATGTAGACATAGCCACCATAGTTTCAGGGTTGCTCTGCTTGGTAGTACTTAAAGCCTGATATATCATTTACATTTTTCTTTACTCCTTCAAATGCCTGTTTCTTGGTATCTCACCATACGCCCACTATGTGCTAACTGTCTCAAGAGTTCACAGGCTTCTGATAAGCATGTGCAGAATCTAGAAAGATAAGTTAGGCATCCCTATAAATCACTGAACTTCTTCCCACCCTTTAGTTCCTAAACACTCCACATTTTTCAGAGTGCAGCTGGAGTCTCTCAAAAGTCAACAGATGTCTAGCGTAAGAAGCACAAGTTTTCTCACCAGTTCTCTGTGCTTGTTTCAACAGGTGTATTGTTACCTCTTCTTTGCAGGACTGACAGTTCCTTCTGCCCACTCTTCACTGGAGCTAATGAAACTCTTTGTATTCTCACTGTCTACATGTCCAATGTGTTTCTATCTTCAGCTCACCATGAAGCATCCTCCTCCACCTCCTCTAATACACGTTTTCTTTGGCTTTGCACATTGGCTGAAAGCCAGGGTGATTGTTGTCCTTCCTTTTTCACATTAAGGATATTTTGGTGTCAGACTGGAGCACAGACCAACAAAGTCCACAAAGATTTGCAGTTCTCTAGCTTTCTACACAGGAAGTCACACATGTCATTCTTGTGTGACAGCTAATTGAAACTATTTTTCTAATTATGATTATTGCCTAAGATCAAGCCACAAGTATTCACACATACACAGTGCTAGAGGATCATGCCCCAAGAATCCTATTTCTTAGAGAAAGAGGACAAAGGCATTCAGTACAACAGCAGAGAGAACAGGAAGTACCAGCAGTTTCAATACCTTTATTTTTCTCAGAATACAAATCCATACCACCTGAACACATCTTTACCACCTGACAGTGGTCTTTCACAGTGCTGTTCAGTGGGGATATGCTGACTGAAAAGACAAGGGGTGAGTGAGAATGCTAGAGCAAAACCATCCTCATGAAGCTCAGATGAAGAAGCTGGAGAAGGGGGAAGAGAAAATTTTTTATCTAACAGCCTCTCTATACAGAGCTGAATCTAGTCAAAAGTTCATCACGCTGCAATCATTTGGTGACTTTTTGCATCTATTTTTCCTTTGCCACATGGCCAGCAGTGAGGAGACAACCAAACCTAACAATAATGTTCCCAAGTGGAAAGCTAGGAGCAAGAGGACATTTTTCCAATTATCAAGCAAGTGCTGGAGAATATATTCTCAGCTGGGTTCCATCATTTCTCCTAGCACAGCGTCCCTGCTCTAGCTCAGTGTTCCTAACAGCTCCAGTCTTGTGTTTCATGAGTGTCTTATTGATGGCCTATGCTCGCCCATGGACTCAGGATATTTTTATTGTATGCCACTTGCACTTGGTCACATTTCCCCTGTCTAATACTGCCATTTACCATAGCTATTGGGATTATATTGGGCCTGGCTATATAATAAAGCTGAAATCAAAAAGTTTCCTATCCATGAAAGGAAAAAGAGGAGAACATAAAGTTTTAGAGCAGGCACCGATGAATTTATGAGCAGGATCACATGTAGTTGTCAGCAGTATCAGGGAATCCCAGGCTATGGTCTGAGTTGGATGTTAGTCTAACAGCATGGTTGCAGGTCTCATTTTCCCAACAAAGCAGTGTGGCTGCATCCAGACTGCTTATTCAGAAAGATCCCTGCTTTGTGCTATCCCCTAACTCACATGCAGAGATTATCTGAAAAATGTTTGTTGATATTGCTAGAGCAATAGCAGAGACCATGCAAACAACTGAACTATTTGAACAATCATCAGCCACTGCTCAAGGCTTCACCTTGTTTTGTTTACTGGTATAGATGTAGCCTACAGCACTTAGAGAAATCTGTTCATTTTGTCATTGATTTAGCCCTGTTGTCAGCAGAATAAGCATTTGTCTTTTCAGCATTCATATTCCTTCATTTTTTTTCAAGTTGCAGCTAGGTTTCTCTCCTCTTCATCAAGTTTGAGGACACAGTGCTTGTAAGCCATTGCCTTGAGATCGCTCTGAATTCCAGATATCCGTTATGGCGTCTATGTGTGACTTCTTTTATTCCACTGCTTCATTTCTAACTCCTCTCCCTGACTCTTTACAGAAACTATGAACTCTTTCACTGATGCAAATAGCAGTTTCATTTGGAAATCCATCAGTCCCAACATCTGTCCCTCTTACATTTTTTCTGTAAGTAGGTGCTGCTTTATTTGACTTCAAGATCTAGTTTCTTCTTTCTTATCAACCTCAGGACAACACAGTAGGCAATAATACAAAAAAGCCCCTGTTCTTTAAGTGGGTCTTTATTAACAGAGCTAGTTTCAGAGATGCTGCACTTGCAGCCCACCAGCTATGCAAAGGCTGACTTCCTCATGCTCCTTTCAAGCTCTTCCTCCTTACAACCTGTGCTTCTCAGGCTTGATATTAGGAAGCATTTCTTTACAGAGAGAGTGGTCAAACACTGGAACAGGCTTCCTAGAGAGGTGGTCAATGCCTCAAGCCTGTCAGTGTTTAAGAGGCATTTGGACAATGCCCTTCATAACATGCTTTAACTTTTGGTCAGCCCTGAAGTGGCCAAACAGTTGGACTGGATGATCATTGTAGGTCCCTTCCAGTGGAAATACTTTATTCTATTCTATTCTATTCTATTCTATTCCTTCAGGTTTGGTGTAGGCTGCTGCAGGAGGGAAGCCACCACTTAAGCTATTCTCCCACACACTTTCCTCTGGGGTAGGAGTAAGCAGGCACAAAATACCAGATATTCTTTCACCCCAGGACCCATGCTGCCTCAGATAACCTGCAAAGAGGAAAGGCATCCTTGCTCCATTCCTCACAGACATGCCTAGTCTAGGCATGTCTAGTGACTTAGTCCAGGTCACAACTTAGGGAAAGTTCTTTAGGTACCAGCCTTTAAAGAATATCACAGAACATCCGTTGCTGAAGACAGACATCTGCATCCTCTGGATTATGTAAAACAAACATCTGGCAGCCATGGCTTCCTCTTAGCTTTGCTGTTGTATGTAGTAAATGGAAGTCCCAGCTCCCACAACTGTCATTTGGCTCCAGCAAGCACTATGACTCCCCTTTTGTGAGAAGTGAAGAATAATCTGGCTAAATCCCAGTTTCAGAGCCAGCAAACACCAAAGGTCCAGTCCCTCCTGCTGTTGTTAAAAGCTGGCTCCCCACTTCCAGGGATTAGCAAACTATGCGGACATTCTTAGGAACTGAAAAATCAGCAGACTTCTGCTTTGCAGGCTCCCAGCAGAAATGAGTAGAGCTGCTCCCCATTTCACTGCCATGACCAGCAATGTTCAAAGCCCCGGAGCAACAATGATATCAATATCCAGCAAACTTTTGATTCTTATCTTTTGAATCTTGCTGCATCTCAAGTGAACATGTGGAATCTTCAGCAGACTCTGGACTAAATTATTTCTAAGCAAATAAATACACAAACATCCTATAATAACAAGCTAAATCCAGAGACCTAGCACCCAATAAAAGCAATGAAAAAGGCATCAGTGTCTGCAATAGCTTTCTGGAATCCCAACACATTCTCAGAGAAGGATATGGCCCTGCCTCACTCTGTATCCCCATAATCAATCCCATACCAGAAGTCCCCACTGAGCCTGTAACAATGCACACTGTATATACTGTCCTTCTATTGTCTCTTACGTCTTTGCCTAAGGAAAATACACTAATTCTGCTGACAGTAAAGGCTCTGTAGCTGTGGAGCTGAAAACTAGAGTTTTCTCCAACTCAAACAAAACTAAGTTAAAAGGGAGAGAAAACACACAGGGGAACAGTGTGTCTATCTCAGCAGAGCTATATCCCTTCTCACCTCAACTGTGTCTGAGAGATGAAAACAGAGGTAACACAGGCAATTACTACAGAGGCCATTTTAAAAGGGGGGCTACAGAGCCCCTCTGAAAGTTTCTTTCCTGCTCTACATGTAAAACCCCCAAATGAAAAATGTATCTCTACTTTCCAGAAGAGAAGTGGAGTCTTATCTACCTTATTACCTCAGGTTCCCTCAAACCTCAAGAGAAAACTTCTGTTCTCTCCGTCTTTTAATTTTCAGATTTAGTAGCAGTCAGGCAGAAAAAACCCATGGTATCCATCTGAAGTCACGAAGTGACCTGTGAGTCGCATGCAATCATTTTTACCATTCTGAGACCTCTCAAGAGGTCTCAAGAACTCATCTTCTACTAAAACAGCTATCACTGCTGGTCTCTGAATTTTCTACCTAAAATCAGCATGTCTGTATCTTTCCTGTAAATCCAGGTACTCACTATAAGTAGTGTAGAAGGGACTATAGAGCTAGTACAACTACAGTAAGAATCACAAGATTTTTTTTTTCTACTTTTCCTAATGCACATATCCACCTTCCCTCACTAGCCTTCAAGAAAATTTTGATCAATATATTAATTATTTGGTCACATTTATATGTCTACATAGTTAATGGTGCTAGCAGGATAAACAGAACTGTGGTGGTAATATCTGCTATTAGTAAAGAGCAGAATAAGTCAAATGCAGTAGCTGAGGTAGTTAATAGGGTGAATAGTGCAGGTAGAGTTGGTTTTGCTTATTATACAAGTTTGCCTTTGACATTTCTCAGTGCACAGTCTGTCTTTTAAGATCAAATTTGGTGATCTACTGCAACAATGACAATAAAGACCCTGTTACCACTGTTGAATCAATGGGCTTTGCACTGTATGTACAGTACAAAATACATGCATAAACGTGGCAGCTGCTAAACTCATTGATATATAACACCAGTCCCAAAATAGTGATATTTCACTTCTGGAGCTTTATAAATTGTTAAAGAAATAAAATCTGCCTTTGGGAAATAATGTTTCTTTATGTATCATTGCACCCATTCCCTCCTTCCTCCCCTCCCTTCAAGATTAAAACAAATAGTGTTGAAGCTATAAATCATCGCTATTGGCAGTGGAAAGCCCTCAGAGATCTTCTTTCTGTGTCATTTCAGTAGACAGAAAGTCTAATGTACAGAGAGGTGATGTTGCTTTATTTTTTTTTTAAGTAGAGAGTCAGAAAAACATGTCCTTCCTTGATCTCTTCAATATACATCAATATTTCTTCAGTCGTATTAAAGTCATTGCACATGCTCCAAGTGGTTTCAAGGAAAGTCACTGGGAAATGAAGCAAGCCTGGGAGTTTTAGCTGTCATTGTCTTGTGTGGAGAGGCACATCTTGAAACACCATTTAAACACTGTAGGTAATGCCAGTAATAGGACTGGACCAGTCACTCTGTCCTGAAAAGTATACGGTTTTGAAAAATCATTTGCAGAAATTCAATCTCCATTGCTTGTTTTTCACTGAGCACAGAATCTCCCAATCTATAACTGGATAAGTGATAATCCAAGAAATGGATTTGTACCATGAGAATTCAAGTTGAAAATTTCAGTAGTTTATTTAAAATTGTTTTTCTGTTATTATTCCTGAGGGTAAGCTCCTTTCCTAGAAATTGCTCCTGGTTTTTGCAAACATTGATCAAGCATTTCTGAAACAGCCACCCACTTCCATTTTTCAGTAACATGAACTGTCTCTTTTTCACCCACCCATCATTTCTTAGTCTCATTTCCTTTGCTTTAACTTCAAGAAATGGGGGGGGGGAAGACTTAAAGGTTTTCTCAGAGCTTCTGAGCTTGGTAAACATGAGCTTTACATTAGAATTTCCATCAGTTACAGCAAATTCATAACCAAAAAGAGGCAGCCTTCTCCCCTCCTTTTTTTTTTTCATTGCAGGAAGAAAAAACCAAACCCAAACCCAAACAACCCTTGGACAAAACTAACAATCTCTAATAAGAGATCAGAAAGTTACTTTACTCCTAAAAGCAAGCAAGTAATAACTATTCATAGGCTGCATTTTTTCACTTGTAACGCTGCACAGTGCAATCAATCAAAGCAGAAGAATTCCCAGCCATGCTATCTTCCTTTCCACCACAATTGCTCACCTCGATGGAGAGTCACTGTTAGACAAAACACTGAAGCACGAATGGTACAGAACCACCTCAGCCCATCAGTGCAGCATTTGAAACACCCCTAGGCACCCTCAGGCACTATATAAGCACTATAAATTAGCTGATAGGAGTCTAAGTCCTTGGATCCTACTTGCTTAACTGAGCACATAGAGACCCTGTCAGTAACGGTGGCATTACTGTATGTGTGTAGTTAAGAGCATGGAAGTATTTTTGCAGCATTGGGACGTAAGAGAGGAGGAAAAGATATCCTGCTTTATCACAGTAAATTATATCACTTTGGTCTTAGGCCTATTTAGGCCTTTGTAGGCTTTCTCTACTAATCTCCAGTTTAATAGGCATGAGCTGGAACCCCATTCCTGCATCAGCCAGGGTAAGCACAGCCTCTGCAGAGTGGGACCGAGAGCCTGTGAGACCCCAAGAAGGGGTGTGGGACCTCTGCTGTTGTATGTATGTTTTATTCTCCAACTGAGCATCTTTCACAAGTGCTCAATTCACACACAGACATGTCCCAAGCCTGTTCTGCCTCTGCACAATACCCTTCCCACCTGCTGACACAGGTACCTTTAAAAAATTTTTGCTGAGCCATACGAGCTCTGGTTTGCTCTGCGCTTGCCCCCATATTGAATCAGCATCTGCTGCCATCATATAATACAGGTACAGACCTCATCCAAACAAGGCCGATCGTATCACATCATCTGGCCTGGCATTTGTCTGTCGCGCTGGGGCAGGGAATGTGATACCAAGCTGACAAAAAGCAGCACACGGCCCTGCCTGGAGAGCCCCTTTGTTCATCTAAGCCTCCCCTGCTGCTTTTGTAACTCCAAATGGATTTCTGATTCCCTATCTCTTGGCCTTTTCAAGCCAAATGGTTTGGTCAGATCACAAGACAGCAGGTGCTGCTCCACTCAACATTTGCACCTTCCAATCCAAACACACCTCTCCCTACCGACCCTTAAAATCAATCAAAGGGACTTATCAGTTTGTTTTAAGCTTTGATGTTTGTCTGGGGTTTGTTTATCTAGCAGTTTATTCCTGGGAGTATGTTCTTGACATCTTGGAGTAGGTGGTAATTAGCAACAAGGAAGAAGGGCTGAGATAAGAAGTGGAATTTGAAAGTGGTGATACTTGGGGAGGCAGCTGCACCGCGTCCCCTCCTGCTTTCGTCTCAGCCACTGAAGCGAGCTAGAGACAGCAAAGGGATGAGGAGCAGCCACCATGCCCTTTCAAAAAACACTGGTCGGCTGTGCTGTGCCGCCCAGCATGGTCGTCTGTGGAGAAGGAGCCCACGAGGGGCCTGCTTTGGCCCCCCACCATGTCGCCACCTGCTCCACCTCCTCCGCTTCACAGGCACTCATTAGACCTGCCTCTGAAGAGCGCTTTTGTCTAAATGAACTTTCTAGCTGTTGGTTTTGCTACGAGAGCAACTTGCTTAAAAGAAGGCCTGAGGATCAGGTCTTGCCATCGTGTGACATCCTATATATCTGCTGTCTTCTACGAAGTGACACATAGAGCAAAGACGACTCAATTGCTTCTGTAATAGGAAGAATAAATGCTGCGATGTCTCTGTATTTGAGGCATTCACTACACACACACGGAGGGGCTTATGTGTGGGTGTGGTGTAAATAAGCACACACATACCCGCACACTGTATGGACTGTCTGGTGTATTCACACATGCACACATACAGAGAAAGGCAAAGAGCAGTGAGAAAGCAGAGCAAAAATTCTTGCTCCGAACAGCCTTGGACATAGTACATGTTTGAAATATGAAGCCAGGCCTGGACCTGAATTTTGCGGATGGCCCCTATCTTTATAGCCTTCCCAACAGAATTCCATACAATAATGTAAGCCTTTAATTGTGTTTTTGAGTACGTAACGTGGAAGCAAAAGCACAGTAACCTACTCCCACACTGCACAGCCTGCAAAAGGACCCACGTAAGTACACAGTGCATGCTCAGGAGAGGGACTCTTGCAACCAGGATGCTCCTGAAGTGCCTTAAAGGGCACAGAAAGAGACTTACTCTCTGTGCCGGCTTGTGGAGCAAAGCCAGAGTGCAGAGAATAGTGTAAAGCAGGAGTTTTTTAGAGGCTAGCTGAAATAAAAAGCCTCCTGGTCTAAACTGGGGCACAAAATTATTTGTTCAGTTAAATGAGTGAACCTTAATAGCTAAAAGAAAACCCAATGTGTTTTGGGCCAACCCAATTCATGATTTATCTTATAAGCAGGCAAGACCAGGTTTTCATTTAGAACAACCAGATTCTGATCAACCCCTGCTTATACTCCTCCATTTCCAGGATGGGAGCTAGTACTTTTACGTCCACATTTTTGCTACAATTATTACATTTCTCAAGGCTCCAAAACACTGATTTTTTTTTTTTTTAAAAAGAATAAGCCTTTACCAGAAAGGGGGTTTCGGGTTTTTCAGTTTGTTTTGGTTTTTTTGTTTTGGTTTTTTTTTAAGGGGAAAATAATGCATTGATATTAACCTGAATATCTACCTGAGCAAAAATCCTCTGCCCTTCTCAAGAACAGGCTCTGGGGAAACTATTTCACCCAGCTGTACTCCAGAGGATCCCTGTGGGAGGGTGCAAGCTCACTTGGCGAGGCACTCTCTGTTCAAGTAGTACATGACTTCACTCTCATTATGCACATAATAGTTTCCTACACAGTGTACATCAAACCAAAATTATACTGCATGTGTTAAGCTTGTAAGTGCACCATTTTATAATGATCACGTTGTTTGTGTCCCAAGGACATTATAAAGAGGGTATTTCTGCCACTGTTATGACTCTGTACATTGCCAATAAGCAGCAGGGTTTTAGCTGCATACAGAGCAGGGTTGTAGCTGCATACATTAAGACAGTACTTGACAAAAGCCAGCCTCAACATTGAGGTTGCCCTTAAACTAAATGCCTTTTATGCCAATTTTTTCTCACTACCAGTATCTCCATATAGAAGTGACAAGTCACCATTGCTAAATACCATGTATAATCACAGTTTGGATTGAAATGGTGCCTTCAAAGCACTGCAAATACCTGTCATTAGATATTGCATTACAACCATTTGTTTCTAATGGAGCTGTCTTTTCCTGTTGGCATTGATTTACCACACAAGCATCAGAATATTAATAGATACAGTCCTGCCTCATGTGTAGGAAGACAGTATGACAATGCAGAGTTCATAATCCTGAGACTATTAAACCTTTTTTTTGCTCTATTAGACAGCAAACATTGTAAAAAATAAACAAAACAAAGCAAAAAAACCTCAGCGACACCAGGCATTTGCATTCTGTGTATCCTTTATAGCATATAAACATAGATTTTCTGTTCTGTTTTGCTCTATACAAAACTCAGCATCATCATCCACTTTCTGTTCCAATGTTTGGTGTCAACAGAAGTTTAGGATCTAGTTCTGGTCCCCACTGAAGTCATGGGAATCTTTTACTTGATGTTAATGGGAATTGGATCAGACGAGTAATTGGAGACACTGAAAAGAATCCCAGATGCTGCATAACAAATGAACTATCCACTGAGGTATTCCCTCTGCTCTGGGAAGCTGCCACTGGGAATTGCTGCTACCTTTCTGTGGAAATGCTACAAAAAAACGGATGTCAGATGTCAAAGCTGCCAGCCCCACAGAGAGTTTTAGTGACACAGAAAATTCTTAAAAATCTAAACAAAAAAAGAACACCACCGAGTGAAAGAGCTAACTATTTTGGCTTTTCCTGAAGAACAGGGATACTTGAAAACAGCAAAATCATGCTGCTAATATTTGGGAATCTGTCCTTTAATAGAGCAGGTCAGTACTGTCTGAATCTGGTTCCCTTAACAATGGTGTGAGACAGAATTCTTCAGCTCTTTGCATGTCAAATTTAAAGCCAGACAAAGCAGGTTAGTAATTTTGTGTTCATTTCTTTATCCATTACTAAGATCCCATATTCTTTGCCTAGCAGTTTCCACACCTGATCAATTGTGGGAACTGCAAATGCACTTTGCATGTCCTTTTGCCTTCTTCCCCAAACTTTGCAAAGGACCCAAGCATTCTGCTGTAATGTGTGGCATTTGCCTCCTGTTAGCATTAAAAAGGTGCATCCACCTCAGGTCCAGTCACAGCATTGATGTGCAGAGGCAGAACCAGAGTTACAGAAGAGGATGTAGTGATTCATCCTTTCTTAAAAAATGACTCAAAGAGGAAATTGCATGCTCTGAAATGACATACCTCATTGTAATCTGTTGTGCCCATGCCCGCCTGCCATACCATACTCTGCCTTTCTCTTGGATATTAGACAAACATGCCAGGCACACTTCAGGTATAAACCACTACAAAGGCAGTGAGCTTCCTATTTGTCTGCCATTCTTTACACAGCTGACAGCTCCCAAAGTCTTGCTGCCACGATGATCCAATTCATTGTCACTGGAGACACCCAAGGTAAGTTCAAGTGAGTAAGAAGGGGTGTGAGAAACCAACATAAAATGCACATAAAAGTTAGCAGAAAACAAAAAGGGACTATGAAAAGAAAAAAGTATGCCTAGTGTGAATTATTTACTTTTCTACATTCATAGTTGCCACCAAACAGAATAGTAATGAATCCTTTGCTGGAAACAGTCTTAAAATTGCTGGCTGTGGCAGGAGGTTTTCACATCAGAGTATGGACTCCTGTTCTACTCTAACCCTACAACATGAGACAACATGATTTTGCATTTAAGGATAAGTCTGTTCCTAGTCATCTGCTACAGACTTTCCACATCAACTTGCATAAATTGCTTTCCTTTCTTTTTTTTTAAAGAAACCTTCTACCATGTTCATTGTGAGAATGAGTAGAAATCAACATTAAGTTAGCACAGAATGAGTGAGCTTCTGTGTCAATCCACCCATGCAAGACAGAGCCCTAAAAGGGCTAAGTTAGTCTTCTACTAATGCACAACTGCAGTTCAGGAAAAGTTGCTGATTGCTGAGTAGGACTCTTTGGTTACCTAATGCTGGCTGCTCTGCAGAGCATACAGAATACAGACTTCAGCTATGTTTTCTGAGAATAGGGTAGCAATATTTATCTTTGCATGTTTGTGGGGACTTCAATGAAACATTGACATTTTACTGCATTGAAAGAAGCCTGAGATTTCCTCGCTCAAATATCTTAAAAAACTAACAATGGAAACCACACTTGCAAGTTTCCTATTCCCCTTCTTCTCACTGCAAAAGAAAATTCATTATAACCAGATTCTTTGCAAGCACAGTGAATTTTGCTTCACTGACTTGGGTGAATCAGTGTTTGCTTACAACATTAAGGCTTTCAATATGTACTCAGCAAGGCTTAATGCAGCTTTCTGGGATAGGTAAAAGAATAATTATAATGTTAATTAAGGATAAATCCTCATTTGCAAATTCCCATAAATCTCCACAAAGCTACTTCTCATGATGCACATCAGGATTTTTCTTAGGCCACTGGTACCTTATTCTAAAAGGTTTGAGGAAAATAATTCAGTCTCTTTCTACATCAGGTCCCCGGCTGTGAAACAGGGACCTCCTTTCCTCCTCCATTTTGTGCATGGTTTGTCTGTTTAAACTCCAGTTTCTTTTGAAGGCATACCTTTTCCATACTCATTAGCGTGTTAGGACTCACATTGGGTGACAGATCCACATGCTCCTGTAACAGCAACAATGACTCCTCAGGTATTTTTGAAGAGCCTTAAAGTTACAATTTTAGCTAAAGCAGAGGCTGCTGGGTTTTGATCTACAAAAAATGGTAAATGCCTACCCTGGAACTGCCCTACTAGCTCTGAGGGAGTCTTCTCACTCAGCTAAGTTTAGGATGAACCAGTTCTTTGCACAAGCAGTAAGCATCTCACAAGGATTTTGCTGGAGGATAAGGACTTTGTGAAATCTTAGTATCTCTGAAAAATCATTAGGAGGCTGAAGCAACATGCTTTCTTAGCAAAGTCCCAGTATAAACTGTGACTGAGGGACCTGATATGAGGGCTCTTGTAAATGTCTCATGAAAGGCTTATAGAAAAAGCCTCCCAGAAATGTACCCTGTCAAAGAGGACAATAACCATGAAAAGACAGGAGAGCTTATGATTTTATGTTTTCTTCATAGTTTTGCAGCATTCTGGTGTTTTATAGCACTAACAAAATACAACATTTGGCTTTCTCATGAGACTTTGTTTCCCAGCTTGTGGGAATACCACAAAAGTACTAGATGACATGATATCTGGCAACATGTATGGCTCACTTAGGCATTAAAAAGGCCAATGAAAATCATAAAGCAACTCACATACTGAATTACTCAATTATATATCTGGTTCATCCAAATTCCATTTTTACCCCTCTTTCCTCTCTGCCTGTCTCCCTTTTTGTTCTCATAGGGCTATGCGCAGAGCCCTAGAAAGATTTCAATGAGAAGGGCCTGTCTTGCTCACACATGCAGAAAACCTGATTCACGGATCAGTTTTAGCCAACTGGCTATGATGATGGCCAATACCCATTAACAGTGTAATGCCAATGAGCAGATAATCTAATTGCCACAAAGAAAAGGTTAACCAATCTACACTGCTCCTCTCTCTCTATCACTCTTCAGTCTGGCACTGGAGTCTCTAGCCACAGACACAGAAATTGTTCTGTAATGACAGGCATTACCAAATATAAACAGCTGGTAACCCTAAAATTAGACCTGCCAGCTCTCTCTTGGTTTGGGGATATGTTTTATTATACCTTTCAACTGGCAAGCAAACTTTAAAGTTAATTTAACCCATTACAAGACCCTTTTATCTAATGGTTGGGCCTGTTGTTTTATGTACACTCTCTTCATTCTTACGATGAGTTTTGCCAGCACAGAAATAGAATTTAGCTAAAGCTAGTTGAAAATTTTCCATCTAAAATACATTCTGGCAGATAACTAGAGTTCTTGATTAAGCAAGATTTTTACATCTGAACTTTCTGCTGTCTTCAGAAAACCTCAGCTTTCAGGTGACTAGGCAGAACAAACATTCAGCAGCAAAATTAACTGGGAAAAATTTTCAGTTTTCAGCTGCCAGGCATTCTGGCCAAGGACTCATACTACATACCATATGGGGCAAGAAGGAAAAGATACTATGATTCCACTCCTGGGATGCATATTAGTGAAGAAATCTGGTGTACAGCAAAAAGCTTGGGCACAAAACACCCTAACTACAAATACTGTGTTGCATCCCTTAAAATTAATTCTTTATTTCTCAGTCTAAAATTTTCAGTTGTTTAGATTGTCATAAAATTTTGAAGTGTTCACTGGGGGATAATCAATAGAAGGAAACATAGTTAGCTGTAGACTTTGCCTCAACCTAGAAACAGACTGATATCTTCAAAGTTAGTTATGCATGTCTCAACCCCAGCCACTCATTTTTGTTAAATATACGTTTATGGCCTGATTTTTTACACCTGTGTTTGACTTTTTTTTTATCTCTGAGCTTGAAATTAGCTGGGATAGTTGAATAACAAATTTATGTTTATTATTTAATTAATTTTATGTAAGCACTCCCTCTTTGACAAGACAATATTCATTCTGTCTTCTCATATGACCACCATTACTGGAGTCATATGACAGTCTTAGTAGTACTGCCAGATTCTATTAACATGTTTCATTTATTTTTCTTGCATAGGCTGTTTGGATGTAAAGCTGAATCTCTCCTAAAGAACTGAGCAAAGTGAAATGTTCTGAGTCCCTTCACTTTTTTCCCCGCTCTATATTTAGTTTAAATGCTCACAATGACTGAAGGTCAAGATATTTGCTCTGACATTCACAAACGGGTGGAACTGCCGACACTCTATTAAAACTGCTAATTAGGGAAAAATTTAGGTGGGAATCACACTTGTACTTTGGTCGCAGGGAAAGCTGGCAGGCTCAAGGATCCTTGCACCAAGTACGGAACGAAACGGCACCTCGTGAGTCATGCACTGAAATCACTTCTAACCGGGAGCAGCACACATCTGGCAGCGATGAATGGCGGATGATGGGATACCTTTTTGTCCTCTCTCCTCTAAGCCTACCAGAAATCCCATAACTGGCTTCTGGTTCTCATGACTGCTAGCAATAACAGTACACAGGCAGGAAGAGTATTTCTTCAGATTTCAATCCAACAGCTTTTCCTGGGGCGGCGATTGGCCAAGCTCACTCTGCAGAGCTGCAGGAACATCATGTGGGACCCTGCATGGCTCCCAGAACATGAGGGCTTCCAGCATCTCTTCACGGGCATTCATCTGATTTTTACTTCAGGTTTTCAGAGAAACAAGCTCCTGTTCCTTGGAACCACAAAAGGTGGAAAATGGCCTGTTTCATGACTCTGTCAGAGTCTGTTAAGACACCTTAATAAAGTCAAAGGTATAATTTAATAGTGATCATATGCAACATCCTTAAGAGATCACAGTTCATTATTTTCACTTCATTTTACACAGCTTCTTTATCTATCTGAGTTTGTAGCTTAGAAACCCATCAGTACTTCTTAGAAATTTTCATATCTCAATGCCACCATCTCTATAAAAGTTAAAATACCTCATTTGGGGAGCACAAGGAAAATAATGCAATGGTTTACAAACACATTACTGATTTGGTTTTCATACTGGTGTAATCCGCTTGAAGGTAGATCCATCTTTGACAACTTTCTGGTTATTTTATCAGCTTCTCTTTCTCTTTCAGCTTCCTAAAATAAAAGGCAAATATACTATTATTTAGTGCACTGCTACAGAAGCAAATGAGGGCAGAATTCTGCTTCATTATACAGAAGACTTCATAGTAGTTTGGTGAGTCTGAGTGTATCTCCAAGCATACAAAATGCTGTGCATTACTTACTTAGTAAAGTGGAAGTCATGCATGTATGGCAGTCACATAGACTACTTTTCCAGTTTTATGTTGCCTCTGAATAGTCCAGTCACAGAACACCAAAGTAGAACCTGTTGGAAATCTTTCGGTTCAATGTTTGAGGATTTGGTTTGGTTGGTTTTGGTTTTTTTTTATTTTAAAAACCCCACAGATTCCTTGAAACCAAAACTATTTGTGTGAGTTTTCACTAAACTTGTTTTAGGAAAAGTTTCTCAGTGATGATAAATTTTTGGTCAAAATATAAGGGGGGGCGGGGGGGGAGAGAGGGTGAAAAAGACACAAACAAATAGCTGGGAACGACTGTGGAAGCTCTGTCCCAGGCTGCCCTTTCAGTTAGGTCACCTACCAGAGTGTGGAAAAACTTGAGTTCATGTTTCAATTCTACCTGCTTCAGACCAGGGACTTGGACTTAAGTTTCTTACATCTCAGGTAAGTGTCATGTCCACTAGGTGAACTGGGCCACAGGAGCACTCTCTGAAGTGCTAATATCTGTTTTCTTCTGTGTACAAAATCAGTTTTCATTGGAATAGAGGCTTGAAGCTGAGTCTCCTACATCAGTGTCTTTTCTATTGACTCTTAACTAGCCTGGAGGAAGACTCTGTAGCATACAAAAATTTTAAGGACTGGTTTTCATGTTCATGCAGAATGGCAAAAAGGACATGTTGCAAATGTTTTTAAGGGAATAATAGAACCACCACTCATCTGGTTTTACTTCAGGAATGTAAAGTCTAATGGATAGATACAAGATACTTCAGGTAAGAGATCAGCTTGATTGTAGAAGACTTTTGAACACAACTCTTCAATTCAATAGGTCCTGGTCCTCAGCATCACTATTTGCTGCCTGGATGCATTCAATACCATTTTTGGTTTACCTTTACAGTATGTGCAAAATACTGCTGAAATAGGAGATGCAAGAGGAATCCAGACCAACTTTCTCCTGGGTAACTATCATGGCAGTAGCACCAACTTAGAAGAGTGACTGCTTCTCAGCCACATTATGCCTAACATCCACACAAAGACACATTGCTTGGGCACATCGTCCTACTGCTACTTTGTACTTCTGCGCCCTTTTGTTCTACAAACTACAGAAATAAATTTTCCTTGCCCATCTTAGAGCTATGGATTGGCAGGTCTATTAAAGGGCTCAGAAGAACATTTAGAACCAGCCAGTGGCCAAAACAAATAATCGTTTTGCTCCTCTCAGAGGTACTGAGGAAATATTCTCGTAGCTGTGTCCTGTAATTGTAATGTAATCTTGTTGCCACACAAAAATTATTAACATAGAGAAATTCACTTAACACAGCAAGTACAATGCTTGAAAGAAACATCTTATTTAACTGTCACTTTCATATCTTTGTCTGGAACAGTGATGTTTAACTCCACATATGGTAAAAAAAAATCAAACTAGCTTTGCTGAGAAAGAAATGTACTCTTATGCTTCTATCTACAGGGTCATGAACAATTTTTGGCTAGAGATACTTTACTTTGAAAGAGATCTCACAATTAGCTTCTTCAGGCAAGGAATCCTCTCTCCTTTATTCTGACAGCCTCAACAGTAGTGTCCAATTCTTTTTTTTTTTTTTTTCCTTTGTTGCTGTGATATTACCATTATGAGGAGATTTCATTTTGGTTTGTCCTGGTTTTGGCTTGAACATGTTACATCAAAAGGAGACATTGGAAAGAACTAGAAAACAAAGTGAGACTTCAATCCAAATTATATTCATTACTAGGCAATTTTAATGTATATAAGGAATTCAGGAATAATTGTGTGTGTATATATATATTGCAGCATTCTAGAAATTGATCATTAGTGCAGTAAGAAGGAATGCTAGGACAGCTCACTCACCCAACACAACAGCGAAGGGAAGGGAAGGGAAGGGAAGGGAAGGGAAGGGAAGGGAATGGAAGGGAAGGGAAGGGAAGGGAAGGGACTGCTGAAATGTGTCTTCTATCAAGGACAATAATGCTGGGTGTCTAGAAATAGACATGACAGCTAGTATAGTGTAGCAACAAGAAGGTAAAGGCCCCCAAGCAACAAGTGCAATTGATTAGAAAATGAGAACAACATTGCAAGTACCCTGCACAGGAGATGAAAAGGCAGAGGAGTTCAATGCACGTTCACAGACTTTGTACAAGAATGTACATGTAATTCACAAACAGGTTGTACCACACCACTAGGAGCAGCAAGTGCTGACTGCAAAGTATATCATCCTGTCAGACCCCTGAAGACAACGGGACCTCGCTTATGCATAGGCCACATCTTGCATTCGTCCCTCTATTCTACACTGGTTTTGCTGACTTTTGTTCGCTCGGTCCTTCCAGAGCAGCTGTCAGGGGTAGGTGGGAGTGTGGTGGTCTTAGAGATAATCAGGCTGTAACATCAGACTTGGGCTATATTCTGCTTGCCCTTCCTTCCCCATGTTTTCTGTACTATATAAGCATAAATCTTGTTTCTGTTAGGCCAGGCTGAACTTCTACTCTGGTCATCTGATTGCAGGAGTTTGGGCCATAACATAAGCTGTTCATGTCAAACTCGTTCCAGTCTGGGAAGGTTTAGTGAGTAGTTTTTATCTCCCAATATGTCCCATTTTTATACGGCACCACTTTATTAGGAATTTTGGACTAAAAAACGTTTAAGGCAAAGGCTGTCTTCTTATGTTAGCCATGGCAACACTTCTCAACTCTATGAGCTACCTACCAAGAGGTTACACAGCCTGTAAGTGCAAGGGAGAGATGACACAGCTCACTCAGAGGACTAAAGGGAAGGGCAGCTCTAGGAGTGGCAGCAGGGGTGACCTGGCAATGCTTTCACAGGTGTTTCCCTGTTCACTATTGCACCAGCCAGGCCAAATATGCCAATGGGCACCAGGGATACCAGCGTTGCTAGTGTGAGATGCACCCACTGCTTTGCCTCCCCTGACACCATGCGTAGTTGCCTCCCTGCTGCTACAGAAGCTGCAGCTGACTTCCTCAGGAGCTACTTGTGGTCCAAAAGATACAAGTTTGTTATGTCCTTGCATGCGCATGAACTTTTATTCCCTACACAGCAAAGCTTCAACCTTTACTTGGTAGTGGAGTTGATGCCACTTGACATAACAGTATGCAAAATCAGAGCATCCGCGCAGCCAACCTTAAGGTTAGGGATAAGAAAACATCATTTTGGAAGGTATCCTAAAAGACATTAAAATCCATGCAAGTTTTCTAAGATCCCACAGCTGGTTTCTGAAGAGGTTAAACCACTTGATTTCTATCCCAGTGAGCAGCTACTATTAGTCTTTGATAGTTTATATACTCAGGGCTGTGTTACAAGTAGAGATGATAAGAACATCAAAACAAAGAAAAATCTTCACAACAGGTAGCATTGGTCAAAGAAGTTCTGGAAGAATTTTCTTCCAGAATCTGCCTTTTAACAGAGAAAAAACCTGCAAGTTTTGTAAAAACTTTTTTTTTTTTTTTTTTTTTTTTTTTTTTACAAAGGAAAAGAAAACCCCAAAGTTTCTAGGGAAATGTTTCAGACTTACATATACAACATATTAAGGTGGCAGGGGGAGCAAATTAAGTCGTATTTTGATGAAGACTGACAAAAAGTTTTCATCATCTTTTTTTTTCAAAGGCAACAGAAAAATTATACCTTGCCCATTAAACCATCTAGTGAAGGTCACATCTCCTGAGATTCTATAGGGACCTGGAATTGGAAATACTAGTTGGTGGACTGGAATATAGTGCTGTCTAGAAAGTGATATAATAACAGAATAATTATTTTCTGCATCTTCTATTTTGTTCTGCGTTCACTAGGAGCTCAGTTTAGCTACCACTGATTTATTTTTATTGGTTTGTTTCAAAGGGATTTTCACATTTTTAAAACTGCAGACATATAGGTAGATGCAGATCTAGATATTGCTGGTGCATTAAGTGATGCCTTCAGCCAGCTGAAAACTCTTTTTGATCTCTCTGATAATACCAGGCAAGCACTGATCTGAAAAGGCAGATTACCACCAAGGATTAGGCAGTACAATAGCATGCTGAGAATGCAAGAGGATGATGAGGTTTAGCAAACAAGCTTGGAACATATTCGAACCAAGCATCGAACCCCAAACCAAGCCATGGGAATATTAGAAGAGAATTGAAGGAGTAGAAAACTGCCTTAAGAAATATTTTATGAGAGAGAGTAAAATTGTCTAGTTACTAGGTTTTAACTTAAAATCAGGACGGAGCTAATCAGGAGAGCACATTCTGCACAGAAGACTACTTAGGCTGAATGGGCACAGAGATTCAGCTAAACTCTAATTTTCTTGAGACAATCCTTTAAGGCATGCGGCTGGAGCAGGTCACTGCTGTTGCTGCTATCCTCAGGCAGTATGACACAGTGAAGACAGGACTTTAGAAAGCCCTTTTTTTTAAAAAAAAGAGCGTGGGGTTTTTTTCAGGACTAGCCACAGTAAATAGAGTGGTTATTTGGTATGTGAGATAAGTATTGGCTAATATCATTTGAACACACTAGTTTTCTTTCAGCGTTTTGTCACTTGACCAGTTTAATGCTAAGGTTAAAATGCTGTTACACAACATGTATCCACCCTACTGTGTGTCAGAAATGTGAGGAATGTTTGCAAGAAACAGCAGCTTGCGTACAATTCCTGTCACCAAACCCCAAATTTGAAATGGGTAACATTTCCTGGATCTGCTTAGCTCACCTGCAGAGAAAGAGTTTGCAGTGCGTGTGTGCAAACAGGAGCAGAGTCATTAAAACTGGAGCAGCTCTTGGGCAAGCTCCAGTTTGCCTATTACATATTCATAAATAGCTGTGTTAGAATGGCTTCCAACAGTGCAAACGTCAATGGAGCCTGCTGGAGCAAGCCTTAGGTATGCCATCTATGTGTCTGATTGCCTGGAGTTCAGAGGAACTTGCTGAATGTATTACCAACGGGAATGAAAAAGCTTGCATCAAGGTAGCTGGCCAGGTCCAATTGCTGGATTCTTAAAAGGACGTGTCAGTGTCAAAGGGTTTCACAGCTTTAATTTTTTTAACTGATTTTTTGTTTGCATAATCCTTGAGAAACTCAAACAAGAATATTTCATTTTGTTGTTCTTTCAAAGAACACATATTAATTTATGTTATAACAAAAAATGTTCATTAGGGCTTGGCTAATGGCACTGATTATTTGTTTATTTTCTCTCTGTGCAGCCTATTTAATTGTGTGTACACATACCTATAATTACCACTTTGAAATGCAAATACACAGTTACTAAGGATAACCCTTCTCATTTTCAAGCAGCTAACACTCCTTTTTTATGAATGCTAACCATACCCTAAGCTCCCTGGAAAACAGCACATTTTAAGCTCTTCCTGCATTGCAATGGCTGTCTCTGCTCCAAATTATTCTCTCTGCCACTGTCACAGCTTCCTTTATCACCAGTCATAGCCCCTGAAGAGGGCTACAAGCTCATTTGACTGAGGTACCAGCCAGCGCACAGCTGACCTTATGCTGGGACTCCTCTAAGTGATAGGAACTGAAGTGAATGTGTTTTCTGTGTCAAACAGTGTCATCAAGCCTCCAACTCCACTTGCAACTTATCCATGGAAAGACCTGAGCTGGTACAGAATCATTTGTTACTTTCGATTATTCATCAGATAGTTTATTGCTATTTATTTCCAGATTGCTCTCACACTTTTCCCTGGGATGGGATTTGCTTCCTAAAGGGCGGATTTGGGGATTGGCTAAGCAGCATGAACAGCGGAAGATATCACGTAACAATGGTCTTGCTTCCTAACTGTCAAACCCACAAAGTGCTTTCAAAGTGACCATACCAACCCACCTTCCCTTCCCCACCTCTCCCCTGCCGCCCCCGAGCCCCAATCCTTCTGCAATTACAGACATCAGTGGTTACCCATGGAAGTTTCTCTTTCAGCAGTATTTTTGTGAACAAATATTTGCTTGTCCCCCTGTTTACAGAAAGTGCATTAAAGAGGCATCTCAGTTAGAGTGTGGGCTGTCTTTGAACAGATGTTATGAATACTGTTTTGCAGGATTTGCCCAGCAGTAGATGAGAACAAGTAATGAGGAAACTAGGAACATGGGTAATGAGGCCAGAAGGTGTGGAAGCTTTCCAGGAGCAGGGGGAGCTGGGTGGAGAAAAACTTGCCTTACCGATATATAGCCACGAACTTTTCTCAGACTTTATTTGTACTTCTTAGTGGTCACTCTCAAGAAAAAGTATTTACCAGAGCTCATTCCCTTGAGAATTCATTTTTCTGTACCTCAAAAGTGAACACAGGCACATACACTTCCATATAGCTCTTGTAATTCCATAAACATGGTATATAAGAGTGGGAAATTATTTGGGATTGATCTATCTTATTTATTTAAAAGGGGGGGCAGAAAGGAGGATGAACTGTGTCCTCATAATCAGGTTGAATACTTGTAACTGTAATTTCAGAGACCCACAAAGAGCTCCTTCACTGTGCACTTTTCAACCAGTTTGTTACTTGTTCTGTATAAAACATATAAAGATAATTAATGGGCTGAATTGTAAAAGAGTTCTCCTTATGTCTTAGTGGGCAGCATAGGGAGAGGTAAAATGACCCAAATAATAATTTCAATCAGCGAATGAACAGATGATATCTCAGTTCAGCTTCAAGCCCTATCCAATGGTGCTTTAGTGGAAATACCAGCAAAGCAGCACACAAATAACATACATATCTTATAGATTACATAATTTATTTGGAAATGTTTTCATACAGTTAAATAAACTTCAGAAAACTACAGTGGAGCCTTCTTATAAATTAGCTCTAGTGCCTAAAATCCCATGAGCTATGAAATGTTAAATAAGAAAAAAAATTAAATACATAGTGTTGCTGAGCAACACAGCTCACCCTTAAACAACTTTCCCTTGTATGAAGTGCTTCAGAAAGGGACTACTGTGGAGTCTGTGTAAGTACTTGCCCTATGGGTAGTGCGATTTTGTTACAATCCTTCAAAAAACAGCTACACAGACTGTTACTGAATTCAATTATAAGGAGTCTCCAGGGTTATTCCATTACCTCTGCCTCTAGCTCACAGTCTCAAATCAAAACTTAAACTATTCTTTTTTTTAATTTCATTCATTAAAAGAAAACATGATATGAACTTTCAACATGGAAATGGCTCAAAAAGTCTTCTGCAGTTTCAGCTGAATAGGAGTGCATTAGGAAAGTCTCTACCTTTACAAGATTTTCCTAAGGGCAGGGTAGGTTTCCCACAGCCCTGCCTGGATACATGCTAGATGCCCAGGGTCTTGGAAAGTCCAGAGCAGAAGGACAGTGCCTGACAGGCTCAGCACCAGAGTGGGTCTGGGCTGATGCCAGATCGCCGGCCCTGGGCTGCTCTGTGAGCATCAGCCCCAGGGCGACCAGCCCTTCCCCTGCCTTGCAGGGTCTCTCCTAGCGAGCGCAGAACCCCAAAACTGCCCCAGACTATTAAAAAAAAAAAAAAAAGTTGTTTCCCACAAATCAGAAATCTCACTTGTTTTTCTGTTCTCTCTGGCGTTGGGGTGCTTCGTAAGGTCGCATTGCATTGCTCATTGCTGACTTCAGCTTCCGTACATCTGCGCTTCATCTGCATGCATCTACACGCATCTGCAATGAGGTTTATAATGACAAGGAAGGGGTTAACCCAGGGAGCAGGTGGAAGGCAACCCAGCTGCAAACAGATTAAAAAAGCGGTAGGAGAACCCAGCCTGAAAGGGAAAAAGGCCAGCAGGCAGGCCAGGAGAAGAGGGTATGAAGCCGGTGGGGGGGAGGCTGCCAGGGCCACCCCGGGGCGGGGGGAGCCGGCAGGCTGTTGCCTTGAGTGAGGCAGGTGTCTCCTGGCAGCAGCAGCCGTGGCTTTGATCTGTGGGCATACCAGGGTGGGGAGAGGTCTCCGCGGCGTGGGGACACTCTCTGGGGAGCTGACCTGTTTGCAGGGCTTGGTTCAGCTAGGCTTTAGCTCTCCTCAGCTTCTCTGGGAGCTTGCACGAGGGATGCTTTACCTGGTTGGAGCAATGTCATTATTTACAGATTGATTTTTAAAGGTCTTTAGGCCTCTCCTGCCCATAAAAATGGGAACTGAGCGCTTAGATACCTCTTTAAAAATCGGGTTCTTGCTAAAATTCCTCCCTCAGACCAGACCAGAGCCAAGCTTTCTGCTGAGGTTTGAAACGCTGTAAATGAACCTTCTATATTGTTGCCTTATGCTTTCAACTTCAGGCACCTCATCCAGACAGAAAAGTAATGAAAGACCTGAAGAAAGTCAAGGGTTGGAAAGGAACAAAGCAGTTCTGTGGCTCTGGGTCCCGTTCCCAAAGCTATCGCTCACTCACTGTGTGGCCTTGAGCAATCCGCTAACGGGACGATCCAGCTACCAGTAAAGTCACTGGGAATTTTCCCACAGACTCCAGTGAATGCTGGATCAGGCCCTTAGATTCCTAACAGTCCCCTCATTACCCCCCACCCCCTGCAAAGCTGGCATAACAATGTCCTTGTCTCACAAGGTAGTAAGGGGACTAATTCATTAATGTTTATAAAGGTTTTTCTGATCTACAAATGGAAGGCATTATGTCAGCACCAATTATTCTTAGTTATTATCATTCTCATGGTATTTCCAATTGTGTCTGCTCACTAAAGCCAAGAAGTTCCAAAAATCTTGGGAGAAAGTTTCTTCTCTGGAGATTGGACCCAATTTCTGGTCCAAAGATACATGGAAACAGATACATTCAGACAGCACTGGAATGCAGGAATATTTACTGAAATAAGCCTCTGAATGTTTGGGGGTTTTGCATGAATCCTAAAAGCAGAGGAGAGTTCAATGCTATAGAAAGGATAGTTCCTGAATTTTATAAAAAACACCTAGAGCCATAGTCTAGCAAGCAAAATGCTGAGGCCGAAATGTTCAAATTTGTCTCTCAAAGCTTGCTGGCAGTGGGTATTCTTTAAGCTCTGCTCTCTGGTATGTCAGAGCACTTTGAGAGGAAAGGTGGGCTCTGGCTCAGGTTCCTTGTTGAGAGAAGGAAAGGAGGAGCCCTTTCCCTCCCCACACCCCTATTGCCTGCTAGGAGTTAGTCAGGCATCAGGTCCAGGCACGGATGAGCAACAAGGTCAGGTGAGGAGGCAGCAGATAAAGGATTTCACTGGAGAGAGGTCAGCATGAGCGAATGGTAATGTATTATTTGGGAAAAGGAAGAAACACGCTGCAAATCTCACATACACACACACTCACATGTATGTGTGTCTATGTATATAAGTATCCCGTAACACTCCCTACAGCTATTCTGTTTCATGTCCCCTGACTTGACTTTTGGATCTATACAGCTTTGTATACTTCAACTATCTGACTTTAGCCGTCCTCACTACTAAAGGTGAACACTGGAGAAACTCCACAGGTGTACTCCACCGTACTGTAGTGTCACAAATACTGCATTTCCCTTTTTCCTGTCATCTCACTCCTTCCCCATGCGTAACCACCCCCTTGCAGGTAGAGCGCTTTGCTATGCTGCTTTGGGAAAGCAGGTAAATGTTAATGTTCTGATGGGTCCAGCTCTTTTAGCTCATGCATTATGTCAAAACTGGTCAAAGACAGGAAATTAACCTCCCTCCCTCCCCCGACTGTGCACACACGCACAGACACACGCATGCACAGCCGCAGCCAAGGCCTTCGGCAAGCCATCTGATAGCAATCAGTATTTTGAGAAGTGATAGCTCATCTGTAGATTCAGCATTCTTTTGCAGCAGAAGGTATTATGCAAACTAGCCCCATTAGAAAAGCAAACATCAAAGCAAAACATGTTTTCGAAGAGACAAATGCATAAACCATGTGGTACCCGACACTGAAACAGAATAATTACCCTTGCTCTCAATGGAAAGCATAGCTGCAGAGGATAATAAAGGTGCCTCATACACTGTACCCCGTAGTTTCCTGTACTATGCATGGAAAGGAGGGTAGTCAGCCAGGGAGATGCAGCCAGGGAGAGCCTGAAAGGGCTGATGATACTGTCCTCCTCAGTGAAGGACAGGAGAACATGAGCTAGACTGGAGTCAACTGTGGAGCAGTGCAGCTATGCCGTGCCCTCGGCACCAGCTGGAATGCAAGGTGCCACTCCAGCCTTGGGGGAAAGGAAAAAAAAAAAAAGAGTGCAACTAAGGTTACACAATTACCTGTCTTGAAAGTGCACAACTTTTAAAAAATATGCATACCTGCCTGACCATAAGTAGCCACGAACTATGCTCCGTGGGTCCTTTGACTAAAGTCTAAACAGGAAGCTCTCTGTAGGCAGCCTTTTGCCTAGCAGTGGATACTGTTGCTCAGTCACTGCAACTGCAAGAAAAAAAAAGCCCTCATGGGCAGGATGGAGGACAGAAGGTGTGAAATGAGGCTTGGATGATGCTGTCACAGTGCTGGTAAAACAACACAGCCAGGTACCACTAATTCATTTAAATCAAGAGCAAACTAAATCAGAGACTATCAGGACTTCTGCAGAAGTTGAACAAACTTGCTTTAGGGAGGAAATGTTTGCTGAAGTTCCCACGACAAGTTGGAAGTACATACACGTGCTCTCCCTTTCCTTCACCTCAGCCCCCCTTTTTTGTCTTTCAGAGCCCATTTCTCCAGCACGCAGATCAGCTATCAGGCCGAGAGAAAGAGAGAGTGTGAGATGGCCGACCTTGTCCTCCAGTGCCGAGGGCCTGTGGGTTTGGGCCAGGAACAGGAATTCCCTGTACAGACACTGAGTCTGCTGGAGGAGACAGGAGAGCCTGCTCCACAGAAGAGCACTTTGTTCACTGCCACCAAGGAAAACTTACACAACAGACACACACAACCATGGAAATATGAATATTTTAAAAGTGTTTTTTTCCTAGAATACACAGTGCTCTTATTTCCTTAGGGGGGCAGTAAAAATTGGGCAAGAGCATATTGCCAAATGCATAAGAGTCAGTGAGGATATTAATCCCGCATGCTGTAGTTACAGAGAGCAGGGCAGCAGAGCAAGGTCTGAATAGATCAACAATTCAGAATGAGTTACCGACAAATGAAATGCCCACCGATCATGTCTAGTGGGGGGCGGGTAAGTCCTCTCTTCTTTTTAATATCTTTTCTGTCAATTCATCACTTCTTGGAAACTGCAAAGAGTTAAAATACTTTTCCCTTTGTGGCCCAAAAGTATATGTGCATCTGTGTTTGTGTGTGTGCACAATTTCTATGTACAAAATCTGAGGCAGATATTGATACTAGATAGCACTGTTGTGCAGCTGTTTTGTGCTGCATCACTATCACAGAGCAGCCCTTAAAATGGCCTGAGCCAGCCCACATGAATATAGATAAGATGGAGAGTTAAGACTCTAGACTTTGTATTCGGAAGCCTAGCCTAATTTCACATGCTTCCTAAGGTACCTTATCAAACTGTCTGGAAAGGAATTCCTCTTGCTTTAACCATCTAAAAGGTAGGTGCCACACTAGACACCCAGGCTTCCTATAGATGCAACCAGGTGGTGATGCACCTTATCTTCAGAGTTACTCCATTTGTCTTCAGAGTTACTCCATATATCTTTCTCCCTTTGTGCTGCCTAAAGAGTGAGCCCAGATGGATAGTTTAGACTTGATAGCTAACTTTTAGATGGCTAATGTTAACTGATCTCTCTCTTCCTAGTCCATCCACACTTCCCTATCTCACAGGGGTCATATGAGAAAACAGTCATTAAAGATTAAGGGTTACTTTTCTATTAAGAACACACATAAGGAGACCTTAGATGGTGTATTGGCAACTGTGAACATCCTAATGTTATTTTCCATGCAGTCAAGGTTACAGCTCTAAACAGCAGCAAAACACAACCCAGTTCACAAGGATGTACATCTGGATGTGGAGGCCATGCAAATGCCCCGAGGCCCATGGGCTGGAGGGGCCCAGCACATGAGGCTGTGGAAATGGAGGATGGCTGGAGAAAGCTCTGATGGGGATGCTAGGCAGGTATTCCTATTTCATTCCTAGCACCAGGTCTCTGCCAAATACACTATGCCACTGTTTACTCGTGGTCTTCTAACTTAAATTGGGGAACTGGCCTAGCAAATAGTCACCACAGGAAACAAAGTCAGCTTTATAACATCTTTCCAAACCCTACGTCCTACACCAAGTCAGGAGCTTCTTGGTGAGAACCTCAGCTGTGGTTGGTAGGGTACATGGGTACGTTACCCAGGGCTTACCATTAAAAGCTAGTTTCTGAGAACCCTGCAATGCTGTGTATGCATGTATATGCACATACACAGAGACTCTGTATATTGTACATAAGATCATGGTTTCATCTTTACTCAGTCCTAATTTAACTCTGTCAATGACAGATTTGCTCAAACAAGAAAAATAAAAATCTCATCTGAAATCCTATCCAGTAGATTTTAAAAATCTGTGACTAAATGCTAGTCAAAGAAAATATATGCTTATAAGAGATAAAAAACCTACAGTCCTATGAATAGTGCTGCGCTGGAGATGCACTTCGCGTAGGTTACAGGTATCTTGTCATTCCTTTTGTGCCACATCAGATTGGGAACCTTAGGTATCTCCACCATGCTAATGTAAATAACTGCACAACATAGAGTTGCATCCCGCATACTGGAAAAAATTAACTTTGTAGATCTCAGACGTCTTATATTCTAAGAAGTGTTAGTATGATATTCCTCAACTTACTTTACTCTTGCCTTTCCTGTCATCCATCTGAGAATTTCAGTAGGGTTTTAAAAATATTACTTGCTTCCTCCTGCCCACCACTTCCCTGTCTCAGTCTTTCCCTCAAAGTTGCTTTCATGGATTGTCAAGGATTTCCCAATTAATGTAGACAGGGCATTATAGTATGTGGTTGATCAGAGAAAGCAAAGAGCCCATTAGCTGTAGATGGGGGTAAGGGAAGACCATGCATTCAGTAGTTATCCTGATGGATCTATCAGCTATGAGGTTCTCCAAAGGCAAGGGAGTCACTGAAGAGGGTGATGAGACGAGAACTGAAGAAACTTTCCAGTCAGCTAGAAAAACCTACAGAAGTTTTCAGTGAGTAGGAAACTGAGGAAAACCCATTGGACATCACATGAAGGAGGGGGAAGTCAGTGCACTGCTGAAAGGCAGTGGAAAATTGGATGCCTGGGGTCAGGAAGACCAAGTCAAAGGCTTGAGGAAACAGATTGTGTGGTTCAAACTTTTTTTGAACCTAACAAATATTAATTTTGGTTCAAGGAAAAAGCTTAGGTTCCAAGTTGGTTCCTATTTTAATTGGATCAATTCACATGTTTATAACTGCAATAATTTGGAGGTATGTAATTTGTAAATATCAAATAAAGTGAAATCTAGCACACTGCATATTTTTGCTTTTTAATAGTATCAGCCAAGTTTATTGGCTGTTGCATATAGTCTGTATTTCAGATGTATACCTAAAATTGTCTTTCTTTTGTAGATTAATTTCATTACAAAACATTACAGATGTTTCATGCTAACATAAATTATACCATGATGGTCAAGATACTGTTGTAACATCCATACACTGAACAGTGAAGGGGTACACACAGCTTTTAATCAAAATTAGGCAAGTTCCAAAGACCTGTGGAACCCTTTGCCCTCAGGTGAGTTGGCATAGACTGTAACACATATTTTGGAGTCTGGGGGAATGTTTAATATACGTAAAAAGTTATGCTTTCATTTCTGTTAATGCCAAAGCTCAAAACATGTGTTTCAAATTCCGCAAGTGTACCAGGCACTTGGAGATCACAGCCTACTGTTTTGCCTTTGTAGATGCCTTTTGCATGCTCCAGTAATGCAGTTGGATCACAAACAGAAAAATAAAAACAGAGAAGAAAAAAAAAAAAATCACTCACTGTTTTAGAGACCTGGCTGAAATACATTACAAGTACAAATGCTGGGACAATATCATATAGCGTTACATTGTGCATGACTTCATAACTATTCACAGAGTAGCATTTCTGGTGGCAAACTGCTGCTAAATAGCATTTTCCTGAGCATCACTAGGATATGCAGTTAATCTTGTTTACTGGGCATCATCCCTTCACTTTGGGCAGTGAGCAGAATACCCTAATGTGCAGTCATAGAAAATACCCTTTCAGTGTTTTTCCCTTGGCACACAGACAGAAAATTCAACTAGTGGCTCTGGAGGAATCTCAAGTCTGCCACATAGGTGGTCTGCTGCCTGCTGGAGAAGTCTGGATACCTTTATATTTGGGACATAATTTTTCTGTCACACTACGCTTGCTGCTCAGAAATTCCAAACTCACTCTTTAAATCAAGCCTGAGGTTTCTCAAACACATAGTATGAAAAAATCCTGAGGAATTATTTTTAGCGCTACCACAGAAAGGGTCAGAGAATCCCCACAGAGGTGAGGTTTAGCCTATGTACAGGTATGGCAGCTACCAGGTTCCTACGTGACACATTTGCTGTAGATTCTCACAGAAAATCTCATTTCTTCCAGTCTGAACTCTGCTTCAGTCATTGCAGAGCTAAATGCTATGTCTTTGCCAAAAAAGTAAAACAAAAAAAAGAATCCCCAAACAGTAAGCTGGACTGAGACTCCAACCAGGATACTCAGGTTACAGAGTACATGTGTGCGTGCACATATGCGTGTGTGTCTCTACACGCTCTGACACATACACATGCACACATGGGCAAATATGCATATTGTGCACTAAAAACATGTAGTATCCGGGGTGCACAGAAACAAAACATTATCTTTCATCCAAAACCCAGCTATTCACTTTGTGCAGAGCGCCTCTTTCAGGAGACAGATATCCCCTCAGACAAACATAAAGAGAAACTGAAAAAAGCAGAAAACAACAGCAGAATAATAGCATAGCCCAAATGTAGTCTGATCTGGAGAAGAAGCAATCATGCTGCTGGTTGGCATAGATAATAGATTAATTCTGAGACAAAGAAACAAAGTGTTTGCTATTCACTCCTGGAAAAATGCAATCCTTAGCTGAGCATCTCTCTTCTTGGATATTATGGAAGTGACTTCAGCAGACTCAGCTCACCAAACACAGAAGTCTGCATTGCTTACAAGGATTGTCAGAAAATACCAATATTCTTAGGAAATATATTTATATTCTGTAAAAAACTGAAATATTTGTAGTGCCAAAACTACTGATGGTTATCTAATTATGCATAAAACAGAATTTATTGACTCTGAACAAATGAGCAGCAGAAGTTATCTCAGTTCAATAAAACTGATTCATTGCATTTGACAATGTTGTTGTTCCTTAGGACAGTTACTGAACTCTTCTCCAAGTTAGACAACTATACAGAGCAGAAGTTCAGTTTTTTTCTATTTCCTCTGCTCTCTCCAAATGTTTTTGACAGCTTTTAAAGGTGTTATCCACACAAGAACAGATCAGAAGTTCAAGACTTGTGTCATGATGTAGGTACAGACTGTGTTTACATTATATGTTGAGCTTGAAACCAAGGAAAGTTGCACCCAGTTGGGGATGGAGTAATCCAGAACTACCAGAATTGTGGCAGTGTTTCAAAAAAGCCACATTCAAGTATAACCCAGAAAAGAAGAGATGCACAGAGAGAATGATTTCCAGTGTGGAAAGCAATACATCTTTCATTAACCTCAAGAAAGGTTAATTTGCTATGAATAGTACCATAAGTCTGATTTCATTTGGATGGCTTAATCATTACATGAAGGACAACAGAAGATACCTGGCATGGAAACAAATATTCAGGTCTAAAACAAGTCTATATTCAAGGATCCCAAAGAAAACAAGGATCAACCAAGGAGAAATATCCAGGTGGAGAGCCACTTTTCTCAAACTCATTGCTACAGCATTTAGAAAAGAGATATGAGAGAGCACTCTCAGAAGCAGCTGATCAAGAAAATAGTCAGAAACCTATTTGCTCTGGTTCCACCTTGTTTACACATAAATCAGCTCCATATTAGATAGTAAAAGGAGTACAGCAGAAGAACAATAAACTGTGGTCATACACAGGAAAGCTGAAGCTCTCTTCTTGCTTCTGGGCATGTATTTCAGAATACATAGGTGGATAACATCTCTCTGTCCACCTATTTTAGGTAATGTCTTCACAAAACCAAGACATGATGTCGATACAATTCAGACAATTCCATGAATATTTCCCCAAGAGAAGCCATCTGATGGGCAGTGTTTTTAGGAATTTACCTCCTTTAGTCCAGGGTTGCTTCAGGTGACCCAAGAGCACATAAAAGCAATGCATACTAACCAAGGGATATTTGGCTTGAATTACTAAGATTTCTCTGAAGTAGAGTCTGCTAGTCTCCCAAAAGAAGGTGCAAAACCCCTTTTGAGTAAACCAGTCTTATAAATCATAACATGGCATCCAGTGGAAATAAACAAATAACTTCAAAGACCAAGTGTTCAGATTTGATTCAAAAAATAGGTCTGTAAAAATGAATCATGGCCAAAGTACATGCCAACTTGCATTTGCATATATGTAGATTGAGAAATTAAATTTAAAAAGCAGGTATTCCATGGAAAAAAAAGACACTATTGCCTATACTAGTTAAACACATCACGGTGCTTATTTTATTTTCTAGGCTACCAAATAGAAATACAGCACATAGCTTATAAATTTCAGTATTACAGGCTCTGTAATAAAAGGGAGGGAGGGGTCAAACATATATGAGCATGGATTTACCTGTTTGTGTCAAGTATTTGTGATTTTTTTTAATAGACATTTTTCCTACAGCATTCAAAAGCATGGTCACTATCCAGTGAAATCATAGCATGAAAACCCTTATGGATTGTATGAGAGAAAGATGTCTAACATAATCCATCGTGATAATCTCACTCAGTTAAAGGCTCTGATTAAAAGAAATCCTTTAATGACCACCAAAAGGCATATTCAAGCCCATTCACTTTGTCCATCAAGTAACACTATATTTAGTGCTAAGTATGAGCACAACTTTTGCTGAATCTGAATTTTGAAGGAAAAAAAATGTTTTATGTTATTAAGAAATCATTTTATATGAAAATAATAATCATCTAAAAATCCTCTATATGGATATTTACACTCTTTTTTCTAAAGGTGAACTTTTGCAGTGTTCTCAGGGTAACCACTAGTAAACATAGGTTACAAACTCTCTACTTTTGTCAATCCACTCTGTAGATACATTGCTAAAGCCCCTGGCTGCAGGGCTTGGCTCTTAACTCAGGCACTGGAACTTGTGCTGTTCACTTTGGGTCCCTGATATGTCAACTAAGAGGGCAGCTGACACATAAACTGGGACTGATCCCAGACTCAGGCTGCTGTGGTCCCACATACTTGGATGAGCCGCCTTGGAGTGTGTAACCCTCTAGTTAGTGTGCATTACAAACCCTCCCAGTCTCAAGGGCCTGATCCACAGAGGTTATGAGATTTTAAAACAGCCAGCTAAAGAGCTTTGACTTCAGTTTTATGGCAGTCTGTGCTTCATAGCTGCATTCAAACCCATCATGTCAGTCTAAAGGAGGTTGTCACCTTGAGTGGTCTCCACTCCTGTCAATAGCTGTCAAAGTTAAAGGCACTCAAGGATTCCTAGCTGCAAACAGAAGTGATGCTTTAACAAACAGAACTGCATTGAAGCAACGTACGTTTTCCTTCTGAGAGTAAAATTTGGGCTGCAGATCATCTTATTTTGTCTTTCAAATTAGCTTAAATTAGTGAAAAAATTGGAACCTATTTATTTATTTGATTCAAGCCTGCACATTAGAGCAACACTGAGTGGATAATTACAAATTGCAGAACTGTACTCCCTTCAGTCTCATGCTACCAAGGTTTCTTTACACCACACGTATATGACAACTTGTATTCCATGTGCTAAGTCAGGACCAACTCACTGACAACGTGTGTTCTTTTATTACTATAATTTGCCTCAAAATCATTTTGTGGAAAGAAATTGTAGGGAAAATCTGCAGGGCTGTATTTCCACTTGAAATTATAGAATGTCTTGGCTACCAGTACAGCAATACTTGGATTACTCTATCAGTGAGTTGCTGCTGGAGTCTTCAACTCAAATAAAGGAACAGAGAAGCTACATTACTTTCAAAAGTTTGAGCACATCCATGGTACACACAAGTATAAGATCTGTAAAGGAAAATGGGACAGGAATTCATACAACAAATAGGAATTTAAAATGCCCTTCTAAATGAAAAAAAGCATACTTCTAAATGAGAAAAAGCATAATGATTATTGTTGTCAATATCTTGAGTTTTTAAGATAAAATAAAACTTTTTAAATTCCATTAAAAAATAAAAAAAAAAAAAAAAAAGAGGAAGAGAAAGGAGAAAGAAAAAGAAAAATGGCAGCAGTAACAGAATAGCTAACTGGAATAGATATTTCCTTTATGGAAAAACCATAGAATTAGATTTCCCTTTGGAGTCCTCTTCTTAAATGACAGTTTTCAGGAACTGTTAGGAGAACACAGACCCAAAAAAAAGTGCTTTGAAAGTATTTCTGTTCAGTCTGAAATACTCATAGTTATGCTCATAAAAAGTTTGCCTCCCTTTTTGATACAATGCCCAAAAGAGCCCCCAAAAAGGGAAGCAGTGTTGTAATTTTTTTTTTCTTCGCTGACACCCAGAAGGGCTTTTTTTTCTCCACCAGCTATGTGCTGTATTGAGTTCATCGGTTCTCCAGAATGCTGCTCTGAAGTGCATTATTTTGACTCCTCAAAAAACAGAAGTTAAAAATAGTATAAAAAGAACAGCTGCCATTTGGAAAATGAACAGACCTCTTTTAAACAGATAAAGCTTGTCTGGTAACAATTAGACTTATATTGAATAAGTTAAAATGTAGCTCCTTCATCAGCCCTAGTTAGAGGAAGGTGAGGACTGTATTTCTTAACATATTTGATGTGAACAACTTGCATAGCATGCATATGTAGCTGCAGAGTTTAAAATTTCTCAGACAGAGAAATATCTCCACCATTTGTTCCCACATGGAAGCTCTTTCTCTTCCCAGTAGCTTGTGGAACCAAGCCAAGCCAAGCCAAGCCAAGCACACCTAGTTGCCTTTTACAGTTTCATCTTTGGCTTCGTCACATATTTAGTAAGTCACAACCATTGATGTTCATGTAACAAAGTGGATGCCACTGACCCACATACTAACACAGAGTCTTATTTGCTTTCCTTACCCTCAGCTACAGAGGCTTCAGTGCTAAAATACCTACTGGGACTGTCAACACCTTTGCTCCTCAGTAACAAGAGCCTGTGTCTAAGGAGCATCCCTATTTGCAGCAATTAAAGATATTTCAGGTATTTGCATGTGCTGTGGTTACCCCATAACATAAACATATTGGAGTATGAAGAGATTTAACCTTTCTGAGCCACTGTCATCTTGCCACCCGTTTCATTTTAAAAATAATAGTAGTCACACATCACTTCATGGATGTGTTGATCAAAGTTTAACAGGATTCTTTGAGGGACACTAAAAAAGCACATCAAGAGTGAAGTTTCAGGGGCACAGACCGAAGGTTGATATTTTCCACATGCTGGGTGCATTGGGGAAAAGAAGAAAAAACAACAGCAGCCTTTGTACCCTTGACCCTTCGCTTACTGTGCATTTTGGACAATCATATGTGTGCAATCAGAGCCTAATGAGAGCCTGTGTGACTTGCCAAAGCAAAAATTTGACCTCAATCAAAAAGTGATTTCTGCGGAGATGAAGGAGGATTAGGAAAAATGTATTCCAATTTCTCATCAAGCCAATGTTAACCAAGACGAGGAAGTTATCTTGCCCCTGTAGAATCAATATTTTATTAGAGAAACCCTGTGCTGAAGTTCTGAATTACACAACCAAGTGCTGTGCCAAAAAAGCTCTCAGTGGCACAGTCACATCAGATTCTTCTCCACTATAATAGGGGATACTGCAGCTGGTTACATCGGCGCTGAACTGCCACGATAGTTGATTTTTGGCTGAATCCCAGGGGAGATTCTATAAGCCTGATAACAAACATTTTGGTTGGTTGGAGTTTTTTTAAGGGAAAAAAAAAAAAAGCCCACGATACCTACAGATTTCAGCTGTCTAAATCTATCACGTGACTCAAAACTTCTCAAGGTTTCATCAGCTCCAGGTATTTCATAGTGCAATCTCCATATATAATTTAAATATACTATTTCAGTTGGGAATGTAATCCTGCCCTCATACAAGCAGCGCTCTGCAGAAGATGTTCAACATTCATTACTGTAACATTGTAAATAAAATATCATGCCTAATATGCTTGCTACCAGCTAAATTAACAAGATTGCAAGGAGATGCTTGGAAAGGGAGCAAACAATATTGCATTTTTCTTCACAGAACAGCAGATGCCTGCATCCACAGAAAACTCTTCAGCTTAAGAGCTGGAAATAACTTCTCAGGTGCACAGTGAGATTGCAGATCTGCACTTATGTGCTCCACTTCTGCCCACCAGGAAAGCTAGACTGTGCTACAAAAATGAGAACAAGAAGTTTATGGCATGAGCTCAGTTAACTTGTGGAGTGCTGAGACATAGTGTACATTCAGGGGTTGGGCACCATTAACGTTAATGAAAGGCTAGGATGTACATCCACAAGTTTTTACAGATGATGCATTAATGGATATGTATCATACTTCCTAAGGGCACTAAATCGGCAAAGCGGCAAACCCAAAATTAGACAGCTCTCACTAGAACAGAATACATTGAACAGCTTGTTTCTTTGAGCAGATGGGTTTGTGTGAAGGAAATCAAAACTTAGGACAATACATATGTGGAATGAATATAAAGATAAGCAAAACAAAGAGCTCTGCTTGTGACCCTGTGTAATGAAATTTTACATTTAGTGTTTGCAGTTTGCTAGGGTTTGGGTTTTTCTTTATTTCCTCCTTTTTTTTGCTGAGGGTGGTGGTGGTGGTAGTGCTGTAATAAAAGCCCAGAGGAAAATAACCAAAACAAAAAGACAAAAAAAAATCATAAAAGCATTTTTAGAGGAAAATATGGCACTCAAACATAGTGTGCCCAACAAAAGAAATGCCATACAGTGTAGTCATATACCAGCATTAAGTGATTCAAGAGTGCCCCTCCTGACTGTTACTGTCACACTGCTGTAACAATGGGCTGGCATGAGGGGAGAGACTATATTTTAGTTTTCCATTCCTTTTTAGTGGCCCATAAGTCTGTCTTCAGTTACACATGTGCAATGCTGCAGTTCCTTCATGGGGCCTTGGGTTGCAGTCACCTGTAAATAATATTTTTGTTGAGGCAGCTAAACTGTTAAAAAAGAACACGACAAGTAGTTTTCTCACATTTTATTGTTCAAAACAACATGCTTGAACTCAAAAGACAGGAAAGCAATTTTACTTTATTTCTGATGTGAGGAAGGATATTTTGCCAGCAGGTGGTTCAGGTGGTGCCCTGAGGTCCCCCAGCCTTTGGTCTCTCCCATTTGGGCTGCCAGGTTTCCTCCAGAGGAGCAGCTCTGCCTCCCCCAGAGAGGGAAAGGGGCCAGGACTGTGGGTCTGCAGCTGCCTCCCAGTGCACCTCAGGCACCACCTCATTATGGACCTGATGCAGTGGGGGAGAGGGAGGTCAGGGAAAGAGGATCATCTCAGAACTGTGGCCATCTCTAGAAGGGTTGATCCACCCTAACATGCTATCGTTGGCTAAATCTGGAAGACAGGGGATCCAATCAGTACCTGTTCACCCAGGCTGTTTCTTTTATCCTTTATTGTCCTTTATCCTATTGTCCTTTATGGACAATACTGATCTGCCCACCAGGTATCTGTTTCCCTTTGGAAATTCATTGCACGTTCTTCATCCAGGCAAAAGGCTAGGAGGAAGCAAGTGAGAAAGCAAGCAAGCAAAAGAGAAGGAAATAAGGGGAGAGAAAAAGAAGAAGAGAGACACAGAAAGAAGGAGGGAGGGAGAGAGGAAGGAAGGAAGGAAGGAAGGAAGAGAAAGGGAGGGAAGGAGGTAGGAAGGTGGGAAGGCAGGATGAAAGGAAGGAGGGAAGCCTGGCTTAAACACCTACAACAAGACGTGACACCTCAGTCCAACTTTGGGATCCCCATTTAGGAGCCACCCAACCCAGTATACAAGGATTATGTAGGCACCTCCCATTTCCCACCCCGGGCACCCAAGGCTCCAGTCTGCCGTCAGGCTGGAGGAGCTGGGCATCTAGCCCTGCTGCAGCCAGCGCACCTAGAGCTGGGGCAGAGACCACATGCAGCTCTGTGGCCAGGCCAGCACCTGGAGTTGCCTGGTTGCCCCTTGGTTCTGGTGGGGTCAGCACTGAGGCCTGCAGGGTGCTGGGGTCTCCAGGAGTAACAACCACTGCAACATCCTGAGAGCCGGAAAGACTCAGAGGGGCATTAGGCATGTCCTGTGACATGGGAACTAACACCATTCATTTTTTGGATACTAGGTCAGTCATCTGAGCACTCATCCTAGCAGTGATCCTGAGGAGGTTTGAATTCACCCAGGTCAGGGGAGCTCCTTTATCCAGACTTCGCAAGATGAGGTCTTATTAACTCAAGCTCTGCCAAGTGGAATCTTCCTTTCCCTTGTTGAAGATGACCCACTATATATAAAGCCACATAAGGCAGTAAGACAAAGACGCAAGTTGAAAAATAAGCCTTATATCTACTATTTAAGGCACCTCGATGGTGTCTAGAAATCCCTCCTGGCTCACAGTCTCTGCTCCTAGAGTTATTCCTTTTTATTTTTTTCTTATTAATTATATGACTTTTTAATGTAAAACATGCAAAAAACGCCAAAGAGGGGACCAACACTGAGAAGCATATTTGAAATAGAAAAGGGTAAGCCCTGCACAGTTCTTTGGAAAGGGTACCATGTATCAGCATTCATGTGAAAAAACCCTCTGCAATAGGAAAATTAATCATCCAAGAAGCTGATGGATTCAGGGTGAGGGACATGCATTGACTTGGGCATTTAATCTCCAGGCAGAGAGTTCGTGGTTTCACTATTCCTTATTGGGACATCGTGAAAGAGCTGCACCCTGTCCATCACTGGGAATTTTGATCTCCCTTCTGAAGCCTCAGCAACTGACTTAAGGGGCCAGGCTTCACTCTAGGAGCCAGGCCTGTACAAATTAGGCATTATACTTTATAACGTGTAGACACTTTTGTCCTCCTCATCCCATCCTCCACAGAGCTAGCAAAGTTTGGCTTATTATTCAAACTTTTCCCTAAGGTCTGACTTTACTGAGAACTTTCTTGCTTACATCTCAACTGCATTGCCTCTATTCAAGCTTGTTTATTACAGGGTTTCTCAATATGATCTCTCCATTCCAGTTAGCCCAGCACAACTAAAGAATTCATTTTCCCACCTTAGCTTACATACCCGCTGGTGCTAGTTGGCACGGTTTGGTAGTAGTACAAAACTTAACGGAGGTTTTCAGATAAAAAAATAAGTTGAGTCAATAGGAATATATTTCTCTATAGCATAGTAGGCATATTAACTTATTACATTCCCTGTATACTGCTACAAATATTAGATAACATCTCTGAGAAAACTTAATGCAAAAAGCTGTATGTAAGCTTTTTACATAGGTTGCTAGTGGCATTTCCGTGGCTTCATCAAAACAATGCATTAAGACTGCAACATAATATATCCCGCCTCATTTTCACTGCAATATCTGTAGGGAGAGGTCTATGATTGTCTCAGTTCTTTTAATGGAACTAAAATCCATTGTTTCCAAATGGAAAACCAATATCATCTTGATTTCCCTTGTGATAGCTTTTTTATATAATAGAAGGGAAGTATTAGTAGTAGTACCACTGTTGTTAAATGAAGAATTGCCTCTGTTCTATGGATGATTTTCTGCCTTGGAGGACAACAAAGAAGCAGAGTGGTCAGAGAGGAGTTTGAAACAGATGTGGATTTATTTCCATGCTTTGGGCTTAACTGAGCCCTGGTATTTAGCATGTATGGTTCTGTCCAACTGGGAGAGCTGTGCATCATCATGAGCATCCCAATTTACTCACGTTACTTCGAAGGGGTTAACATCTGAGCTCTGAGAGAGATTCTCCAGTTCCATTAATTAAAAGGGCCTTTGTAAGCAAGTAGCTATTGTTTTAAAATGCCAATTTACCCTTGTAGTCGACAAGGAGATAAGATAGTCATAGACCAGAGCTAGTTTTCATTTTCATTTCCTCATTTTATTAGGTTTGAAACAGTGAGAGTGGGCTGCAGTGATTAGTACAAACAGGAGAGCCACACTTAAAAGCTGTTAGTGTTTTTGTGTATCTGTTTAAGCTCCCCAGGCTAAGAAACAAGTCTATCCTTGCATGTTTACAATGCCTGCTAAGCATAACTGACAAGGATTTCCAGGCGCAATTCTAAGGGCAGAGCTCTTGTCCAAGCCTTCGACAACTTACATCAGATTTTAGTAATCCGCTTTGCTCTGCTATCAACAGCCATAAAAAGGTCCCCTTCAAGATAATTCAAAACACTGCTGCTAACCTATTCTTTCCTACTTGTGGCTATGTGCTACCTTCGGTGTAAGCCCTTCCCCTTTTTCACTGTATCCAGCACAAATTTCTTGGCCTTATCTTCAAAGCCTATCACAATTTCGCCCCACCCTACCTCTCCTCCTGGGTCCCGAATGGAGGTTAACTCCCACCTCACTTCACAACGCTACACTTTGCACTCTGTCCCACTCACAAGCTCTCACCAGCAAAGTTTCAAGTCAAATGCACCTCCTGACACATAACTTTCACTTTCCGGGGCCCACAGCTCACAGCCCCATGAACAAAGCAGGACTGAGCTGTACTTAACAGTCCAGGCTAGTGGTTGCAGGGTTCCTTCAAGACGGGGGGTGGCCATGCCCTGGACCCTGCTGTAGGGTGCTGCCCGGGGGTTGCAGGATCACTTCTTCCAGCAGCAGAGCTCACTTGAAATGTTTGTGCAACTGCAACCTCATATTCAATAGGTAACAGGATCTCAAGCAATGTTGGTATTATCAAGTCAGGTTTATTATAGTGCAATGAGGTCTGGGGATTTAGAGATTAGTGTGCGGAAGAATTTATTCTCTTACTTTTCTATCATTTAGGTCAGAGTGTAGCCTCGGTTATCCAGGGAGATTTCTCAACATGTACATTTGTTATTGTTTGGCATCAGACTCAGCAGTCTGATCCTTAGCTGTCAGAGATCCCCCATCTATATCACTTTTTCCATTGCCGGGCAGTGCAGTTGATTGGCGCTCAGCTTGCAGCTTGTAAAATAAGAGCACATTACTTCACACTGTGCATGTGCTCCTGAGCAAACTCCCAGCAAGATACCACGTACAATGTTTGCGGAAAATTGTTGACACTTCCCCTAAATGTGCTGGCTGCTAGTGTGGGCTTGCATATCTATCCACCTAATACTCAGGTTTGACAGTAATGTGTACTCAGCATGTCAGGGGAGGTGGCACTTAAAGATACTGGCACGAGCAATGCAGGTGGAGCCTAGGAGGCTTTTCCATTGCCAACAACAGCTGCCCTTTTTACACAGTCTCTCCCTTTTTTCTCTCTTTTTTTTTTTTTTAATTTTGTGTGTGTGTGTGTGTGTGTGTGTACACTGAAGATTTGCTTCATTGCAAATGCTTCCAGGAAAGTAACACTTCTGTCTACAATCCAAGTGACTTGTATAAGAGTTGGCCATTGGCATTTCAAACCTGATTACAGTTTTAATCAGATACATATGAGCACCCAGCCAGTCAGTTCAGTGGGCTATCTAAAGCCTCATTGTGGAGACATCTTTCTAGCCACATCAATCAGTCAAACAGAAGCGGGATGCCAATGCTGGATGGAGATCTTCCACCTGAGCTTGCATTGTTCAGAGTTAAAACTGAAATGAAATTTATAAGCATAAATTGCATTTGTGTATTGTATTTATCTTTTCATTATAACTAAAATAATTTCACTTTCAGGTTTCCTATGCATGTCATTCATATATGATGGATAATTTGGCCAAAACAAGAACTAGATCTGGCACTAAAGCCATGTGAAGAATAGCTATTCTTTTTGGACTCCTTTATGGGAGTAAATAGAAGCAACTGATCTATTAATTCACTTCCTGATCCTATTTGTTACGTACTCATTGCAAGGACACGCAGAGGTTGAGTGATTAAGAGAAGGAAAAACTTACCAACGCTGTCTGCAGTTATTAATCATGATTCATCTTGTCAGAGGACTTCACGAGGGCACCTGGCTTTGCCATGGCTTTTCTTCTCTATTTTTGTTTGCTTCCTTTGTTTTTCTTCCCTGTCAACAGATATTTGCCCTGAATCTATTTGGATTATAAATGCCCAGTGAGCTAAGACCTGAAATGGAAAGTTGATGCTACAAGATACTGCCAAAATGAATCTCACCAAAAGAAAACATGACACATCTCTAGTCCCAAAGTGAGGCATTTTTATTGTACTTTTTAATCACTGTCATAATTAAAACACAGCCTTGCTGCCTCACACTTTTTCTACCAAACCTCGGAGAGACCCACTCTACTTTTAATGTTTTTAACACTGATGTCTCTCAGCTGCACCAGTGGTTACTAGTGTTCTCTTGGCATCAACAGGGAGCAGATGTATATATACTTGAAGCTGCAGTCTGGTGGAGGTACCTGAAGCAAAAGATCGGTCATTAAGTTGCATCTTGCTGGTCCTATTCATCAAGCTGAACATCTAGATACATCTTGATTTCTGGGCTGCTATTCTCAACAGCACTTCTGTACTGCTAGATGCACTCATACTTCTAGGAGGCCAGGTTTGCCCGTACTTAGAGTTCACAACTGAGCCTGTAAGCTCCACAATGAGGTATACTGCTTTGTGTGCTGCCCAGCACCATGTCCATGCATTTAGGACGGTGCAGTGTCCCAAAAGGTAATAGCGCGTATATATACATGCATGTATGTGCTGTGTGAGTGAGGAAGATGTAAGTACCTAAACATTCCTAAAGCTACCTGATGCATTTGCTACTAGAATGAATCAGGATTTGCATAGAAGATGGGACCTTTTAAATGCTGGGTACTGCAGTGGCAGACAAATCATACCAAATAGCACAATACTTTCCATTATACACTAATCACCACATTTAAAATTGTTATCATCAGATTATGTGGATGCATGATTCACAGCCCACTCCCTGTCTCCAAAGAATCGGTTTTTAAACAGGCTGCCACGCGCCTACTGCACCTGATTGTTTCATCGGCACATTCCAGCTAACAAAGGCGGACGAGCCAGGGCAGAGCCCAGGACACTGATACACTTGTTCTATCCCCACAGGTGTAGCAGCCTTCTGTTTTGAAAGCTTCTGGGTGTAGGCGTTAGGGCTGCATTCTTTCTTTAATTTGTACTCGCTTCTTTCGGAGTCAGATGGAACGGCAGCCAAGTGAGGAGTGCACAGAAGGAGCGAAAACCCACGTTCAGAAAGCCCTGCTAGGACAAAGACCGTTACGGCAGATCCAGAGCCCTTGCTCTTGGCCAGAGGAAGAAGAAAGGGAAAGGAAGGGAATGACATGGGGTGGAGGCGGTTAACATTAAAAGCTCCTTCCTATCCTCATGGATTCTTGGTCAATATTGCTAGCAGAAAATATATTCTGTATAACATGCAATAACAGGCAGTTCCATGTGAATGTATATTTTATGTACAATTATTGATACAAGCCATTATTTACATGGTAGTACAGGTGGACTTTCCATATATTTTATGTATAATTATTAGAACCAGCCATTATTTATATGGGTCTACAGCTATACATACTGTTTTATTGTCAAACAAGCAGAGGGAAGACCACATTCTCCTCCCAGTTTACACCATCTCAGGCCAGAATGGACCATTGTACCCATCCAGTCTGACCTCTCACACTCTCACACACTAATTTCCTCAGTTGCACCAATTATAACTCTGAAGTCCTGGTCCCCAAAAGCCAACGGTCTTTTAGATTAATGCTTGGGCAAGGTGTTGGACTGTCAGCACTAAAAAATGAAGTCATTTATGTAGCTGGAGGACAGCTATGTCAGAGGTAATATGTCACCTTCTGAAGGGAGGGGATAGGTCACTCTACACCCCACACAGTCACCGCCACCTCTACTAAGGTAGCCCACAACATTTCTTGTAATGAGTCTTGTGACAACCACCTGTTCACCAGGATTTTTATGGAGTTTTACCAGTTTCTTGTAGATTAAGTTACTCTGTCTGCATTGCACTGGAGCCTTAGCCAGCCAATTAGGAGATTAAATTAGCTCAGTGATGCTTACAAAACATCTGTGAGCAAACTGAGATTTGTATGAAAATTCAATTTGAACAGGAAAAATTTTTCATGGTCCATAAAAGGTAGTGTAAGATGCGCAAAGCTGACATTCATGACTCCTGTTCATAGCTCTGTGCTCTGTCTTTAATTCCCCACAGATGAAGCTAAGAAATTACCCTCACATTTATTAGAGAAAATATTCAGGAAGGCAGATTTCTTGCAGCTCCACCTGTTTTTAAAGCCAGCTTCAGATAAACACAGAGTTCTGCAATTTGAGAAAATAACTTACAAATGTCTTCTTTCTTTTTCCTTTTCTTTTTTTTTTTTTCCGCCAACCCAGAGTTCTGTTATCTTATACTTATTTTGATAAGTTACCTTCAGCTTTTCTGTCTGCACATGCAAGGAAACAAATCCAGTCCCACTTCCAATGCAAGTTTAGACAACGTGGTTAAATTAACAGCTTGAACATTAGAAAAGAGATTAGGATAATTAATGCCAAGATGATAGAACTAGGAATGTTTTGTACATAGGTAGGGCCACTATTTGGGAGGCCAAAAGAGGAGTTTTACCACCAGCTTGCAACAGGTTCTAACAGTGGAGCTTGAAAACTGGAATCACATTCCCCTGAAATGCTAGAGTCACACTTTCAAAAACACGTGCCACAAGCTGGTCCTCTAAACTCAAGCGGAAGCACCTGAAATATGCCCTACTTTCCCCATTTTAACACGAAGAGTTATTAGATGACCACACTGTTCTAGAAAATTAAGCATTTCTTTGGATTACTTTGTGTGCTTCAGCTCAGATTTGGCCAAAGAAACACAGGTTTGATACCGTAAAGAACAGAGTAGCTGCTATCTATCAAAAGCCCAGAAGTTAATTCAGGGTTTTTTTGGAATTAAAGAAACATTTTATTTCCTTGCTCCAGGGCCAGTTCAATGCCCTCCCTAAAGACACTGAGATCATGAAATAATTAAGAGCATATTTCTTGACCTGGAATTATTACTCACTGTAAAACTGCCAGGTTCTTTGCACAAAATGCACTACATAAAATCATACTGGGAATTAATGGCACTGGTTATACTGACCCAGTCAAATTTCAGGAAGAGAGTTTCAAAGGCAAGGGGAAAGGGAGATGCTCTATTCATGTCTGAACCATTTACAATGTGCTAACTCCAGTGAAATAAGATGGTCAAGAATTTTAATATTTTAAGAGGTATTTTTTTCAAGGAACAAATATGAGCTTTGCAAAGTCCTGCTTCAGAGTTTTTCAGCCTTCCTGGAGCATGTCACTGTAAAGGCTACTTCCTAAAACCAAATGAAATCACCATTCCCAGTCTCAGGATAGTGCTTGATTTGTACAAGGGTGCACTAACGCTTATCCAGAAGGTCCTCAAGGGGTGCTGGGTAGGCTGGAATCCCCCAAGAAATGTCAAATTTCTCCAGAGAGGCCATCCAACTCCACCAAAAAGGAACTAAAAGATGGGAATTTTTTTTCATTAGAATAATGAGTTTGGTTGTCCTCTGTTTTAAGGTGAAGTTTGCTGTTACTATGTCTGCAACCTTCTTTGACAGATGGAAAAAAAATTATTTTAGAGAGAAGCAAGAATGCTGAAAGTTAGATCCATGGTTAAACGGGTAAGTACAAATGGCCTGATTTTGAGAACTGCTGAGAACTCAAGGTCCTGTTAGTTCCCATTCACATCACTGAAAATTTGATATGCTAAAAACATGTGAATTTACATTTCCATAACTGTCTTACCTTGGCACCAGAATACAGGTTATCAAGACTTTCTGTTCTTCTGTTGTAATGCCCAACCTGAGAGAACGTAAAAAGACTCATGTTCAGAGTACACAGGCTCAACACTCCCCCAAACCCCAGTTCTCTTAATGTCTGGAGTAAGAGCTGCTTACCGTAAACTGGGATGCCCAGAAGCATTAATTTCATTTGAAAACCCAGACTTTCAGTTCCCTAGTCTCTGCACTCAAGTGTGAACCTAGAGTAGAAAACAAGTCAGTGACTGGAGATGCTGCTCCCTGAATTGCCAGAGCTGAGGCCACCTGAAACACATTCAGAGTCATTCACCCGTCTCTTCTCAGCAGAAGGTGCTGGAAAATCACTTCATCAGGGCCATTACATCCCAAAGCAACATTAGCTTCATTTGATCTGCAAACCACTCTGTCCTTAGCAATTTGTGGCTTTCTGTGTACCCTTACACGACCAGCTTGAATCCATCCAAAAAAATATTCCTCCCTCAAAACACACATCCTTTTGTTTATTTTTACCTACCCTCCTGCCTGTTTAGCTGTGCACTGTTCTATTATGTGGTCTCTGTGTTTTCCAGGCAGATTTTCCTCATCTAAGGGATCTCTCAAGTGAAGGCTATTTGAATAAATGAGGATGATATAGCCCACTCACCCTAAGCCCCCTATCTGTCTCTGAGAACTGGCCTTTACCAAGAGCCAAGAGCTTGTCTTTGGACTGCAAAAGTCTAGAGGGATTCCTTTACTAACATGACTAGCTGTAGAGGTTTGCAAATTAATAGTTTAGATATACAGGCAAATAAAGCCCAGATAGCTTGCAAAAATAGACTTTTGAAGCCTTCTTTTCTTGCCACAGAAGATGAGCTAACCCCTGAACTAATTTTTATGATGTCTGCAAATCTGAAATATAGTTCTGGGAATCCTTTGGGTCCCTAAGTCCAACCATACCAAATTAGAACATTTTAGTTTGTGTGTGCAACGAGAAGGTGTCTTGGGCCTTGTGGCTGTGTCTGTCCAAACAAGAACTTCCCTGAGATGCCCTAATGATCACAGCAAACTGATACTTCACTGGACAGTAAATTTTTATTTCTCTATCAAACTCACATCAGTGCTGCAAAGCTTATACTTGAAGCTTATACGTGCAGATGTAGAGTCAGGTTGTTGCTGAAAGAACAGGGAAAGGTTTTATGTGTCGATACAGTGAAGAGCTACAAGCAGGATCATGCCAAGTGATGCTTGGAGGTGGGGGCTGGGAGATAGAGGGGCTCTTTTTGTACTGAAGGCATTGCTGAATATCAAATGGCAGGTATCAGAGTGACAGCTTTTGTTTTCATAGCCTATTGAAAAGTTAACGAAGTAAAGAAGATATAATCATTCAGGTAAAGCAGGATACAAAGCAGGCCAGGGCTTGCACTAAAAATGCATAAAGTTATTTCACTAAAAGACAGAGGCACTTGCCCATGGCAGGTGCAAAACTTAGGCAGTGCTCTGATTGCCTCGAGAAAGGAAAAAACCTGCAGAAAGTGTTGGGACACGTTCTAAGCCTCCTCAACAGCCATTCTCCTTTTTTTTCCCCTTTCTTTCTTTTTTTTTTTTTTTCTTGTTGAATACTTTAGGTCGTATCTTTATTGTCTGCCAGCAAAGGCTGTGGTTTTCAGGGCTCCAAGCAATTGGGGAGGGAGAGCACACACAAAAATCTTGAGTGGTTTAGAGAAGCCTCTGAATCAGGAGATTTCTTTTCATGACGAAGATGATATGGCAGAGCTTTAAAGTATGTGTCTGCTGTAAACCAGAGAAAGGACAACATTTGAGGCTGACTCACGTCTGTCTGACTCTGCTCATGGGTTGAAGGAAAAATGTCAACTTCACCTCAGCTGCCACTTGAAAACTCTGAGTGTTTGGTTTCCTTGGCTTCCCCTTGCTATTAGGTGTTCAGGTCCTCCTGCTTTTGTGACATACTTGCCCCCATTTCTCTCAGCGGGTATCCATATTGCCATCTCACAACATGCCCTGGTTTGCACCAGCTTTCTGGCCTCCTCACCTTCCAGGAGGTAAGTAAACCCCCTTGTCGGGGGAAGCCAGAGCATGCAGCAAGCTAGGGTTTGTCCCCTACCTGTGGTACAGGTGTGACCTGGGAGCCACCGCAGTCCCCATGGTTTGAGGACCCCCTGGGAACTGAAGGGCCTGTCACATCCAGCAGGACCTTCTCACCCCCTTGGCTTTCCAAAGAAAGGGCCCAAAGTTCAGGTCCAAGTGTCACCACGTGCCATGCTATTCACCCACCCCCTCCAGTTGGCCAAGCCCAGCCCTCACACGCACTTGGCAGAGACCACAGCCAACACCAGGAGGGCATTTTTTGTTCCGAGCAGTGCCTATAAAGCGAGGGTGAAAGGACACACTGGAAGCAGTGGAAGCTCTTGCGAAGCAAAATCCTTAAGATTTGATGAACCATTGAGTGAAGAACCTCTCAAAGCTGCCAGAAAACACAGAAACAGACAAAGGAACTCATTTGATATCAGAGTAGTCGAGAGATGCCAATTTGTCCGGCCAAACCTATCACTGTGTGATAGCACATTGATACCTGTTTTGCTAGCTGCTTTCTTTTGAAATGGTTAGAGACTCCCACTGAAAGCAAGAAGCGGTGGGGATCGAGTTTAAAGGAAATTACTAATTTGGACTGGAAATTGAAGGTACTTAAAAACAAGTTCAACTTCTCACTATCATTGGGGAAAAAAATGGAAGCAGCCAAATTTATGTTATACCTTATTGCTCAAGCTCGGCAGTACCTGGAAGACTCAGAAGCAGGCACTGACCTGCATGCATTTTTCCAGTCCCAGCCCTTGATGATATGAGTAAGAGACAGGAAAACAGAGGAAGCTTTGAAAAACACAGGCTCAAAGGACAGAGGTGCCTGAGTGAGCTGTTTTCAGCAGCAGCTGCCTCTCACCGAGGACCGTACGATCTAGCAAACTTCCTTACAAAGCAGATGGCAGAAGCGCTTCAGCCAGGAAGAAAATTCCCTCCTGGAGGTAGTTTTGTTTGTTTGTTTGTGTGATTGATCCCCACGCACACAAACACACACCTGTCTCTCTCCCTTCCCTTCCTCCCTCATGCGCACAGCCAGGAGCAGATTTGTGTAGGAGAGCCCTTCAGTAACGCAGCTCCTCCTGTCCCAGCAGCTCCTCACTCTCCCTGGCAGCCACCGAAGAAAATGGATCACCAACTGCTTCCCCGGAGAGAGGAATTTTGGTGCCTACAGGTAGTTGGTGTGCAGGGGAGAGGCACGGTTATTGCAGTGGTTTCCTGTTAGCCTGCCGTTCACCAGCCTTCCAGGCACACTCCTTTCCTCGCGAGGCAGGCCACAGCACACTTGTTCTTTCCACATCAAACCCAAACGCTTCTTGACTTCTACCTCCCTGCCATCCTTTTCCCCTCATTTCCCATCTCGAGTTCCTCTCCGCTCCAGGTGTGTGTTTTGAAATAATTCACCGATCAGAGTCTCCCTCTGTGAGCCAGATAAGCCATAGAGCCAAGGGAGAAAGAGATCAAAAATACCACTTTTCTTTTGGCAAAGCTCTACAGCCTGAAAGCTTGTAGCTACCAGCCGGCTAGAAAGCAATTGTGGTGACTGCTTGGACTTGGGCCGTCTGTCATAAGCCAAGGGCTGTAGGTGAGAACAGAGCTTCAGCGTAGTGCAGGGAGCAGCTGGTGGATGGAAAGAGCTCGGGCAAGTAAAATGAGAATAAAAGTGTACAGCCTACAGTCATGTCTATTTGAGGTAATGGAGTAGCTGCATTGCTGTAGATCTACTTCATGTAAGACTCTGCTGTTAAAGGCATGTAGATAAAACTTTCAGTCTATGATGTGGGGTTTCAAACTCCAACACGTTAAGATTCAAATTTAAACAGGGTCACAAATCCAGGGGAATACAACTTTATTTGGCCAACTTTATCGGGATAAGCATTTGAAACAAGAAAATGCCTAAAAAATTCATTACAGTCTTCACAGAAGTTGATCAGCAGTATGAAAAAAGCAGTAACAAACTACCAAAAGAGATACATAATAAGTAACGACATGGAAGAAAACTAGTGGGAATGGCAGAACTTAGAAATTATGGAAATAGGCTGGCTAAGAACAGGACATCAGTGAAAGCCCTGTTGGCAGATGAGAGACAAATGTGTCCATAACTCTAAAGGTCTCCTATCACCTTTGTACAGAGCTCTCTACAGAGTTTATTCAATAAGCGTAAATAAGAAGGTACGTCAGTGAGGCCTGCTCCAAGTAAGGAAGATGTGAACCCTTGCTGATAGGAGGGGATTTTTCCAGCACAAAGGAGGATAGCTTAGCAGAGGAGACATGAGAAAATACTGGACTCAGAATTACAGTGTGATCCAAGATCTTCTCAGAGCAGGATCTCCATCCAGATTCCCAGCCTGACTGTCCACGCTCAGTCACTTGGGCCAAGGATTATTTTATGTCAATAAGCTCAGCCCTTTTCCGGGGAATAGGAAATTCATCCAGTGTGGATGAATTGGCTGATATATGAAAGGAACAGCTCCAGAGAACATAATTCTAATTACACTGTAGGAGAGGCAACGCAGGCAAACAGTAGAAAGTAAAAAACTCAAGGGAAAAGGAAAAGCTGATTCCAAAAGAATAAACCAAAAGAGGAGTGTGTAACTAACTGATGTGTCACCAGTGTACTTTGCAATTCTCTAAGACGGAGGGATAAAGATGTGACATGTTAACATGTTGTTGCTTTCCTCTGGGATAAAGGGCATACCACACACCAGGAATCTCCCATCCTCTAGCAAAGGACTGGTAACTGCAGAGGCCACACATTCCACCTGACTATAGGTAAAAAGAGTATCTGATTGCATTTTTTAGCAGAAACCTTGATTCCAGAACTGCCTTTTTTTTTTTTTAAAAGGCAGCAGCCACTAGCACCTATTATATGCTGAGAAGGAAATTCCATGAAAAAACAATGAAGAAAAAATTTCCACATTTTAAGTTACAGATATCCATGATAACACCCAGATCCTGGGCCAGTAGGAAGTGGCAGGTATCCTGAGTTGTATTTAAAAGCAAAAATAGACTTTCTCAAGCTATTGTTCAAAAGCAACCTGACAAGACTGAATTTTTCTAAGAGATGCTCTGACAAGCTTTTTATTACTGAAAGGGGTAAGTTACTCCTGAAATTTCCACTGCTTAGTGCTCAAATCTGAGGAAAGGTTTTTTGCAAGAAGTCTTCTCCACTCTCCTGAGTGAGCAATCTTAGTACTGGTTAGGCCTTGAAGCCACACTTTAACTAAAGGCCCAAATCAAACTGGCATCTGAAGAGTCCTCCCCTGATTTGCTCATCTCTGACTGCTATATTGCAGGGGTAAAATGCCACCAAATGGACTAAAAAATATATTAAAAATTGTTTTGTAATTATCTTGGCAGCATATTTACTGCAATTACAAGAAAATTGCATTTAACCATGTTTTATGGGTTTAATTTTCTGTTCAATTAATGCAATTGTTTTGCAATTGTTAGTTCTTAACTTTAGCTCAAATATTTAATACCAAGGGAGAACAAATTTTTTAAAGAGCTTTATGGAGCTGATTTGTTGTGTGTATAATAATGAGATCAGATTGTTATAAAATGAAGGAATTCTTTATTAAATAGTCAGCTTTACTGATCTTAATTGCAAGCTGCATCTCTACATGGCACCTGTACATTCTGATGTGTTGTCATAACCCTCAGAGCTATGTAAACAAGCAAGTCCTGTCGTGTTGCTGGCTGACTCCAGCAATCACAGAGACAGACAAAGTGATCTCCAAGGAGTCAGGTATACATATGTACGTAAAAAAAAGAGAAGAAAGAAAGTAAAGAAGGAAGGAGCAGTGGTTAAGCAATAGGACAATTTAAAAAAAAAAGAAGTTTAATGGGGAAGAAGGTGAATCACTTCAAAACTCAAAAGGAATACAAGATGAGCACATCTGAACAGCTAAATTCCTGATTCCAAACCCAGTCTTCACAGGTGCTGGGGGATTCTGGTTTCCACAGAGGTAAAACTAACAACTCTGGGAAAAAGCCCAATTCAGTGTCTACATTTTTATCCTGGTTTGAAACTGGGGCTTTCTTATTTTCTTGAGGCCAATTTTGAAACAGCTCTCAGCAACAGTTCCTCTGGTAGATCCACAGGTTTTTAAAAGCAAGATTTATAAGTCAATGCAGCACTGGTAGGAGTACCACCAGCCAGATTCTTAGCTGGCATAAATCAGCATCATTCCGCCAAGGTATATTGTGCAATACTGATTTACACCAGCTATGAAATTAGCCCACAGTGCTCTGCCATGAAAAAAAAAAAAAATATAACTCCTGGCAGCAGAGGTGAAAACCTTCAAGCTAGCCTGATATTTATCTGTCTGGACCAGACAGATTTTGATCACTGTCACACTCCCCTTTCATTTATCCATCTAGTGCTGCTTGGCTCCAGAGTTAAAATTTTCAGAAGAGGCTAATACTAGACTAAACTGCTTACACAGTGGGACCAGTGTGAAGCTGAAGCTAAGTAGTTTACAAAATCTTGACAAAGCCTACTCATTCCCAAGTTACCATATGCACTGGGCTGTTTCTGACAGAATGTGATGCACCCAGAAGAAGAGTGGACTTCCAGGGAGAAGGTGGACTTCCAGGAAAGAGACTGAGGCTGGTGGTGTGTCTGTAAGGGGATGACTGAAAAAAAAAAAACCAAAACCAAAACAAAACAAGAAATTCTGCCTGGTGATCTCTGCCAGAGTTTCAGTCAGACTGTTCATGTTCTTGTCCTTTGACGATTCGCATCTGAGGAGCTGGTAACATCTCCCTGTGATTTTCCCTCAACCCCTTGTGATATCAGCTTTGAGCTTCAGAGAAGCACAAAACTTTGGGAAACAAATATCCTGCATTTTTCACTTCCTTTATCTGCAGCACTTAATAATCCAAAAGCACCTCTTAAACAGAATTAAAATATTGAGGCAAGCATCAAAGTTCTGACTCCTCTGGCTGTAATGCATGCATTGTGGTGCATGCTTTCATTTGATGAAACCATCTGCGGCAACAAGGAGAAACAACTTGATTGTAAGTTCAGACTTTGCTTTGAAATAGCAAAGATTTGCCAGAAAGCAGTCTTGAATCAGCCAGTTTTCTCAGACACTTTGAGAGTCACTGGCAGATAAACCCTTTCAAAGAGTGATTATTCAAGCCCTGCCAGCAATATCTGTCTGCAGCACACTTTCCTTTGCCGCACCGTGTGATCAGAGAGGAGTTTCCGTAAGTCGTTTTCTTATTGATGGAAATCAGAAATGATGCCTTCACCACTATTCTCTCAGACTTTCTCAATACCTTTTTCCCAGGGTCAAAACAATTTGGCACATGCACAAAACCCAAACGGCGCTAAGCGACATCGCTTTTTTTTTCAGTTTCACCTTTTTTCAGCTTTTGCTTTGTTTTTACCCAAAAGGCAAAGCAAAATACAAACCAACAGTTTGCTGCATGCAGACACAGACGACAAAAGGTGGTTTCCAAGCCCATGCCTCCTTGCAAGCCCTCTCTGAGCTCTGCTGCACAGCTGTGCACACCTGCAAGGTGGTGTGCAGCTCGGGGAGGTGTAGATGTTTATGTGAGTGCCCCCCTGTGGTACTGTACTGTCAGTTGAGGCTGAGGAAAGAAAAGCCACTTGTTACCCTGCAATAACCTGTTCCTGCAGAAAGCATCGGGTTTCGCGGCAGGTTAGCTTCCCTGTACTGTACAAGCAAAACAATTAGAATAAGCTGTTGGAATCACCCTTGGTAAAGCCAATCGGGAAATGCTCCTAGGAGCATGGGAACGAAGCAATGAAGCTCTTCACAGTGTTGAAGCTGTATTGAACAATGTCATTAAGGGCTGGGTTCAGCCGCAGTTGTGAGTTATTATGGTTTGTTTATTGTCAGCATTGCCTGGCCAGGCCTTTGAGGCGGAGGAGCTTGGTGTGTGAATGGCAGCACCTGAGTGAGAGTCACCACCACTGTTCACTTCTGATTTCAGCAAAGCTGTGCTCTTCGACACTGGATGACAGGGAAAGGGGGCCCTAAATGTGAAAACAGCTTCTAAGCAAGGAGGGCATCAAAATTCCTCATTCGACTGTAATACCCTTAATTAAGCTTGGACAATCTTGTAGCCGTTTCTCTAACTGAATGTAACAGCAGCAGAAGCAAGCTGAGGTAAAGCAGTGGAGAATTGGGCCATGTGCTTGAACACCACTTCCCTTTCCCCAGTATGGTGGGAAGCCACCGCATGGTCTTCCCCTAAGGAAGGCTGTTGTAGCCCATGGGCAAAACTCCACCGGAGTCTTTCCTCTCAGGCTGACTGGAGCAGGAAGGGAGGAAACTTGAACCCTTACAAGGCCTGGCTGTGACCTTTTGCCCTTATTTCTGGCACCTGCTTTGGAAACCAAGATACTCCATTCCCCTCCTTTCAGAAAAGTCAAATTGCTCAAGGCTGGATCAACGCTTTCCCTTCCTCATCTTTCCACTCACTTGCATTGAGGGTGGCTCTAGGTTCTGGTTCACACCTTCGGAAGCTGCAGAGGCACAGTCACTTCTGTTCCCTTTCCTGGGACCTCTTGGTGACGATGTTTCTAATGTCACTTGTTCAACTGCTGACCTTTTCTTTGCTACCAACAGTCCTTTAATCCATGTCTCCAGTCAGGAATTCCAACAAATAGATTGGATGTTCTCAGTCAACCATGCAATAACTCCATTTTATCTTGCTTTGATAATAATTTGGCAGGTTTTTATGTGTAGTACAAAGCAGTAAAGAATAAGGGGGGGGGGGGGGGTGCCTGCACTCTTAGGCAATTTAATTTTAACTCTTAATCTCAATCATTCTCTGAGAATCAGGGCTGAGACCTTGAGCTTTCACTACTCTTAATGACAGACTGTGAAAACCACCCCGCCTTGTTCATATCTTCCTTTGGATATTGTGTCAAACTTTCAGAACCCAGGTTTGAAAATGTTGCCCATACCTATTTACTCATCCTTGTAATTAGATAACAGTGATGGGAGGAGTTCATCTTTCTCTTACATGATTCAAGTAAGGGCATGTCCACTACCTTTCTCTGGAAATTACTCAGCCTAACAGCCTTGCTTTTCAAATGTTTTTCTTGACAATCGGATGACTTTAAAAGCATGCTCTCTTTTCAACTCAAAAGGCATTTCATTCTCTTTTCTTAGACTTTGTGTAAAGCATCTAAGCATTTGAAGGAAATATTAGACCAATAAGTCTGGATTATGAACTCCACAAAGCAAGTTTCCTGACTTTGCCTTGCCAAAGTATCTCAAGTATGATTCGTAGAGGTTGCTTTAAAACTGTTGTCTATTGTGTCAGACCTCGCTCTACCCCTTCTCAGCACTTTATCTTTCCATTAGGCCTGTGAAAAGGAGAGGCAGTTAGTAGCTATTTTGGAGCACATATTAGGATATGGAGATCCCTTCAGGACCTGGCTGCAACTAGTTCCTTACTGGCTTCATTGCTAGAAAGCTCCCAGATGGTAAGCAATGTATTTTCAGTCACTGACTAACATCACTTTGAACAAGTGACCTAGAATGGTATCTCATCATCAATCCACTGAGCCATCCCATCCCCATAAATACAGTTCCACTTAACAAAATTGCATTTGACGAGTAGTTAATCCAGTTTATGCTTTAATCCCTTTTGGTATTTCAAAAAAAAAAAAATAAAGCAGCTAAATATTGAGGAGTTAAAATTCGCAACTGAGTACAAAGTAATATTCTCCTTTTAAGGATTTCAGGAAAAATACGTTTGGGAAGGAGGAGAGGAGAGGAGACGAGAGGAGAGGAGAGGAGAGGAGAGGAGAGGAGAGGAGAGGAGAGGAGAGGAGAGCAGAACTACATTTCTTCTGATTTAGGACCCCAGGATGGCAGAAATCCTTACCTCTGTTTCTACATCATTTGTTCTTATGTATATTAAAATTATAATGTCAGACCATTCCACAGTTTAATGTCTTTAGCCAAAACCTGTCTTATATGACAAAGAAGATTACAAACAAACAAGATATCTCCCTTTAATAACTAATATGGACTGAGCCTTTTTAGGGTGCTATACCTATATATTTCTGTAAAAATCAGAGATCTGAGTGCCCTTTCAGATCTGACTATAAGCAGCTTGCCCAGAGAACTGAACAAGGTTTTGCCAAGTCCCAGAAAAACACCTGAACCATCCTTCTGCCTTGCTGACAGTTACAGTGGTTTGAAGAACCATAGAGAAGAGTGATGCATTCAAACACTATGGGTCCAGATTGTTGGACTGGGGTTTTTGGAGGGGTGGGGAAAGGTGTAATTATTCAATAAGATGTGCAAGAGAGAAAGAGGAAAATAAATCTTGAAGGATTTTGAGCATGATGCAGATATTAATAGGGCAATACAAGACCAGTTTACAGCATAAGCAAATACAAAGATATGTGATATGTTTTGATGAACAGGTAAAAATGCAAATAATATCTTACGGTGTATAAGATAGAAGGCACAGGAGGCAAGATATCTCTGTGAGCCATCTACCTGCTCTACCAAGTCCACTTCATAGAATTGCTTTCCAGCATGATGATAAGAAGCCCCCCCAAAACAATTCTGGACCTCCCAGGAAAAGAAAGGTCATGCTTGCCATTCTTCAACCCCACCCAGCTCTTTTTCATTTGTGCATTGGAAGTGTTCATGATGTTTTTTCTGCCACTATGCTACCTGCACATCCATGAGAAAACCTGCCCTGCCCTTAATCAGAGAAGGTTCAAAATATTCTTGAGCAATTGACTCCATAGGATTGTAAAAGGGAACCATTAAATACTAACCACCATCCCTTCCCTTGTATGCTGGAGGAGAGTGTTGTCATAGTATCTTAGAAGTGTTGGTTGGAGGGAAAACCTCTGCAGGTTGTCTAGGCAGCCAGAGGCTGTGGACAACACTGGGTCAGGTCAACTGTTGCTTTGCTAGATGAGCCCTGAAAACCTCCACAGATGGAGATTCCACCAGCTCTTCAGATATGCTGTTCCAGAGCATGCTACCTGCTGATGAATAAACTCTTCAAAATTTTGGTCTGAACCTCCCTAGTCACAACTTGCAATTATCTCTCCTTGAAAGTCTAACTATTTGCTCATGTAACTAGCTTAGTTTCCTAGTAACTAACAACTAGTTGTCCAGAAAGGGTTTGGCTCTTATATCTTTGTAATTTTCTTTTCCAAAATTGTAAGCTACATTTGATTATCCCTTTTTCTACTCTATCAAATGAAACAAGCCCATGTGCCTCAGCCTTCTCTAATAGGCCATGTTCTCCACATCCTTAAGTATCTTTGTAGCCTGCCACTGGACCTTATCCAGTTTCTCAGTATCTCTCTTTAACTGGAGAAACCAAATCTGGCACAGTATATCAGGTGCAGCCTCACCAATGCCAAGTAGAGATAGTTCCCTCAATCTGCTGTCCAAGCTCCTCCTAACATAGTATGTGGTTTCCCTTATTTACACTGAGAACACATTGCTGGGTTACATGCAATTTGGCACCTGTCATAACCCCCAGGTCCTTTTCCACAGCACTGTATCTCAGCCAGTCAGTTCCCAGCCTGCACTGATGCAGAGGGTTACCCTGCCCCAGGTGCACAACTTTGCACTTCATGCAGCTTTTGTTGGCCCAGATCTAAAGTTTCTCTTGGCCCTTGCAGTTCTGCCACACTGCGTGTCAACCACTCCCCCTGACGTACTGCCATCCCCAAATCTCCAGAGGGTGCATTTTGTCCAATCATCCAGGTCACTGATGAAGATATTAAACAAGTAGTCCTAGTATCAGCCCTTTGGTTACTGTACTTCTTGCTGGCTCCCAAGATGACCTCAAGTCATCAATTACCACCCTTGGAGCTTGTCAATCCCGCTAATTTTCAACTCTTCTAATAATCCACCCATCCCACCTTGCCTCAAAGTACTATTAAAAATGCTGTGGGAGATGGTCTCAAAAGCCTTTCAAGATTTATTGCATTCACTTCCCTTCCTTCATCCACAGTCATTTCATCATAGAAGGCAATTAGGTTGGTGAAGCATGATGCCCTTGGCATTTCTATGTCTACTGCTCCTGATTACATTATTGTCCTTCATGTGTTTGGAATTGGAGACTAGGAGGATGTACTCCATGACTTTTCCAGACACTGAAGTAGAGCTGACCAGTAGTTCCCCAGATTGTCCTCTTGCCATTGTAAAGATGAATTTAATGTTAATCTTTTTGCAGCTGTTCAGAAACCTTCCTCAGTCACCAAGATTTTTCATCAAGGATAGACAGCAATCTTGTAATCATGTCTGCACCCTCAACACCTTCAGGTGCATCCCACCAGCTTCTCCCTAACATTTTGCTCTCCTGTTGTTGGGTGCCCCTCCCACTCCAATTTATTCCAGTATGCACAGAGGACTCAGGAGGGCTCTGCCTTTGAAGGATGAGGCAACAGATGTGTTGAGTACTTCAGCATTTCCCATGCCATGAAGTCTGGGAACCTCAACAATTGTTTATATGGTGTGGTGTTGCCACTCAGCACACACATCAATCACTACGTGGTTCTCAGTCCTTGTAAGTTGGGAGATGAAAGTCATCACAGATATGGTCTTTTAGCCCTGGATACTGCTTAGTGTGTAACAGCCAGTAGCCGGTATCTACAAAATCCGCAAATTAAGGCAACAGATATTAGGTGGAGCAGGAGGGATCACACAACTCTCCCGTTCCACACATTACTGAATGTACACATCTATTCAAAGGGAAATTTTCAAAGGAATAAAGGAAATTAGGCTGCCACTTCCCCCTTTGAAAATCAGTAGGTATTGCCATTTTCAGCCACTAATATAGGTGTTTAATTTAGAAGATTAGCTTTCTGTGCAGTCAAAGGAGAGAAAGGCTTCCAGGAGGCAATTCAGAGTACCTAAAAGACAGGTCTCTACTCTGAAAAAACTAGGAGTTGAGGTGGAAAGCAAGCAGGGATGAGAAGGGGTGACTATCTCCTTAGATGTTCTTCAAATTTTTTTGCAAGGCCTAATCCAGTATTTGTACCAAATGTGCAGTGTTCCTACTTCACTCTAGTCTCAAATATCATACTCTCTTGCCTATGAAGCTAAACTCCTTTCACAAAGTGTTCAAACACAGTCTGTTGCTCCACAACTGTATCTTTTTTCCACAAGACAGAAAATAGAAGCACATACTTAATGTGCTGGTGCCTAGATAATTTTTTTAAGGAGGGCTAAGTAAAAAAATGATAGATAAAAGCTGGATTTTCCCAGCATATAAAAGAAAAAAAAATCCTTTTTATTTGTCATTTTTTGGAAAGGAGAACATGACAAGCATGTTTGATGTGGAAGAAAGGCTTGTTTGTAGATGTTGGAGAAATTATTCAAGGACAGTTCACTCATATAAAAAATGACCCCTGTGTTACTGCCAAGGTCAATGAGACCTAGAGCGACCTGCCACAAAATTGTAATTTTGTCTGCTTGTTTGGGCCAGTTTATCCCTTTTCTCCATTTCCTTTTGGCGCTTTGGAGACAACTAACACTCCCCCACTTCCAGTGTACTTGGCGCTTTCCCCAAGATGCATGAAAATCCCTCAGAAGGATAATATAGACCTTATGAGGTCATTTTTTTCCACTCATTCTTTGGAGGGAGGTATGAAGTGATGATATTATATTGCTTATACATCAGGTGACAGATGCCATCGGTTTTTTGCTAGTTCTCTCTCCAGCTCTTTTGCTAACTTCCACCAAGTCATAGTACTTTAGCCATTTATGCTTCATACAGTCATAATTAGTTGCATCATGCCATGGGTTTATCTGCTGCTATCCTCTTAAGAAAATCTGTTTCCCATCTCAAGGCTCTCAGATCGTACGCCTGTATAAAATACTACTGTTGAGAACGTTAGGTATTATATACTCTTTACGGTTAGCATTCTTATGATAACACTTTTACTGCAGTGCAGTTCTGTTCTTGCCCCTCCCTCTAACTCAAGGGAATTTGAAGCTGCTCCTTGAAAAATTCACAGGCCACATAAAACTACCAGTGACATCAGTTGAAGCCCGTTAAGTACGTCAGAGGGATTAAAAGCTGATAAGAGAGGGAAAGAGTGGGACTGCTCTGTACATTAATCACACATTCCTCATCACTCACCTTTTTTGAATTCTTGGTTATAGTCAAATGACCTCAATTATATGATAGTCTTTGTTATCTAGGAAATGAAATACAAATAAGACTTTATAATAAAGGACAAAGACAACACCAAAAGTAATCATCACAAAGCAAAGACAACCCTTTAAGCATCCCCACTAAACCCCAAATACAGAGATGCTGCAATTTTATTTATGTTGTAGACTGTTGGAATTAGTAGGTGAAAATCAATGGAATGCAACACAGAGAGAGTGAAAAGACAAGAGCATATTCTTTCTCTCTGTCTGTAAGAACTAAGAATGCAAAATTTAAGGTGGTAATTTACAATATATTTTCATTTTCATACAGTATTTTAAACTTACTCAGAGCACAAAAATCTCTTCTGTTACAGTTCCATTTGCCCAGTTATTTACTCTTCCTAACATTAGTACTTACCAAGTGGAAAATATCATATGAAAGAAGTCTGTGCATGCATTTAAGTGTGTGAACATCTATCAAGGGCTTTGGCTTCCCCCTTAGCACTGATCACTTCAGCCTAACGGTGCATCATGTGTTGGGGTCACAGCTGTATGGCCCTCCCCTGCCCTTACAGTCCAAAAGATCCTATTGCTTCAGCCTCTGTCCCTGCATGAATGCATATGTATGCACACATATGGACACTTAATGCATGCACAGATATATGTATATATATCTCCACACATATACGTGTGCAGTCATTTTGCCAGAGCCCACTTGAACGACTGCACAGAGATAGTATATGGTTAAAAGTGAACTAAGTGAAGTAACAGTTGTTTGGAGCTCCAAGAAAACGAAGTGTTTCATATGGAAGGGATGGCATGGAGCAAGGTTTTATGTCACTAGTTAATATTAAGAAATCTTACCTCATTTCCTTAATTAGTCTTTTCCCATTGTGCCTGTAGCCCAAAAGGTTTACCTACTTGAGCTCAAAAGGGTGGAGTGTTTTGACAGCCACACTAAGTTGCTTTTAACTGAGGTTTTTGGCTGTCTGCTTACATTTCTTTACTATACCTAATGTTGTGAATGTTACATAATAACTTTGGTACAATCCTTTTTTCTTGGTTGCTATATTCAACTAAATCCAGAGCAAAGTGCCACTGAGACATTGAGAGTGCTACAAAAATGTAAATTAGTCTTCTGTCCATATGAGCATTTACAATTACTGCAAACTTTCAGATTTTTGTGGGGACTTAGAAGTGTAGAGATGATCAGGCTCTGGACTGACACTGTCCAGTTGTGAATTATTGGAAACACAGTCTTCCCCCTCACCAAAAATGCCACAAAAGCTTGTGCAAAAGCTGTGAGGAGGGCAAAAGAAGAGGGCTTGATACCAGTTGAAATGGAAGGTTCAAAATCAAAACCCAGTTGAAGTTTTGTTAAAAGTGGTTTGATTTTTCGGTAGCTGAACTAACACTGTTAGTATTACATGACAAATTAACTTTTTAAAAAATATTACTATCAACCCTACCATTCAAAGAAGATTTAAAACATTGTAATACTTTGCAATATCAACCATTTATATATTTTACAAGTATCACAAAACAAGAACTAAAATGCTTCTATAAAAGCTCCAGAGCCACCTATTGAACATTTACATTCTTTTTAGGACTCTGGAGAGAGACAACAATGCTTAAGTCTAGCTGCATCTTTGAAAGGCACCAGGAGAAACTCCATACAAGTTGGTGAAGTCAGAGTAAAACAGGATTCATAGCTATATGAAGGCTATATAAGGCAGATATGAGAAGATAGCATTGAGTTTCAGGGCTCACATAGACAGGAATGCCCAGGTCTGGAGCTAGGTTATGAGCCTGATGTACACAGTAGCAACGATGTGCTATCACAGCAGTGTGGGTTCTCTTTGTACACAGCTGGGTTGGCTTTAAAGAATAAAATTTGCTCCAACTGCAGTGCATTTTTTCAAACTCATCCTGTGTCATATAAAGCCTGCCTTAGACTCAGTACAACTGCAAAAGAAAACTTCAGTAGTCATGGCCAAGTTCTAGAAACTCAGTTTGCACTACCTGTAGTTGAGCCCTTCTCACAAAGCAAAAAGCACTTTGGAGCTACCAATTATGAAATGAAATGTCAGCTAAAATTTCTCTAATTAACTTCTTCCCATCATATCCTTCCTACCGATACTATATTTATTTATTCATTTGATTTGGGGCTTTCATGTCTGCAAAGATAAATCTGAAAATCTCAGAGGGCCTTATCAGTTGGATAGAGGGGCATAGACGGGGGTTCCTCCAAGATAGGAATGTGGAAGGTGCAGCTGGTTCCTCGTAGGCTTCCTGTCTTCATGTGGCAAGACAGTTGGGCTATGTCAAGCCTTTTCCCCAACTCTTTTACCTAACACCAGGGCACAAACACACACAGGTGTGCAGGCACCTGTGGAGGACAGGACATAGAGTAGAACAGGGAGTAATGACCTGATCTCACATGTCCTGACTCTTCCACTGGGTCACGCCATACCTTTCCCTAAACAAACTCATTGCTGCTTTCCTGCCTTCTGGAACTTCACGTGCCTGCCTCTAAATGGGACTTCCACCCCATCACATCATCTGCTCCTGGGGCTTCCCTTTTTGTTCCCCCTCCTGCTCACTCCTCACTGGTTTTATTAAATGTCTAAAAAATCACTCTATTCACCCTCTTGTGTCCTCAGTCTTTCTCCCAGTGACACAGCCTAACCCAGTATGGGTTCCTACAGCACTTCTACAGTCCTGCTATGCACAGCTGCTTTTATCTTTCTCCTGCTGCCTACTTCTCTGCCAGTGTCCCTCCTGAGATTGTCCCCTCTGCTCTCTGTCCAGCTGTCCCACAAGATTTCCACTACACAGCAGCTGTGTGTAGTTGCACATCATATATAAACCCAGGGTGAGTTGCATGAAGGTGCTTGCAGACATGTAGCTGTGCTGGTGATTTTGTAAATTAAATGAATGGTTTCATGGAAATGATCCCCAGCAATGCACTCCACAGTTAGCACTTGAACCAATGCTCCCGGCCTACCATTGCTCCTTCCTTTCAATCCTTCTTGCTCCAAGTTCAAGTGATAGTTGGGCATGTTTTTTTTCTGAAGTAATCAGCACTCCATACAAGTAGAGGCTGTTAAGAGATAATACTTCTGTCCCTGAATCTCCTCCCAGCTGCTTCTTGCTGTTGTTCCTAGCTTCATAAATTTACTTCTAAATGTCATATCCTTCATTTAAGCCAGACTAAAGTTTTCAAAACAAATCTGAGCATATCTGGACTATTTACTTGCTATATATAGACCAAAATAAAATCTCCAGCTACAGTGTGAGCTAGTGAGAACATATGGAATGCCTCACAGACTTTAGAAAGAAACAACTAGCTGTGGAAAAGTGTAATTAACTCATAGGAAGGCTACTGTAACGTGAAGGAACAATTTCTACCAGGTTCTGCCTGGATCTGATTTGGTCTTATGGAAAACTATCCTCTGGTGTAGGGAACTTTTGAAACTTTTGGAAAATTTTACATATATATATATATATATATACACGCACATATATAAGGCATAAAGGACAAAAATATTAGAAGTGCTGAATTTGATCCATGGTTGTGGATGAATCTTGGGGAGGAGGGGGGGGAATACCACAATTTTGGTAATGCTTCTGTTTAAATTAGCAAGTCAAGTCTACCAAAATTCAAAGTATAGGAATACTGAGACAGATAGCTTGAAAACAGAATTTCCTGTTTTCTGTACTGAATCAGATCTGACTTGGTTTGTCTCAATATGAACTAATTGCTTAAAAAATCATTCCTATTGCAACCAAAAAGTTTAGTAAATACATGCAGTCACATCATTGTCATTTAAAATATGCTTTATTGGCCATCGTGCAAAACAATGACTGAAGGATAGGATAGGATAGGGTAGGGTAGGGTAGGATAGGATAGGATAGGGTAGGGTAGGGTAGGATAGGATAGGAAAGGCTAGAACAGAACAGAATAATCTCAACTCCTAGAAGCTCTAGGACAGGTGGCTACACATACTGGCTCTAATCAAACTCTTGGCACAAATGATGGAAGTATGGGAGACAGGATGAAAAATCGGAAGAGCTTTGAAGTACCCTTTGAAGTGCAGATTTTGAATTCCAGTACCACTGCCACATCTACGAGAATCTTCAGAAATGCTGCTAAAGTTTGGCATAAGGCAAGACAGTATACGCATACTGGGAGAAAATGTAAGTGCTGAACAACAGAGCAGTCATTGAAGGAAAGTTACAGTCATCTTAAAAGCAAATTAAACAAAGCCAACTACTGCTCCACACATTCTCAGCTGTGATACATTAATGCACAGCAAATAGTTTGAAAAGTCTGAGAAGAAACACAATATAAAGAGGATCTGATGAATTAGAAAAGATCAGCGACAAAATTAATTTCATTAATTTCACCAGCATCCCTAAACACTCTGAGCTAATTTGGAGCAGCTGAGGTTCTGCTCCCAAATTTTGGATATTAAGCACTTCTTAGCAATATTTAATCTAAGGTTACTTCCTATTTTATTGTTAATAATCAGCTGCAGCTTACTGGCTATGGGCCACAGATAGGTGAAAAGTCAACAGACATTGCAATATGTTTGTCCTGTTTCAGGCTAACATTTGCAGGCCGCACCTTGCAGGAACGTTATTATGGGAGTTATTAAAAATCTATTTTTGCTGAAAACAATGCAAACGGAAGGAAGTGAGCCTGTCGGGAGACTTATTTCCTATTCAAGCCGACAGGTAGTTGGAGAATGGCCATCTGGAGTTTAAAAATTGCCAGTCAAGCCTCTCAGATTTGTCCCTTCCTGGATTAACACACTCGCTCTGGATAGCGCAGCGATGTTGTCATGGCACGACAAACAAGAAGCGCCTTTCTGGGGGGGGAAGGAATCGAAGGAAGTTAGTTAGCCATGTGAAAACTTGTTTGCTCTCGCAGTGCTAATGGCCAAAAGGCAAACACTTGGACGCAATCCATTCATCTGGAAACACTTTTGCGTCGTGGGAGCACCGAGGTACAGAGCACTAGAAGCCACGGGGCGAGGACTAGGCCGCCAGCACGGCTCCCTCCTCACAGCCTGCCTCTTCCCCGGCCCCCGCAGCCAGATAGGCCAGCGTCCCGGCTCCCATCACTCCTGGCAAAACAGATCATTCCTCCTGCCCGCTGTTCCAGGGTGCTAAATCTTCATTTCCTGAAGACTGGAAAACTCTCCGCCTGAAGCCAGCCCTCGCCCTGAGTCCCGTGGCTCCTTCTGCAAGGAGTCACACAGGGCCCCATCCCTCCGGTCAAGTGAGTCTAACAAGATCACAAGCATTCAGCCTGGAAAGCAAGTGAAGGCTTCAGGAGAGAAAAACTCAGCAGCCCTCCATTGCCTCCCCCCACAGCCAACCAACGTTTTTGCACTTTGCTGTATTAACAGGATTACCCTACAGTTTTAGGCTTAAAGCAAGATAGGACTTCTGAGCTGAAGTTCATTTTCCTCACCGCTGAGTGCATAGGAAACTACCTGCATGACTGGTTTCCTTGGCTTGTTGCAGTTCTTGTGCTGGCTCCAGTAAAATTTGTTTTCACCTTCAGCATCCTTAACCTCTTGGCTAAGCAAAACATCACACGCCAAGGGTCTATCGCCAGAGCATGGTTTGGCAAATGTATATGTTGCAAAATACTGCCTGACCTAAAAAAAGCTTTTACATAATAGTAAGGTGTCCCACTTTGCAGTCTTATCTCTCCCCTTCATATGCATTGTATGCCTCGGTAGTTTATAGTACATACATACCACAAAGGCAGTTTGGTCCGTAGAAGCTAGAAAAGAGAAACAAATAAAGAAGTCAGACAATTTTTGAAGCATTTCCATTGGACAGGGTTGAAAATTATGGAGGTTGGTGGGGTTTTTTCTCAGCTCTTAAAATCATAACATTTTGGGGGAAGATTACCAAACTCCTCTGCTTACCAGAAACTGTTGTAAGCAGTCTGTGTACTTGGGGGGGGGGGGGGGAATAAAAATCTGTCTTTGAAAATGTTGACCAGCTCCATGAGAAAGACCCTGCTCTCTCTCGACCAAACTTTAGGGCCCCATTTCAGCACCCAGCAGAATCAGGGCCCTCGTGTGCTGAACAAGGGCAGCTGGCATTATTGAATATTAATGTGGTAAGGTAATCCCTCAGCGATCCATGACACTTATGTTTTTGGTTTTACTTAAGTTGTAATTTTCAAAGTTGGACAAGCTTGGAGGAAAAAAACCACCTGGCAAACAAACAAACTTTAAAAATTAAAGGAATTTTCCAAGTTCGCTGGATTTGCAAGCCTAGGCATACTGCAGCTTAATTACTAGTCAATGAAGGAGAAACAATTACACACCAGAAAGTAACATTCAAGAGCTCATGAAATGTGGCTCAAATGTGTTTCTAATTTTTTATTTTATACATGAAGGACTCAGCTGCCATGGTGATAGGCAAATAAAATAAATAATTAGAACAAATATTCCATGAATTGAAGTTGTGAAATCTGTGAACAACATGTTATTTTCTCCTTCCATCCTCTTTATTCCAGTTTGGAGGAAAGAGCTGGTCAAATGTGCTGCTTTGAGCCTAAAATTGCCTGTTCCTCTTTTATTTTCTTCATAACTGTTCTGATGTACACTGCCAGCTGGAAGGGTTAAGGTGATGCAAGGTGAGAGTCTGATCTCAAAACTACTTTTGGAGAATGCTAGGAGCCAGGATTTCTCAGAACATCACAGAAATATGCATGAGGCTTACAGAGATACAGTTCCTTACCCCAAAGAACTACACTAAGAACTACCTACGTGCTACACAAAGATACTCAGACTTGCAAGCAAAATGTGTATTCCTTATCTTCTTTATTTAATCATGTGAAAATGCATGTCATCGGGTGGACCTTAGGCTAGCCATCTGATCATAAAATCCATTTTCTTCCTGTATTTGCAGTTCAGAGATCCCATGCTGAATGTTCCTTTTCATTTCAGTTACCCTGATGGATTCTGCATGTGGAGTTTATACCTGCATTATTTCAAACTCTGTTTATTGTTTTTCTTTTTCTAAAACTTGTTCTTCACCCCAGTTGAATGCTCATATTCATTGTTTGAATGGCGTGTTTTATACTCAGCTTTGAATTCTTGGCAAACCATATACTCAAGATCTACTAAAAATATTATATCCTTGTGGAGATAGTAAATTCCCTTGTGCTTTTTCTGTAAAGACAGATAAGTACCATAATCATTTGCCTCAATTACACCTGCTATGCCATTTGCACTTTGATTTTGAAAGGTGAATTTATTCTTTTTAATCATTATTAAGAACATATGTATTTCCTGCCAAGGCAGTCTTATAAAAACATTGGAGGCATATGAGAAAAATTCCTCTGAGGCCTCAGGCACATTGAACTGTCCTGAGAATGTGAAGCGAGGAGAGATTGATGCATGGACTATCTGTCCAGGAATTCAGTAGTACTGGATCGGATTTTCCATGGTTTCTCTCTCTCTCTTTATTTTACTGAAATTACACATCACTCGCATGTATCCATGCACGCATACAAATGTACGTGCACGCACACAAAGTGCTCGTGCATAGCCATGAGGATAATGTTAGACAAGATCTGGCCGCAGTTTAGTTACAGAGGGAAAAACAAATTTCCACACCTTCATATATACTTTTGAGAGTGCAATTTCTGTTTTAGCTATATGGCTACAGCTATTTGCAACTTAAATACTACATATGGTCAATGTCCCCTCCAAAGCAAACTAGGTGAAAGGAATGAGTAGTTACCACTGGAACTATAATTGTCACTAAAGCATAAAGCCAAGAAAGGCAATTCCAAGGAGACTCTTTGATTTAAAAAAAAAAAAAACATTCCATCTATTTATCTCTTTCTGTTATCTCCTGGAAAACATGTGCTGAATGCCACTGATATTTTTTTCCAGTGATGTGAATGAAGATGTTACATACGGAGCAACACAAAAGCATTTCAAAGTGAAGTCAGCTACTATTCCAAAACTTCATCTTCTATTTCTGAAATTCAGACATGAGACTGTAGCCACTTCTGGCTATTGGTACAAAATCAAGAACATGAATACCTCTTCTCGCTCTAGCAATAGGGATTATTAAGGCCAGAAGACAGACAGTTATGAGCCTTTAGTCTGACCTCCTGCATAACACCAGTCTTTGAATTTCACCCAGTAATTCTTGCAAACCCATAACTCCAAGTTTACTTCGATCATAGTTTTATAAAGATGTCCAGTTTTGATTTAAAGATTTCAAGGGATGAAGAATCCACCAAATCCCCATGGTAATTTGTTCCAATGGATAATTACCTTCATCTTTAAAAAGATATTCCTTATTTCCTCTCTATTAATATAGCTTCAGCTTCCAGCAGCTAGATCTCTATCTTCTTCCTTTATCTTTCAGAATTAAAAAGCATTGATCCATGTAAGTAATTACAGATAGTGATTAAGTCTTTAATTACAAAGGCCAAAAAAATGGAACATCTGTCTTAGCCTCAAGGGTTTCCCCTTTCCAGTTATACTGGAAAGGAGTAAATACTGAGTGGAATTGCTGTGACGCAGAAAAGATTAGACTTTTTTCCTAAGTCATTTTACTTGTACAGGCAGAAACAAGGCATCTAATCCATAAAGATCTATATTAAAATCAACAGGTTTTTTACGCCTTTGTACTTTAGTTCCACATGTCCTTCTATTTTGCAAAATAGATTTGGTGTAGATTGGACAGTCAATCTCGGCTCCAAATTTTCTGCATTTAAGTCAGATTCTCAATATCACTTTAATGGGATATTTAGGCCAACAGCAACTTATCTTGACTTCCTCACTTCAAAATGAGAGAAACTACCTCATTAGACACCATAGCTTCTCCAGGTGACATTTACTTGAAGCCAGATTGAATCCTAGGGGACAATTCCAGTGCTGTCTTGTACCCTGTATCACTCAGCTGAACTTATACAGAGGGCAAGGAAGCAGAAGGGACAGCGCCTTTAGCACATTAGATTTTTGCCTGCCTAGCCATTTATAGTAAAATTAATGAATGGCATTCCACTTTTCAGCTTAAATTCTCTCTGCAACCATCATGGTAAAAACACATGTTTTGTAGTCTACAATCTTTTTTGGCACAGCTGAAACATTTTGCGTAGCTTACTGATTTATTGTCTTGATGATCTTTTCTTTTGCCTTAGCAGTTCAAGATGTCTCTTGTGGCATTGCTCTTGTCAACCTGATACCCGAGTAGAATTCATTCCTCTTTAGCCACTACAAAAAGGTAACAATATCATTGATAATTTAATGGTTAGTAATATACACATAAGCCATGCAGACCAGATCAGGTGACATTCACATGAAATGTTAGCCCCAAAACTAGGTCCCTAAATCCCTGTGTAATTACAGCTATCAATACGTTTAGGGCATATGTATCCACCATCTCCCGTATAAAAACTTCCAGTGTTCAGTTTGATCCTCTGCATGTGGATTTGCAGCTCCTTTTTGGTAAAGGCCAAGCTCAGATACTATGTGCAGGAATCCTAAGGTGTTTGGCTAAGCAGAACACAGTGGACTTTTCCGGATGACTTTTTTGTTTAATTCAAAGAGTATATACACTGCCCAAATGTAAAATATTCTTTTTCTCACTGGTTATTTGGATAGGCTAAATTTATTGCAGATGAATTCTTTTTTATTCCTAGTTAAGTTTGCCTTTGTTACCAGTGCCAGATTTGCCAGTTAATACACAAAACCATCACAGCCTTACAGTCTGTGGATCAAGAACAGATCCTGGTGCTTCCTTTTGTCATTAAGTTCAACTACTAACAAAATGCAACCAGTAAACCACAAATAGACTCAAGAACTGTTCAGTTCTAAAATAATTAATTGGTTTTAATTCCCTTTGCAGCATTTGCTTATGAAGGCAACTTCCTAAAAAGTTGCATGATCTTCTGTTTGGGAAACCAAACATCTAGAGACATGTACACTGGATCCAAACATGAAAGGATTCACTCATTTGCAGAGTTAGTTTCTATCTACCATACCTCAACACAATGGTGTTCCTTTCTGCAGTATAAACTGATGTCCCAGAGCATTTTCAGTATCCTAGCTTTTCTGACAAGACAGGAACACAAACCATCTGCTTTTCAGAGAGAAAGGCGAGGGCTCTGCCTAATATCACTTCCTTACGGACATCAGGTTTGTGCCAATTTGTCGAGGGGGGCAGGAGGGAAACCCGTGCTCCTGCCTTGAGCCCTCACATGCCAAGCTGCAGCCTGGAATTTTTACAGCTCCATCCTGAACCTCTGACAAGAAGGGTTTACAACAGAAATCTTGCCAGACCCTTAACTATAGCGACGCCACTATAATATTTATAAGTACATTATAGTCTTTCCAAACATATGCGCTTATTACTTATGTCTCCGCTCCTGCCTCTCTTCTGGGGGACTTTTCTGTATAAACAAAACAGATTCTCTTGCTTATACTTAGAAAAATCTAATTGCTCTGCATCTCTAGCTGTTATGCAAAAGCCTAAACAGCCAAGAGATTCTTTCAGTGCATTTACACAGCAGCGAGTCTCTACAAAAAACATAAACTTCCTTTTCCACTTTGCTCTTCTTTGCTTTCATAAATCTGCCCATTTCACTCATGTTTGGATAAGAGTCTTCTTTAAAAAAAAAAGTAAAAATAAAAAATGCAAGTCTGAGGTGGATAGGCCATCAGTTACGCAGTCCAGCCTTACAAGAGCTGACAATTCTGTCCCTTTAAGTAAACAGAGGAACAGAAAGGATACATAAACAAAAAGACCACTTGCAGGGCTGACAAGCTTGTCTGCTCCAGCCAAAGCAGGTTCCCAGGGAAAGTGATTGCCTAATAGTAATAGGGAGTGACAGGGATTTCCTAGCTTTTCCATTAATATCTCAAAGCAGTTTGGTTCTGGGCACAGATATGCCCATTTCTGCTGATGAGTTAGACAAACGTGGCCTGCAGGTGAGAAACTGCTTGAAAGCAGCTAACCCAAAGCAACATAGGTTCACCTGCACAAGGTTTTACCTGGATTCAAAGTCACCAGAGCTTTTAGTGAACACAGACCAGGATGTTCTTAGCTGGTTTTGGGTTGGGTTTGCATCAGGTTTTCAGGTCTGGAAATCAAAGTCAAACTGAGGAACAGTCTGAGTGGCGTCAAGTGAGCTTAAAGCAAAATGAAAGAGCATTCAAATCTGAAACAGTAGAATTTTACTGAAATCATCTTTCTTGTGATATTTTAGCCACGTTTCAAACAGCACTTAAGATAGGTCTCTTCCAATTCTAAAACAATAGGCAACAGAACATGTAAAGATATGAATATTTACCCTGATTCTAGTCAGGAGTGCCAGCTAAGTTTTTCACTGCAGCTGCCTTTTTATCCTGGCTAAGAAATATTTCAGTTGGGTTGTTGTATCTATTTGAATGCTTAGATAATTCAGAAATTAAACTACTTGGAATTATGGTATGTATATAGACTGTAAAAAGGAGGTGTTTGGGGAAAAAAAAGACTATTAAGTAAGAAAGTAGTACCACAATATATACAGGAATTGTATAAGTCAGGTGAATGACTCCTGCATGGGATTTTGTAGAAAACAGCTTCTCTGGTCTGTCTGATGCTGATGCAGTCTCTCTTATCAGGAGACAGATCAGGACAAAAGTGTACTGGTCAGCATTTTTCTTCTACAGTTCTTCTGCAGTCATAAACAGGTCATAAAAAAAGTGAAACAACTTTTTCATAGAAGTTACTATCACATAACAAAAGCGCTCTGAAAATATTCTTTCCTGTTGCACTTTATACTTTCTGAGCTTTCGTTTTCTCAAATAAAGGATTTAGTTTTTGACGACTAAGCTCTTCTGTCTATGCATACATGACATATGTGATGTGGCTGCAGAAAGAGTGGGGAAATAGTAGACTCAAGCTATCCTTAAATTATACGATGAGTTGTCTGAATGACTGATCTGATCATAACAGTGAGAAAATGATGGGGTGTTGGATGAATGTTTCTAATCCTGATAATTCTGAGCACGTGAAGACAAAGTTACCTGTGGAAAAAAAACATTATGGAAGACCAACTATAACCCATATGTGGGAGGAATTGTATTAAAATTGCTCTGTAAATATATATGAGATGTGATTTCTCTTGCAAAATATTTGCATTAATTTTGAGGATTGACCTAAGTGGAACCTCCCACAAAACACCTCAGAACTCACTCAGTCACTAAATCTGAAGCCTGGCATTGGTAGTAGGCCTGAATTTTATTATCTGAAAATATTTCTGATCATTCCCGATTCTTCTGAACTTGGGGAACTCAAATAGGAATTAAACACTTCATTGAAATGATAATGCATAGATAAAAGTCTAATAAATAGTTTTATTCCCCCCTTATTTTTGGCATGGATTGTGTCAGAGCACTTTAGCCTTGCATGAACTGTAACCTGACAAGCAAAATCAGTAAGTCAGGAAATTCAGAGACTATTAAGAAAAAGGAGACTGAGGGGAAAAAAATGTACAAATAGGTTTGATGACAAGGAACAAATTTCATTAAGAAGAAACCCACATGAGGAAAACCAGTTTTTACTCTGCTGTTTTAATGGACAAAGTCAGCAATATAAAACAACCAGGTCATCCGTCTATTCCTGCAGGAAAACCACTGGAGCCTTCAATATCATAGTGTCAGCTGCTTTTCTATAGCCTGACCTCATGAGCTAAGAAGCATGAACTCTGCTAAAAAAGATTCCTTTGGGTTCAGTAAGACTGCCTCCTGTTTTTAAGTTTTCTCTATGTGTGTGGGGGTATTGTGACACCTGCAGTCTGATAGAGCTGACTAATTTAGGCACCCTGGGTTTTTTTCAGTCATGCTTAAGTGGCTGATTTTAGCCTTTGAAAACAGGAAACAAGTGCTGTAATTTTAAAGAAATAATCTGGCAATCAACCAGATTGAACCAGAAGAACAAGAAATCAAGGGTGGGTTTCTGAGGGTGGGTTTTTTTTGAGTCAGAAGCTTAAATTTGGACACAACTCAGACACAACTTTCCTTAACTAACCCCTGACTCTGCTTAGAGCAGTAAGGAAGTGGAGGAGGAGCATGACTTAAATGGACTGAACCAGAAAATAATAAAAGAAAAACAATGCTATTCTCTGGAGAAAAGAGTGTCATGATGAAAAATCAGTTTATCCTCAGTTAGAATAAATTTTGAAAGAAAACACAAGCAGATAATTTTCAAAGGAACTACTCTCATAAAAAATTGATGCGTGTATCATGGGGATAACTTTAAAAAGGAAGCAATAACTTAAACACCATTCCCTTTCCCAGAACCTTTGCTGCAAATTTGTAACAGAATAATCAAGTGCGGGGGTGTTTAGAAAAGCAGTTAGATTCACCTGAAAGTGATTTGGGCAGGTTTTGGTTTCCCTCCTTTTGATAATTTATTTTCATTAACAGCTAAAATGTATTTCAATTATAAGCAGATCTAAGTTCTTAACTCAAACTTGGTAAACTAAACTAGAGTGGCCAGCCAAGGGGAATGCTGAATTGAAGGAAAGCTTGCTTTGCCTTCCCAGTGCCCAGGACATAATCAAAAGCTCTGCTTCTGCAGTCAATGAGTCAAATCTTGACCTCAGATACACCTGTAATTGAAAGATCAGTGGGAACTGTAGGTGCATAGCTAATAAATAACTGCGGTCCTAGGTGTTAGATGATGAAGCAAAGTTCCAGAAAATCTCACTCTTGATAACCTGAACCCAAATTTTCTGATAAACAGGATGACAGATACATCCAGCCAGCTATGTAAATCCATGACTTGGTTTGTCAACGATGACATTAGACAGAATTCCTGGGCAATGTAGGTATGCAGCCTTCCTCTGTTTTATGCTTTGGACTGGAAGAACCTAATTTGACTCCCATAACTGAAAGTTTTGAATTTGGGTCTGCCTTTAGTTCTTATTTGCTGAAGATGACAGACAGAAGTTGCTTCTAAACTGCTGCCTATGTTCTGGCACTACTCACCTGAGCTGGTGTACTTTCACAGACAGTGTCTCTTCAGTATTATTCGACAGGCGTTTCCTCCCACACCACTGATACGAGAACAGACCACATGAAAATGGAACAAGTCCTAAGACACTGAGTGTTTCCCCTCCCCGTTCTGGATGTTTACAAGCATTCTTTGCTGTCAAAACAATATTTGTACAAACCAGTGACTATGCTGGGGTATTTCAGTCTAAGCATGTGGCTAGATATATAGAGAAACACTCAGAAAACAACTTTCTTAAACAAATAAACAGCTCAGCTCTTGAACTTTATGCTCACAGTAATCTCTGTCATCATTAATCACATTCAGTGTTTGACTTTGCAGCCTAAATGGGGGGGAAGGGGAGCAGGGTAGAAAAAAAGTCGTAACCCTGTTCAAACCAGCTGTGAACCCTTTTCTTAAACATGGAACATATGATGGGCCTGATCCAGCTGCTGGGGAGCACTGATCTTGTGAGCAGACCTGATACCTTTGGCATGAGTGTTACCAGAAGAACGCAGAGGACATTTGTAGGTAATTGCTAAAAGCCCCAAAGTCCCTTACAAGATGACTCCACAGACCAGCACAGTGTCTGTGGCTGTATACTAGCTGTTCAAAGTCTGTTTCTGTTTAACAAATGATAAAAACACAATCCAACTCCTAAGACAGTTCCTGCATTAAGAAGATGCTTAGGGAATCGGATCACTTCAGAAGTCTTGAAGAGAAGTCAGATAAGGAGCTCACACACTGCTCTTTCAAGCAGTACCCTTACTTCTCCTAAAATGAGTCTCTCACCTATAGTCACAAATCCAGTTGGAGAAGCTGAGGTAATCTCTGTTGTCAATATATATTATTCTCATTATTCTCCTATGACACCAGAACAGTTGTGATTTATACACATGTTATTGGACTCATCCACGTTATTTTCTTTGGGAAGGGTGAGGAAGAGAAGATGGCTGCTGGAGAAGTCAAGTGGGGAAAGACATGTGGGCAAGAAAAACTGATTATTGCTGCTAGCAAAGCTTGCTTTTTTTCCCCCCTCATTGTCAAATAGTGCTGTTCAGCTGATGAAAACCAGCTGGGCCCTCAGACACTTGATGAAGCAATAAGGTCCACATGCTGAAGGCTAACATGAAGCAAAGGTGCTAATTACTGCCTTGTAGGTAAAAAAAAAAAAGAAAAAAGAAAAAAAGGCTCCACCTGCACACTATAATTTCTAAACCTTCATTTTCCCAGGAACAGGAAAACTATAATTTAAACAACCTGTCCCACTCATTGTTCTTTTATGAGGGAAAATTTGAATTTTAAGGCAGATTATGACCCTGAATGACAGAAAAAACTATGCAACCAGGTTTGCACATTGAACTGATTTAAGAATCAAATGGCTTCTAGATAGAGAGATTAGTTGACGCGTAGTGTGGGACCAGCCGTGTCCCTCATTATAGCCTCAGCCTGGACAGAAATAGATTCTGAAAATCTTTAGTCTCCTGTAAACAAAACTGCTAGAGTCCCACAGCCTCAGCAGATGGGCCCAATTCCTAGATGCTCTAAGTCAGCCATGGATCCTGGTATGAGACTATGGACTTTTGTATCCACTAACTTACTGCTGCTAACGGAGCTTGTTCTGCTGCTGATGTGCAAGGATCAACTTGTTTGCTTGCTTTCACAAACAACACATGCTTACTGAGGAAGCTACAGAAGCCAGGAAGGTGACAGCCTTTCCCTCTCCATCCTTACTGTTATATCCTGTGATGCCACTGCAGCACAACTAAACCTTGAGTCGAATGATGTGCTGTTGGCTCCAGCCCATGTTGCCTTCCTCGCCCTGGCCTCTTTCCACACTGTCCCATTTCCTTTCTTCGACTACCTTCTCTTGCCTTCCTTGGATTTTGTTTCAGGACAGACTTCCACCTTCCTTCATCGCTTTTCTTTTACTTCTCAGAAGTCCCTACACCACAGGCACCTAGGTGTGGCTGCAGCAGGGATGTAGGTGAAGGCATGGGACCACCTGGATGCAGATACGACCCTTGCCTCCAGGGCAGCGCTTGGAGGAAAGGTAGGATTGCCTCTGGCGAGTTAGCAGTCAGCAGCACCTGTTGTGTGCAGGGTTGTGCTTCTGCTTCTGACACACTTTCATTCAGCAGTTCTACATGATGGGGAAGGCAGCAGAGAAAACACCTTCATAGGATGTGCCTGTCTAAAATCAGCAGAGCAGTGCTCTCCTTGTCAACTTGTACCCAGCTTCCTGTTTTGACGCATGATTCCCTGACTGCTATTTAATCCCCGTTTGGCTCTAAAAGATTACAAAATACATTTTTGGCAATGGTATTATGAGATTCCTAGCAAACAAAACTTGTTTTGGGGGAGATGCCAAATTCTAATAAAGCTCTTCAGGATAAATTTCTAACTATAGCTACTATGACCACTTACTCCATTTAAACACTGATGTTGGAAGTAAGCTGTTATGAGATAAATTGATACAAACTTTTCTGGAACTGATTTATCAGTACTGTTTCACCAAAAAGACTACCACCCTGTGGAACGGCACAAACCCTGGACAAGATTAGACATGAGGCCTGAGTTGAAACAGCTCTTGAATTTGATTCAGAGAACTGCCCTTTCACAACTGAAACTACAATAATAGAAGACTTGGAAGTAACAAATACCACCAAATAATTTCTCAGATACCACTAACTTGGAGATAATTCTATAATGTAGAGTTTTAAGCCTAAGGAATCATATGGAATAGATCTCTTCAGAGTCTGCAATATGCAGGTATGCAGCCTCTGAAACTAGAGTAAGATATAAGATTTTAAGGAAGGTAAAATTAAACAATTACAGTAATATTTGTGATACAATCCTAATAATTTGGAGAATAGGAAAATATATCATATTAGAACACCACCCCATTGCTTCTGGTTGCACCAGAAATTTCATCTCATTGGTATTATTTTCAGCTTGAAGGTGGGAGGTGGGGGGAGTGTCTTCCTTCTATTTAATATATATTTGGTTTTTAAGAAGGTGTCACATCAAGCAGAATTTCTTCTGAATGGACATGCCCTGGATCCAGCATACAGCTCCCTCAGTGTATATACACAGAAAGATCCCACAAGGCATAAGTGGACTCAAGTTTCTTCATTTCATAGGTTTGCAATGTCCATTGCATATTCTGAATTTTGCTGTAATCCAAGCGTACTTTTTAATCAATTAGCAAGATCTCAGAGGATTTCTCAGAAGTATAGCAGTGATAAACAGACCTCAGATTAGGAGGTATTCTGTTAAAACCTTTGCAAAGCAAATGGTTCATGTTCTAGCTTCCTCATGTTCCAAACAATGTTTAGGGCATACAGTAAATTAAATCTAAATACAGCCAATACATATGATTCTTACTTAAATTCTATCAGAAAATGCTAGGTGACCAGCCTGTATTAATTTTCGCTTCGCACCCAGGCTGTTTCATTGTAGTGCACTCTCTCTCCTAGGTCACATCTAATAGAAATATGGTTGCATGGCAACACTTATTTTCTTAAAAATACAAATATTCTTATATATTTCTTATATAATATATTTCTTATAAATACAAACATTTCACCTAGATAGCCATAAGTGAACCCCTCCCCACCACCTCCCGCCCCAAAAAATCAAGATTGCTGATTCCTACAAAGACATGAGGCATAAGCTTCAAATAAAACAAGAGGTGCTTAGTAAAAGTTTGGATCATTTCCATGTTAAAATGGTTGGGTCTAATGCACTCCGATGCTAGATCATGTAAGTTTGTAAGATCCATAAAACATTTAAAATACATCACTAATTCACTCATTAAATCTTGCAACCACTGACATATTATTGGAAAGATGTCTCTGAGGTGAGAAAAAAGAAGACCGGGAAAGGACAATGACAGTGTTCATCTTTAAAAAAGAGGTAGAAGAGGAAAAGGACAATTTTTACACTGCAGCTCCAAGTTGCCAGAGAAATGCTAGAACAAATAATCAACAAACCATCTGTAAATACCTAGAAAATAAACAACAAGATAAGCATGAGCCAGTTTACATTTGCCAGAACAAACTGTGCAAAACCAAAGTAATTCCTACGACCACATAATAGAACTTGCAGATAAAGAAGTCATAGTTGTTACATAGCTCATTTTAAGAAAGGTACCAGACAGTATGATGTGATATGCCCCACGGAAATTTATGGAAGTGTGGACTAGGTGAAAGGAAAATACAATTTTCTCTTTTTAGGAGGGCCCAATCAATGGTTAAAGGGTCTTTCCTACATCAAGTATTACTCAGTATTTTCACTAATGATTGAGGAAAGGAAAAAAAAAGTATTTATCAAATATCAAAACCAACTTATTCATCAGATTTTAAGATGACACCAAGTAAGAAAAACTCTTAATGCACTAGAGGACAGAAAAGATACCATAATCCTCCTACATTGGTGTGAACAGTCAGAAAGCCATAGGACACTGCCCACAGGGGAGAGACTATTTATCACCTCCGTACAGGAATAAACTGCTGCATGAACAAGATAGAGAACAGGTGCCTAAGAAGTATTTAGGTAGCAAAGAACTAGGGGTTGTGTAGTGGATCACAGGGTGAATGATGCCATTGTTCGAATGATGCACTGGAGCAGCCTGCAAAAGAAGATACACAGTCTGCAAGAGACAAGATTCTCCTTCTTCCCCTTTCAGAGCTTGCGAAGCCTCAGCTACTGTATCTGTGTAAAAATATTGAGCATTGAAGACTCCACAGGAGAACTACAGATTAAAAGTCTAGAATATATGCCTTAGAGGAAAGATTGAAAGATGTGAGTTTGGTTACTGAAAAGAGGATGGAGAGGACATGGTAATTGCCTTAAAATACGCAAAAGAATAGGACTAGATCAATGGAAAGATTCAGATTAGGCATTAGCAAAGGTTTCCTAATAGTATGAACAGTGAAGCTCTGGAGTAAATGCATGAGGAGTCTGTGGACAATTCATCATGAAACGTTTTTAAAAAGTGATCAAATATGTGTAAGACATGATACAAATATGGATGATACTATCTTTCCTTGTCCATTTTGAAGTCCTCTTTATTCCTGTGATCCTATGAAACCACAGACCACAGAAAACTGACTGGCTCTGAGGTCACAGTCTCTAGAACCCTACAAAACAGTGCATCTCTGTAGTACAGTTCTCAAATAAAAGTTTAATGGCAAGGGCAGACAGTGGTCCACAAAAAAATTTGAGGTTTGGCAGTGGTTGGTTAACTGAAAAAGCTTGGAGATACTGGCACAGGTCCTACCTCGAAGTCTGAACTCATTTTACATCCCACCTTTATTCAGCCAGAATCTCACTGAAATATGGCAAAAAAAAAAATACTTCCCCACCCTTTTTCTTTTTTTAAACTCATGGAAACCAGGAAATTCTCCCATTTTTGCCAGCAGTACGGCGGTATAATTTTTTTTTTTTTTTTTTTTTTTCACACAACTAAGGTGGAGTAACTTTAACCACCCAAGATGTATAATTATCACCCTGAAATGCACTGCCTGGAACGTATTATTGCTGTCATGAAATGGAATTTATACACAGTAAGGAAACAGTTAGCCCCACAGATTTACTGGACATTATCGGCAGAGCTATGACATCAAGGGCAGCCAATCCAACAGCTCCAAGCAAGCTCAGCACTCACAAACCATTTTGTGCTTTTAAGTACTTATTACCAATAAAACAAATGTTATGACTGTGTATTTTTAGGTAGTCCAGTTGATTTTTCAGCCAGTCTTTCATACGTTGAAGAGGTCTGTGTGGCATGGTGAGGCTAACTCAGAGAACTTGAAGACAAGGCGTTTTCTTACACAGCTTTGGTTCTGCACTTCAGGAGATGCTTTACAGCAGCGCTGCTGAAGCGGAAGCTCACATGCAGAATAAAACCACTGCAAACAATCATTTCTGCTGATGGAGAATGAATTCTCACACCATTTCGGCATTTATGGGTATCAAACTGCAGCTGTACTCAGAGAAGAGGAAAGAATTCCTGGATATTCCTGCTGCAGCCCAAAACACAGCAAGCCCCAATAGGCAAGCAGCAGTTGCCGATGCCTCTGTAACACCTACCCTGGTCCAACGGAGACACTCTGAGCAATATCTCGGAAAGGCTCCAGCTCACCAGCACCAGACAGACCTCACCATGCATTAGGATCTGGCTAAGTTTTAAAGCCATGACACATCTTGGCAGGTTGGCATCCAGTGGTTCAAATGCACCTGCTTACAATTAGTTACAAGAAATTCCACATAAAATACCTCATTGCTTGGATCAGGGTACCTTGTTCACATACTCATATTTTAACCCTTCCAGTATCCTAGTTTTATTAAAGGTTAGCCACAGAGGTTTCCTTTAACCTTCCTTGACCTTTTCTTCATCGGGGCTTCCCTTGTAAGAGTTCAATTTAAGGACCCAATATTAAGGACAAAAGAAAAAAAACCATTAACAGCAGTGCAGTAGACTGAATTGGACTGTCTGAGGACAATTAAACATAACTCACTGAACATTCTTTCTGGTTCTGAGCAGAAAGGGATTAACTCCTAATATGGAGTTAATACTCTTCAAAAAAATACAATAGCATTTCCTTATACTACTAATTATGACAATAAAACAACTGTGTTTGGAGAGGAAATGAAGAAACACCAGAAATCACCTGGTCACCCAATACACGTGCATTATTGAGCTATAAACTTCCATTTTCGGATACCACTACCACGTTCTGCTGCTACATTGATATTTTTAATGCCTCACAATATGAACTTTAAGAGGGACAGATTGCCTGGTTTATATACTATTGTGGGAAATAGAGATTTTTACTGGGACAGAATAATGAACTATCAAACAAGCATGCTCTAATTGCAGCTAATAAAGAGTCACAAAATCCTGTTAACTCCAAAAGCCTGGGGCAAAAATGTATATATTTCAGGAAAATAAGAAGTAAATTAATTTGGGATAGGATGCACCTGGAGGAAGTTTAGATCTAACTGTTGGCCCAAATTAAATGTGAAGGACGTCTGGATCCAGTTCCATATTCATATTCCATCTTGCTTCTAGCTCTATAACATGATGGAATGGGAAAAGCCAAACTCCAGATTCAAGAATACAGAATATTTCAAGGATTAATATAAACCCTTTTTCTTCTTCAATGAAACATAGAACTTCACTGCATTATTCTCTCAAATGAAAGAAGAGTAATGCTGACAATTACCACAGCCCCATAGCAGCAAGAGATACAGAATAAAGACTGAGTACCAGCTTTTCGAAAAACCCTTCCACCCTGATTAAAAGTAGGTAAGGAAATTTGTTATCACAAAAGCATTTGTGCTGCTGGTGTCCTATTCTTTTTATTTTTTATTTAGGACTTCAGTTAAAATGAAAAAATATCGAAATTCAGACATTTAGACTGAATGAGCATTTAGAATTCAATATGTTGACAATGAAATCAACTCTTTCTTGTAAAACCACGGGATCAAACCCAAACTATATTACAACAATCTTTTTTTTCTTTTTTTTGAATCATTAAGGTCAAAATAATGTGGTATGTTTATCTTCCCCTACTCTAGCTGGCAACCCTCCTGCTTCCTTTCTCCAACGGGAGGGGAAGGTGAGAGGCTGCTTTGCATTGTCTGGCAGGGGACTTTTGTCTCATGGGAGAGAAAATGCCTTCCTACAGACTACAAAAAAAGTCTCAGTAGACAGGATATACAGCACACTCCATGTAAACTTCATTTTGATGCAATTAAGTGAGACTCGTGAGGCACATCACTTTATGTGTTACTAAGTTTGCTCTGGCATACTCCAGGAGCTAAGCCCATCTGGGGCGAGAGAGCAAGGAAAAGGCTGAAGATTGCAGACTTCCGAGTGCAAAACCACCTGGTAGGTTTTAGATGCTTAAACCAAATTGTCACATATAAAGGCACAGACTATTTTAGGCCATGTGGATCTCGATGGCATCAGTGTTAGAGAAGCTATCTACCTGATACACTCAGATAGGTATTGATAGATGTATAGAGGAACACATAAGGAGGACTGGAAAGGACACAGAGGTGCCTTACAATCTTAGACAGTTAGTAATAGGGTTAATCCAGAAAACAACTCTGACACTTTAGAAAACTTTTAATCTAGCAAAAAAAATTCAGAACCACTATTGCAATGTGCCAAAGGAAGGAACAGGAAAATTACTGTCCACAGCTTTAATCAGTTCAAACTTCTATATTATCAAAGCAATACAACCAAAGTATTTTTTCATATCTAGTCCACAGAAGCCAGATGCACTTAGAGTATGTGTGTGTGTGCGTGTGGGTGTGTGTGTATGTATATATTTCTCATCAAAGTCAGTGGGAGTTGTGCAGCCTAACAAAAGGGGCACAGAGTTCTGATTTGAAGCATGGAAATTATGGAGAACTAACCAAGTCACTAGTCTCTTCGGGTGCTTCTGTCTCCCATTCAGTAGTTCAGGTAAAGCAATTTAAAAAAAGCAACAGAAAAGCTCTGTGAGGTTTTATTAAAGACTTTTATGTATAGCAGGGTTCAACAAGATGTTTGCTACTCCAGCAAAGATTTATGCCAACAAAAGCCAACTCAGGTCTTCAATATAAACCAAATCCCCCTATATTTAGTTGAGCTTAGAGGATTCAGTATCATATTCACGTGAATCTAATAGCTGAAAGGATGGAATCTATAACTTATATTTCTCTCCCTATAATTCATGTTGACTTGACATAGTACCACTCCCTCCTAACATAGTCTTATTTCCCCAAAGCTTGAAATTCTAGTGAGAGCTGTAACAGCATCTCAGTCCAACAGCTTTCTGATCGCTCCCTCTTCATATAATGATTTCCTTGAGTCCTGTGCTTCCTTGACAGCTCTTTCTCATTACAGAGCTTTCTCTACCTCATTACTCAATATCCTATCCCATCCTATATTGTCCTTGAACACAGAGACCTCCTCCATTTCAAGTCTCAGTAGGAGGCCATGACTCATTTTTATACTCCCTCCCCAGGAACCATGAGTTTCCCAGGTGCATTTCATAAGGGAGAAAGCAAATGGTTGCTTAGGCAAAAATATCTTTCAGGTGAATGCACATCGAAGCAACAGACAAGCAGCATGGAGGAACCAGATTTACCTTTCCCATTGTTTACTTATTCCCAAATCTAATTCCCTTCATAAACTGTATCACCAATTTCTCAGATTCCTTTTGGTTTTCACAGTTGGCCTCTGCCTTCCTATATCCTCTTCCCTCTTAATTTTAGCATGCTTAGGAGAAGAAAATCACCCCAAAGAAATTCCTAGGGGAAAGTCCTTATGTAGCTATGAAATACATAAAGAGGAGTTTGTTTGCTCAGCTTATTGACGAGTAGAAACTTTGCCAAGCTATAAAGAGCAGGAGTGTTACTACTTGATTATGGACAGCTGCTTCACACTGTTACAAAAGTCAGTTTTGCTAAATGTTTGAATTTTGGCTGGTTTTTTCATAACTATTCTGTAAATACTTGTGAAAACCTCCAAAGCAACAGCTTAACAAATGGTCTTTACCATCCTTCTTTTCCTATGGGAGTCATTGTTACATTATCCTTACAGGTGTTTTCCTTATAGCAGCCCTAGTACGCAAAGTGGGGATCAGCAGCTCTGCTGCATCATTTTCGTTCTCCTTTTACTTGTGCTGTGGTGTCAAGATTGTTCTGCCTTCCCTGCCTGGTGCCTTCTCTGATCTCTCTTTCACTGGTAACAAGAGTCTTTCCATTCAATTCCTAGAGTATCGTAGAGGGATTTATTTTCAAAGGTGCCTAATTTCCTGTCGCCTGTTGTGGTGGATATTTCTTAGAAATCACTACAGTCAGATCAGCACACTGTGACCTTGTTCCCCTATCAAATTTCCTTGGCATTAGAAAAAAGTGGTGGTGCTCCAACTTGAGCAAAAGTACTTGGGTAATTTCTTAGCTGGTATCATCAAATAAGTTCATTCCTCCACACTAAATCCTTGCAGAAGTTGAACTTACCAGGGTACACAGGGATTTCTACTACAAACTGAGAAAACTTTGATCTCCATCATTCCACCTGAAATTGGCAGAAATATTGTGAATTTCTCCAGGCCTCATAGATGGCTTCTGAAAGGCACAAGACTCAGCAGAAGTGTAAAATAGGAGACCACGAAGTGGAAAGGAAAAGGAAAGGAGGAGAAGAAGCCCTCCGTAAGAACAGCTGGAGAAAGACAAACCCTTCAACTGCATCGGGGCGGCTGTGCTGGCTGCCTCCAGCCCTCTCCTCGGAGCCCACTCAGGTGCTGGGCCCGCTGGTGCACTGCGACCTGCAGGCTGATGGCACGAGTGATGGATCACATGCTGCAGCCGGCACTGGCCGGTGACCTGCAGGTGGGAGCCCTGCCCAAGTCAGGGGGGTCCTTCAGCGGCCGCAGGAGCGCGGTGCAGACACGCGTGGCAAAAGGAGGTGGGTGGAATATATGTCGCCAGAGGTGTGAGGTATGCTGTGTTCCCACGCACAGACCGTGCCGCTCTGTTAAAACCTAGGTCGGATACAGCACTTTTCTTCAGCAGGTTTATGAAGCACATTAGGAAGGAGGTCAATACTATTCTTTATATTTTGCAGACTTGGAAAATGGGGCGCAGGTGAATGAAATGACTAAGATCACCCAGGAAACATCTGGCAAGGCCAGGAACTGAAGCCAGTTCTAGCTTGGTGCCTACGTATGGCTTTGGTACAAGATTATCCATTTTCGCCTGTCATGTATAAGTACAGACATTTTACAAGCAATCTTTCCTAACAAGATACTTTTTTTCTATTATTATTTCTCTTAAAATAATCCTGCCATTAAAACACAAGTGAATTCACAGGCATAAAACTCCATTTAAATAACATTATATTGACAGAACCTGACACAAAGCCTGGAAATTCAGAGTTATGGTTGGCATTCCCTGCTGAACTCGAGTCACTGTGCCTTTTATTTTCCACATGAGCATTAGTGTCAGCTTTAAGTGTGGATTTCCTGACTTTTTCAGCCTGTGTCACAACCTTTACTTTATTTAAACATAGAATTTTTCCTGTGAATACCTACTGAATAGGTCACCAGAATTACAGTGTCAGTTTGCTGCTTCTAAAGTAAGATCTGGCAAATTAACTAAGCAACAATACAAAACTTGATCCAAAGGCCTAAACAAACCCAGTCCTAAATTTTATGTCTTTATGAAGAAGAAAAAAGATGGACTGTGGTTTTTCCTTAAAAAGCAAAAAAAAAAAAATATTTTTGTCTCTTTCTGTCCAGGACTGGAAGGAGAAATTAAAAAAAAAAAAAGTCTTCTTGCATTGCTTTGCTCTGTTTTTGCAAAGGCAGGGAGTGCAGACAGTTCAGTCACGGTCATATATCTGAGCAAATGCTGTTTATCAGATAAACCCCCCTCCCCCCTGGAAGAGCTGCCATGGCTTCCATCAGTGCTCTAAATTTTTGGCCTTGACAAACCAGCCGGGCAATTACAGTTCCTGGTGCATGCAAAAGGATGACGTAGAGTCAATATGAGCTGTGGAGTAATTAGTATGGGGGAGGAACACATGTATTTTACTGTCAACATGCCATGCTCTCCCTGCTACTTGATAGGCACACGTCTAGATATATGGTATCACGTGCACTTGGCATGTGCCCAGGTGATACGCTGGGTACACAAGCAGTTTGGTGCAAGCAGACCTGTCTTACGAGATGATGACCGAACGTGCATGGTCAAACCTGCATACATGCACCCTGTCACATGTGCCTGAAGGAGACAGGCTAAAAGATGGCAAGGACAACACCAGCAAAGAGCATACTGTCTCAGGAGCAAAATTAGTCCTCCAGCCCCATCTCTGAGGGACCTGGGAAAGAAAGTGATAGGTGGTCAGGCCACAGGTTGGCTGTTTGGTCCTGAAAAGCCAAATCTGGATCATGAGTGCAACACATGGAAATCATCCATTCACCAGCCCTATGACATCTGTAGTGCCTTCTCTTTAAAGCTCCCTCATGCCAAATCCCCTAATTTGGTCATTTGGTCTATATTCTACCAATTATAAGTGCACATGTGCTGGGACTGCTCAGCTGCATCTGTACAGGACTGAAGACATCAACAGGGCTTTACTGCTTGTAGCTTCACTGGCCCCTGGCCCAAAGCTGGCCCACAACCCAGGAGACTCAGGGATCAGCTTCTCCTTCAGCGGACACTGACCCAGCATACAAGCTTCTCTCCCTGTGCCAGCTGATAGTCTGGTCCAGAGAGCTGGATGGGATGAAGGAAGAGCTCAGAGCAGCATCCGAGTCCTCTCCTCTGCTGGCAGCCCCCCTGGGTTGGGCAGCATCCCTCCACCCCTGCACCCCAACCCTCTGCCACCCCAGTGTAGCCTTCCATGGCACACATGTTTTATGGCTGTTGCAAGGGATGGAGATGCAAAAGAGAAATCCTAAAACTTCAGTCCATCCTTACAGGGTTGGATCATCCAGGTCTAAGTCATCTTCCACTAGTGCTGCAGTGTAAATGCAGGGGATCACCATTCTCTTTAAATTATGCTGAATTTCACATTAGCCCTTTAACCTACGAGTACCTAAGCAAGTGAGAATTCCCAAGGAATTACACATGACTAGTCCTACCCAAACATAAATATGGGCAGAGTTTGAGCCCTTGTACTACCTTCAGCAAGCACATGCACAGGCTGCACTTGCATAGATTGCATTTGTACAGATTGACACAGGTAATTAACAATTCCTCATGGCAATTCTTTACCATGTTTGCTCAGATTCTGTCGTTACTGGCAGACACCAGGGCTGATTTCCCTCTGTATTAAGGTCGTGTCTAAATTAAAGTTCTCGTTGCTCTGAGACGGTAAATTGCATTTTTTAGGTGTTATTTCAGTTTATCAGAATTTTTCTTGTTGCCTAATTCCCAGCTTCTCAAAAACATGGCTCTAGAAAGTAGCTCAGTGGTAGAAAATTGGAAAGATTATATCTTTATTTGTCTCAGACATAGCCTGGTATTTTAAAACAAAATCCTAGATAAAGACTTTTTCTACCACTTACGCAATTTCTAAAGTCTGTATGAGAAACTACAGGAGAGGGTCCAGTTCACATAATCTTCTTTAAGATAGAAAATAAGACAAGTCCTTATCACATATTTTACATAGAAGATCACTATATGCTGTGGCTCATTTAAGACTTGGTAGTGAAGCTGCAATGTTGAGATCAAAGTAGTATTCAAAACCATAACCTCCTTCTTTTAAGAAGAATCTGTAGATTACGTGGTGTTTTCTGGGTATGCATAAACAACCAACTTCATGAAACCTAATCATTTAGTAGTCTTGAGACAATCCTACATTCTTATAAAGCTTGTCTGTGACAACTCATTATTATAGCAGAAAGCTAAACTAACACATCCTTAGGCCTGATCATCGAAAGGTTTATTCTCAGTTTAGGATCACGTTCTGCCTTACACAAAGAGCAAAAAACCAAAAGGTGTTATAATGCCAAAAGAGAAAAACACACCCCAGACTAAAGACAGCATGGACTTGGACTTATGCATGCCTACAACACATCCCAGTATGATGATCTGTAGGTCTATTAACATGATCCAGAAGGCAAAGAGGCCAAACACTTTGCATCTCTGTTGTTTTGGCGTGAGAGAGGCGTGCAAGGCTGCTGGGACTAGAGTTGTCCCTGGGGTTTGCAGCCACACCTGTTTCCCCAGCACCAGAAACGTGCAGCACAAAGCTGGCCTGGCACTGCTGACAACGGTGAGAAGTTCGAGGAGATAAGCAGCCATAGACAGAACCATGCACGTAGCACATTTTTGCAAGATCCCAAGACTTTATTCACTCTGGACCAAGCCGGGGATCTCAGTGCCTAACTCCCGTCTATTTACTGTGGAAGCAGGCATCTGATTTCCTTTGTGCGAATGGCCTCTTGTCCATGGTGGTTAATATAGGATTTAACAACATTATCAACTTCACATCTCTGTCAGTACTTAAGCACAACTGCATACAGTCTTTTTTTTTCTGCTATGTCCTTCTTTTCTTTTTTATAAGGAATTAAAAAGGGATTGTCTTACCATTAGTTTCTAGGATTGCTTTCGCAGTGTGAATAGATAACTCTATACAGAATCAAGCAGCACACTGAACTCCTCACACTGGGGTCTGGAAGACGGAGGAAGCAGAGGAACAAAAAGCCAAAGCCCATCTCATTTTCCCACCGGGGCAGCGCACGGTGCTGCGGGAGCACTTCCTGCATTGCACAACAGCAGCTCCTGCTTGAACACAGAAGGAACAAATAGGGAAATTGTGGCAGGAGCAAGCCTCCTTGCCTTGAAAAGCTGCCTTAAAAAGTCATATTTGGGTTCAGCCATCTGTGAGGGCTGAGAAGCCGCTGGCTGGGAAGCAGATAACACCTGTCAGTCGAATTCAAACCACCTGTAGGGACTGGGTGGGAGCAAAGCCCAGTGGTACAGCCCCAGCTCCAGCTGCCCCCTGGCACCCAAACAGCCCCTGACTCTCCTCCCACATCAGGAGACCCATTGGTACCCAGCAAGAGAGGATCCAAACCATAGGGTTTGAGCTGGGAAAAGAAAAACTGGCAGAAGATTTTTAATCTGCAGGATAGTCTTTTCCCCAATACGTAATGTTGCGAAATTTACTTTCATGCTTTTGCGATTAGTAACCCACATGCAGTGCTTGTTCCTAAAACTACATCGGAAAGACTTAAGGACACGATGCACAAACATGCATGTTAGAACATAGAGGCTGTTCCCAAAAAGGTAAAAAAAAAAATCAAATCTATTTTTTTTTCTCAAATCCAGAAACTTTGACATCACATGTATGTATAAGAGATTAAGCAAAATGCCAAAAGTAACAGTTTCAATTGGATTTCATTACTCTGTGATGAGGTTGTCCTCTGTTATTTTTGGTATAGCTCTTAATGAGCTGAGCAACTATGCCAGTCTAATAAGCATTTGCTTTCAAGTCTTTCTTTAATTTAGAAAAAATAGTTTAAAAAAAAAAAATCACAACTCATTCTGAAGAAGGAGTGACAGAAAAGACTCAGTTACAGAGCAGAAATTTCCTTTTGTGACCACGTTCATATGGGTAAGAGGGTTATGTTGGTGACCTCCCTAATATTTCCTTTTTTTCCTTTTCTTTTTTTCCTCTAGATTTCCGTGAAGCATGAACTGTTCTTTTAATGGTCTGGAACTAGAAGTTTCAGGGGGTGGAGGTGAAGAAAATGGAAGAGAGGAAAAATAATTTCACACTTAATACCTGATAGGGTGGGTCATTTTTGCAGAATGGAATATGATTTTTTTTAATTTCTTCACTGAGTAAAATACATTTGTCCCATGTTCCTTACACCTCATTCAGACATGAATGTCTCCTTTCTTCACGTACGCTGGAGAAAGATGTCTTCACTTTGCAAAAGACTAAGTTAGACAAATAAGAAGGAGATTCTCCGAGTATGAAATTGCTTAACAAAAATGGCATATTTCATAACAGAAAGGAAAAATCAAAAAGACCTCTCCATGTCTTTGCATGAATTCTTTGTCTAAATGAGTGCCACATGTCAGGGCTTCTCATGGAGAAAGGGGAATTTTTCTTTCTGAATCTCACATATGGTACACAGTCTAAATCAGATGGAGATAAAAATGCAACCAAACTATGCACAGTTTCATTATGTGGGCTTTTAGGATATTAATGCTGCCTGTTTATCAGAAAAAGCAATTTTTTTAAAAAAACAGAAAATACTCAATTTACAGCAACTAGGCACACTCTTTCCCAGTGAGATTATTAGTGGTGAGGTAGAATGTAATCTCATTACAGCAAGATTTAATTTCCACTTCAGATGCTTTTCCACATGCTGCAAGTGATAGGCATCACGAGACTTGAAAATCCATAGTTTGTTTTCAATACCTCAGAAACCTTGTCATTCTCAAGGTCATGGAAGACCTTTTGATATATCAATGCAATGATGCTACTCTGCAAATGGAGGCCTTGGATGCAGGACCTCAAATGTAAAAGACAGCAGGATTGGGTCCCAAGTCTCCTTACTTACCTGCAGCTTCTTCAAAAAGTCCTGAAGGTTCTTGATGGACCTAAATCCCTTGTTTAAAAATACAAAAAGTTAGTAAAGGGCAAAATGTTCTTTTTTAAATCAGTGTTTAAGAAGCAAGACTATATAACTAAAGGCATATGACCTTAAAATCCTCGCAAATAATGACATTAACATATATCTTTCTAAAACAAAATTAATTTTGATATTCCTTCAGAACTAACCATACAAAAAAAAAAAAAACATGATTACCTCTTGTTTAATAAATTACTTTTTCTACTTACGCTGCCTCTCAATCTTCCAGGAATAGCCTGGCATATGCTTAGGTGTCTGTTATAAATGGAGATTAATAAAGCTTATGTTTTGAAGGAGTTTAATAAAGTCCAGAACAAATTAAACCAGAAGTAGCACAACAAAAAGCCTATTAATATTGCTACACCAGGGACCTCTTAAAGGCACATAGCTTTGGTGTATTCCAAGTTTCATCTCGCACAGTACCTTGAACAGGATGTGGGTTGAGAAGGTTTCACAATGTGTCTGGTTCTCAGTAAATCAGTCTTTAACTTTTGGGTTAGTTTTCACTGAAATTGTCAAATGGTTGTTGTTCCCAATTTGATTTCTAGAGCATTTTATTCCCTTATTAGATGTGTATTTCAGGGCACACAATGACACACACTGCGGTTTTATTTGATCTACCTCTACAGAGTCACTTAGTAATTTTAATTATTCTAATAATAACCCTCACAGTTAGGAAATGTTTCTGCCCCAGTGCAGTACTTATACCCTCTTGGACCACCCAAAATAATTCCTATTACCATGAAAATGTAATATTACTTTCAAGTTAGTCATTTGTTACTTTGGGAGTCAAAGGATAGAATAGGATGTAGAATACATCCCTGGGATGAACAGAAGGAGAAGAGATGGAGTAATTCAGCCATGTTCATTTTAATTATCTATTAATATTTAAGGCACTTCACTGAATTTAAGATGAAGAACAATTACATGAATCAAAATGCTGAGCTAGTTAGCTGCTTAGTTTGTGTTTTCAAAAAGCTGAATATATTTATTAAAATTTAATTAAAGTTGAAAACATCAAAAGATAGAAAATAACTTTTGAATATGAGTAATCATTCACAAATAGGAACAATCATGTAAAGGAAGCAAAGGTAAATATGTCCATATCATATAGTTAATTTACTAACTCAGCAAAAAAGTAACCCATGCATAACCAGAGCCGTGTCAAGTCAGCTGGCTATTTATGGGTAAATCCACAAATGGGTGTAGGTATGGCGGCTTTTCCTTTTGCCATAGCTAATTTTTGGGGCCAGTGTTAAATCCACTGTATTGACAAGTCTGAATTAGCTGCCTTACATCCCTCCCACCACAAGCAGGAAAATGGGCAGTATGGAGCAAGGCTCACAGATCAGCAGCAGGGACACCCATGGAGACAACATGGGTTAAGGAAGGAGGGAGCATGTCTGTAATCCTGCCTCTCTCCTCAACCTGAAAGCACTGAATTAGGCACCTGTGGGAAATTGGTCTTTGATTTATTGCACTAGGCACCTACGATTTCCGCCTGTGTGCGTACAACAGGCTTATGGTTTCTTTTGAATCACAGCTGAAACATCAGCACAGCCCATCTTATATGCAAGAATCTGAGCAGCAGGCCCTCTTCCTGGCTGCTAAGATACATCCTAACTTGGAGCATGATGTTCTTCACACCTCTTGAAGCTGGGACACTGGACAGCTCAGCATACAAAATACACAAGGGCTGGCGAGAAAGAAAAAGCAAGACAATGCATTACTTGTGACTTAACAGTGAGGGCAGTCTCGCTGGGAGAGGAGAGATGTGGATGATGACCACACAAGGTTATGTAACACAAATTTCTATTCCATTAGGTTCTCACACACAGAATAATACATACCTACGTTTTATTAAACTTCACCTCTCCCCTTGGAGGCTCTTCTCAACTCTCCATTGAACTCTAGGGAGTTTTCCACCCTCTGATATCTCATGCTTTTAGCAACCTTTTCTCAGCCGCTCTGGACTTGGTTCCCTCTCCCTCTCATCATTGTTGCTGTTTGAATGAGGCAGAGAAGCCACTCACTCCAGGTTGTTCCCTTCTTTGTTCCTGTCACACAGCCTCCTTGACTGAAGTGGGGCATCCAGCTCAGTCACTCCCCAGCCCAGCTCCGCACAACACCATAGCATGCAGCTACAGGCCAACTGTGAGCTATTAGAAAGCACAGAGTATATCAAATTCCTTTGCTTATTAGGGTCAAACTTTTATCCAAATACCACATTCAGCAAGAACACTATTCCTGGAAATTGTTCTTCACGTGAAACAAAAGATCCTGTTCTGCCATGCTTTCTTCTTTCAACAAAGAAAATTATAGCATGATAAGAAATGGGTTGGAAGAGATGTCAAAAGATTATTTGAACAGATATCAAAAATAACCAAAACTTTGCTACTCAACGCAAGCTGGAATCAGTTTCATCTGAGCTAATCCTGATAGGATGTGTGGGCAACTTATTCTTAAACATCTTCAGTATAGCAATTCTGCAGCCTTCCTCAATATTATATTTAAGACCTCAGTTATCTTTACAACCGGGAAGTTATTCTGAATGTATTACTTAAATCACTCTGGAGTACAGTTTATTCTTTTCACCTTCTTGATACCTTTCATGTGTTTAAATACTGTTATTGTACTCCTCAGTCTCATTTTTGAGATAAACAAACTCAGTTTTTCCAGTCTTTCCCATATCTTGGATTTCCTAGCCTAGTCTGGATCCTTCTGAACTGTTTTATGTCTTTCTTGGCATACAGTACCCAAAATGGTCACAACTCTCCAGCTGAAGCCTTGGGAGAGGAAAGATAGAGTGGAAAAATTGTTTCAAATAGGCCCACCAAAATTAATTTGACTTGTATCACAGCGAAGTGTGGATCTTGGTGAGTGAGGCCAGCACAATCACAGTAAGATTTTCAAAAGCTCTTAGTATTTGCTCAATTCCATTTTTTTACAACAATGGTAGAAGATTCAGTACTTTTTGAAAAGCAGAGACTTCAAATGCATGTTAGCAACATTATGTAGAATCAAACTGTCATTTGCAATGAATATCCCTGAGTCAGGGATGGCCAAAGGCTGATGTCAGCTCTTATATCTGATACTACTAATCATTGAATGCGCTCCTATAATTTTTAGTTGGAGAATGAATTTTAGTCTTGAGCTTGCAAAAGCCTGTATACACCACCTAAGCCATATTTCTGCGTAGCATCAAGGGGGCGGCGTCTGCAACGGGATTAGTTTCTGTTATGTAGAAAACCAGATGACTTTATAAAGGTGGAAGGGAAGACTGAAGAAATTTGGGGGTTCCCAGAAGCTATAAAAAATTTTACTTTGAATACCATTTTATCCAAAAATAGTTCGTATAGGAAAAAACATTCTCTCTTTGTCTAACACTTTCCAAAATGGAATAAAACCTTTAAATGCACTAAAAGTTTTTATACCATGGTATTCTACAAGGTTTTAAATTATAGGTTCCTGATTCTTCCATCTCTAAACAGTAGCCAAATATAATAATGTAAGGAATATAATGCCAGTTTAGCAGGTTTGGAAATAATGTTGTTGTGTTTCTTAACACAGAGCACTTTCACATGCTCCCTTCTGTGTGACTTTCAAGAATGGTGATGTGGCAATGTATAGTTGGCAAGGTACACTCCATGACAACAGTTAATTAGTAAATAAATGATCCCAGGCCCGTTTCCACTGAGTTCCAGTTGTAACAGCACAGTATGCAGGTTTAAGCTCCAAGTTGACTAATTCTAATAGTTATAAATGAAATGTTGCTTTGCTTTGATATATCCTTTAATTTCTTCGTTGACAACCAAAGGATCCAGGATCCAGATATAATTCTGGTCTACAGCACAGTGACTCTAAACTGTAGCAACAGCTAGTGAAACACGTTGAGATGGTAAATCAGTGTACACATTTACAAATTATTTTAGAGAACAAACTAAAGCTGTTTATTTACAAATCTGTCCCCCTGCCCCAGCCTGTATTAAAGCTACACAGGGAAGACTCCTGCACATCCTGATCCTAACATCAAGCACAAGAAAAGAGACTATAGGAGCTCACACAGGGACCACATCATGTGGTCATTTCTAGCAGGAAGTTAAGCTTTCCTCTTTGACTTTGCCTTAGGGCAGAGTAGGAGCACTCACATGGCAAGTTACAAATGGGAGGCAATTCAAGAAGTCACTACTTTTTGGAAACAGCCAAGGGAGATCTCAATGCAACAGTATGGGAGAATTCATCAGGCATGATTCACTGGACACTGGCACAAATTTTGCATGCTTGCTATGACAGTGAATGGGCGCTGTCATCTCACCGAGTGGGCATAACCTTGGGAAGAAAGGCTCACCTAGCAGTCTGGGATCAGAAGTCTCCATTGGACTCCCTGCTCTACTACAAGCCCTCTGCACAACCTGGTTAAGCCATCAACATTCACTTTGCCCAGCAGGACCTGTCTGTCCCCCTCTCTCCATCTCCCTTCATTCTCTATGGGGGGACTATATTTGGTACCATGCTGATACAAGACTATCTTGGGTACAATGCTGACACAAGACTTCTATTTTAATAACTTAAACAGCAAAATGCCCTGCAATTTATAAATTAAGGAAGTAGTTAGTGGCCTTTTTTAAATTGCTAAGCACACTATCTAGGTCAACTGAGCTTCATCACAGATTCTAGGTCAAGATTTTCACATGCTGAGGGAATTCATATGTCTCTTTCCCATCTTGTTTCTCTGGTCTCTAATAAGGGAGAAATTTATGCTTCAGCCTTAGGATACTTCTGTTCAAGTCAACAGCAGCAAGGTACAAATGCCTTAAAAAGCAGACTTGTGTGTTCACTGAACCACTTGTTTTGTCATATGCATATGTTGAACATTGCTACCACCTTCTAAATAGCAGAACTTAATAAGGAGACCAAATTTTCTGCTGCTGTACATCAGCAAACGTCAAGGAACTCAGTGAAGATTCACACCCACTGTGAATCTGATTCAAAACACAACTTTTTCTACATGTACAAGTCTGGAGATTGGCTGAAGAATAAGATCCCCTACATTCATACACAGAACTTCTATTGATTCCAGTGGGAAGGCCTGGGACAGTATAAATATTTTACACACGTGCTGGTATATCCTGTGTTTGTAGAAGAAAATGTTTATTTAATTTAAAGTAAATGCATGTAGTGGGTCACATCCTCAACCTGACTACACTGGCATCTCTGCCAGAATCAGGTCATCTTCTGATGCTGAAAGACTGCACAACTTTTTGGATGCTAAAATCCATAAAGAAGCTTGAAGATATTTTTAAGATTCAGAATATACAAAAATAGTTTTACCATTTATATATTCTGTAAAAGTCATTGCCATGGAATATTAGAAAGGATATAAGGAATACAATAGCATAGACACTTCCACAATTTGCTTCACAGGAAATAGAAAATCATGATCATATAGTCACATTTTCATACTTCTCTGAAAAGGATATTTTTAGGATAGGGGAGGAATTTAAATTTTCAATAAATGTTTTCCATAAAAGAAGATGTATAGAGAGTAAAACTAGTTGTTAGAAAGTCACTTAGATAATCTTCTGACTCTCGTCAGTTATTACTCTTCTGAAAAGTGTGAAAAATCCACCATTTGTTCTGTTTTCTGCTACTTATCATTGTTGAAGTTTCTAATAACAGATATAGTGACAGTATGTTACTCCCTCTTATAGTAAGGTCAGCTGAGTAAATGTAAGTGCTTTTTTAAAGTATATTTTCTCATTTTTAGGGTGCAATTTTATTGAAAAGGTTTACTTCATAAGCCACAGTTTGAAAAAAAATCACTTCTTAAAAAAAAAAGTCTTAGCCAAACTCCTCTGAACTTCATTGTACCAAAAATCAGACCAGCTACAGCCAGTCTTCACCAGCAAATGCTCCAACCACACCCCCCAAGTCACAGAAGGCAAAGGCAGGGAGTGGGAGAATGAAGAACCACCCACTGTAGGATAAGATCAGGTTTGAGACCATCTAAGGAACCTGAAGGTGCACAAGTCCATGGGACCTAAATGAGATGCATCCACAGGTCTTGAGGAAACTGGCGGATGAAGTGGCTAAGCCACTCTCCATCATATTTGAGAAGTTGTGGCAGTCTGGGGAAATTCCCACTGACTGGAAAAGGGGAAAAATAACCCCCATTTTTAAAAAGGGGAAAAAAGAAAGACCTGGGGAAGTACAGGCCAGTCAGCCTCACCTCTGTGTCTGGCAAGATCCTGGAGCAGATCCTCCTGGAAACTATGCTAGGGCACAGGAAAATGAGGAGGTGACTGGAGATAGCCAACATGGCTTCACTAAGGGCAAATCGTGCCTGACAAATTTTGTGGCCTTCTATGGTGTGGTTACAGCGTTGGTGGATAAGGGAAGAGCAACTGACGTCATCTACCTGGACTTGTGCAAAGCATTTGACACTGTCTGGCATGACATCCTTGTGTCTAAATTGGAGAGACATGGATTTGATGGGTGGACCAGTCAGTGGACAAGGAGTTGGCTGGATGATTGCACTCAAAGTATTGTGGTCAATGGCTCAATGTCCAAGTGGAGACCTGTGACAAGTGGTGTTCCTCAGGGGTTGGTATTGAGACCAGCGCTGTTTAACATCTTTGTCGGCGACATGGACAGTGGGATTGAGTGTGCCCTCAGCAAGGTTGCTGACGACACCAAGCTGTGTGGTGCGGTTGATGCCCTGGAGGGAAGGAATGCCATCCAGAGCGACCTTGACAGGCTTGAGAGGTGGGCCTGTGCGAACCTTGTGAAGTTCCACAAGGCCAAATGCAAGGTCCTACGGGCAACTCCAGGCCCAAATACAGGCTGGGCGATGAGTGGATTGAGAGCAGCCCTGAGGAGAAGGACTTGGGGGTGTTGGTTGACGAGAAGCTCAACATGACCCGGCGACGTGCATTCGCAGCCCAAAAGCCAACCATATCCTGGGCTGTATCAAGAGAAGCGCAACCAGCAGGTCAAGCGAGGTGATTCTCCCCCTCTACTCTGCTCTCGTGAGACCCCACCTGGAGTACTGTGTTCAGCTCTGGGGCCCCCAGCATAAAAAAGACGTGGACCTGCTGGAGTGGGTCCAGAGGAGGGCCACAAAGATGATCAGAGGGCTGCAGCACCTCTCCTGTGAAGACAGGCTGAGAGAGCTGGGGTTGTTCAGCCTGGAGAAGAGAAGGCTCCGGGGAGACCTTATAGCAGCCTTCCAGTACGTGAAGGGGACCTACAGGAATGAGAGGGAGGGACTCTTTAACAGGGCATGTAGTGATAAGACAAGGGGTAATGGCTTTAAACTGAAAGAGGGTAGATTTAGATTAGATATTACAAAGAAATTCTTTATTGTGAGGGTGGTGAGGCACTGGAGCAGGTTGCCTAGAGAAGCTGTGGATGCCCCATCCCTGGAAGTGTTCAAGGCCAGGCTGAATGGGTCTTTGAGCAACCTGATCTAGTGGAAGGTATCCCTGCCCATGGCAGGGGGGGGTTGGAACGAGGTGATCTTTAAGGTCCCTTCCAACTCAAACCATTCTATGATTCTATGATTCTACTTCACAAGATCTATTTTACATGTCCAAAGGCCAAAATTTCTTTCACTTGAGTTGATTTCAAATAAATAGTAGTACTTTGCTGCAGCCCTGTTTCATCTGTGTGAAAAGCAGGTACAACCAAATATAATCTGAAAGATTGTCAATAACTATCTCCAGCACAGTTCCAAGCAACAGTTCACTTTGCTTTGTACTTTCATCCATTCTTAATGTCCAAGGATAGAAAACATGCAAAGGATGCAAATATACTGTTTTAAGCTTAGAAAAGATGTCTTTGGATCTGATCTCTTCCCTAACCCTGGCCACAAGTTTTGCAATGGAAGCTCGTGCTTCAAGACCAGCAGCTGTTTGACTAGCATGTATCTTTAGAAAAATAGTTGTGATCTGAATCATGTCAATCAAGTCAATAGTCTACTGACAGAGAATGCAAAAATGTAATTAATCCCTAATACCAGATATCCACAATTAAAACACAGGCCTTATTTCTACTTGATATGTGTTTGACTTCAACTTCAAGGAATTGGATATTGCTATACCTTTCTCTGGAGAGTCCACTGTTGATGATTTCTATTGCTTATGTAGGTATTTCAGAGTATAATCAAGTAACCCTCTAACCTTTGTTTTGGAAATAAATTAATCCCTGCACTTCCTTTGCTGTAAAACTACTTCTGTAATGTTGTTTTCATCTGAAATCATCCAGTTCATTTTCGGCCTTCTTGAGTTGTGAATACTAGAACTGGATGCAGCATTGCTATAGCAGTGCTTGCCACCAAACACAGAAGAAATGTAGCCTCTCAGTTCTCACTCATATACCACCATTCACATACTTTGTTTTATCTCTTGTAGCCAAACATTAAAATGAGAACCCATGGCCACAAACCCTAAACTTCTTTTATAATTTTCTATCTTCCCAAGATAGACCGCTCAGCCTCTGCCTTTCTGCAAGAGTGACATATGTTTCTTGATATATATGACCTTAAATACAGGTGAAATAAAAAAAAGTCACCTATGTTTATAATTCATCATTCCCATCTTTTTTTGTCACCAAGTTATTATTAGCACTGTCATGGTTTAACCCCAGCCAGCAACTAAGCACCACGCAGCCACTCACTCACTCCTCCCTGCTCCCAGTGGGATGGGGAGCAGAATTAAAAAAAAAGAAGTAAAACTCGTGGGTTAAGATAAGAACGGTTTAATAACTAAAGTAAAATAAAATAATAACAATAATAATAAATATAATAATAATAGTAATGAAAATGATATTTTTTTTTTAAAGAGAGAGAGAGAAATAAAACCCAAGAAAAGACAAGTGATGCACAATGCAACTGCTCACCACCTGCTGACTGATGCCCAAGCAATGATCCGCCCCTCCCAGCCAACTCCTTCCAGTTTATATACTAGACATGAAGTTCTATGGTATGGAATATCCCTTTGGCTAGTTCAGGTCAGCTGTCCTGGCTGTGCTCCCTCCCAGCTTCTTGTGCACCTGCTTGCTGGCAAAGCATGGGAAACTGAAAAATCCTTAACTTAGAATAAGTGCTACTTAGCAAGAACTAAAATATCAATGTGTTATCACCATTATTCTCACACTAAATCCAAAACACTGCACCAGCTACTAAGATGAAAATTAACTCTATCCCGGCTGAAACCAAGACAAGAACCAAATTCATAGTGCTCTTTGCAAACCATTGATGAAATTGTTCATGTTAATGAATTTCCATGTGGACTTGTCATGCAGCGATGATTTCCCATTTCAGTTTATATCTGAGCCCTATGATTTAATGAAGTCTTCATCTATTTCACATATGACACATTAGTTTTGAATCAGTCTATCTTATTAATAATCACTATGCTATACGATCCCATGTCAAACAGCTTACACAAGTCTAGCTATATTCCATTAACATTTATTCATTCCACTAACCTTTATACAGGGTTGAAGAAAGAATGTTATAGGGAGACCGAATTACATTTACTAGCAAGAAATAGTTTCACAAAGACCCATAGGCTGACATCTACTTTCCATCCCAGGGAACCCTTAATTTGCCACGCTGGAGTCCAAGTCCTAGTTTCAGGTCAACTTTTGGACTTAGACTCTGGCTGTCAGGCTGGAGTCACTTGCTTTGACCAAGGAAGGGACACCTCTACCATGCAGTGTCCATGCTACCAGTTTATTCATTTTCAACTATATTATCAAACGTTGTCATATAAACCAAGTTTTCAAATGTCTAGTGGGGATGGTATGGCTGAAGGATCCTGATGTAATTTTATACAAAAGGTGTAACAAACAGGTAAAATAACTGTACCGAAACTCAATTTTTTTTATATAGTATTGCTGGCAATGGTGACTCATTTGTAAATGAGAAAAAAGATGGGGAAGGCTCAAAATGGAGATTGTTGCCATGGTTGGATTGATAGCCAGACTCCATTGACAGTGTTCACACTATACTTTGTCTCACTCTGCACTGAGTTTTACCAAATTTATCGATGTAGTGCCATAGTGATTTACTCTTCAGACGGTGCCACTTCATGGAACAATACTTGGGTAGTAAAACAATTGGGTCCAGTGAGCTGTGTAATGAGAGAAACTTGGGCAAATGTAGTTTGCCTATTTCTCATTTGGGCAATAGAGAATCACACAATCCAGCAATGGAAATCCATACGGATTTTCCAGTATGGAAAACCATACCAGTAAACTAACTTTATCCACTTTTCTATGTATCACAATATCATTGATTCAAACCATGTAAGGAGTTCTACTGAAATCAGGGAGGAAACTCATCCAGTGGCAGCTTCTGCATTGCATCTTTGCATCATGGCGGTTTTCCCAGGAGATGTTGCTGCACTGTTTCAGGAAGATTCAGCCAATAATGGCACAGCAGTGGAGGTGTCAGGAGGTGTGACACTGCACTTCTCAGCATCACAGCAGGAGGCATCATTTGTGCAAGGAATAAGGGAGTGGCAGTGTGTCCTACATAGCTGGCCACCTTCCTTGCTACCCAAGCATACTGGTAACCAGCACAGGTTCAGCAGCCATACTCTAAGGGACCAGCCCAACACAAAGTAGTCTTAGGCCTGGAAGAGTTCAGAGGTGAATTTTTCCCTCCCCCCTTCAAACTGCTTGACGAGCAGATCAGCCAGACCCTGGGAGCTGACATTGTGTGCACATTTATTCAATCTTCTTTGTATCTCTTACTTCCCAAGTCCCTCCACCCTACCCCTGAGAAATGTCTTTGTTAACAGAATTTGTTAAGAGATTCAGGTGCCAAAGCCACTCAGCAATTTTGTCATCTTGCTGATGCACTCAAGCTTTCAACACCCCTAGAAGAAATACACAAAAAAATGATTATTTCAAAATCTGCACCCTTAGTCTCTGAAATAAGTAAAACACGGTAGAGAAAGTCTAGTAGAAAAGAAAAAAGCAAAAGCAAGACGAGAAACACAGTAAGTCATGGAGCACTGAACTCCTTTCAGATGAATTACAGACCTTTGGAAAAGAGGAGAGAGATGTAGTCATACAGACATCCCAGAAGAGTCAAGTTCCACACCCAGGACTGGAAGTGTCTGTCACCTACAGATCATGCATGAGTGCAGATTTCAGTGGAGATTAGTAAGCATTAAGGAGAATTTTGTGTGATATTTAAAGGTAAAATACATGCAGAGTTCATGACCAGATTAATGTTTTATGGGGAGAGATCTAGTTTATCAGCCTAGTATATTATGGTTTACCCCTAATTTCTCTGTCACAATGCTGCATTAAAAACCATGTGATATGCATACAGTAGGATTATAATTCACAATGCTCAATTTCATCCTTCATATATAAATGCATGTGTTGTTTCCTGGACAATACGCTGAATTCAGTACAGTACTAGTTGAAGTATACAGCGTGCCCAGGTAAATGCTCAAGGGAGTGGAGTTCAAAAAGTGGTAAGAATTTACTCTGCCAGGTCCTTGACAGGTCTCACAAAGAGGCTAATGGTGTTACCAGCTCCAGCTGCCTCCACCATCCCTCTGATCACAGTACTCCTGCAGAGCAGACCTGCTGGAGGGGAGTGCATGCCTGAGCTGTAGCTTTCCCAATTTACACATCTGCAATAACGGCATACTTGTGCAACCACAATTAACATCCACATGGGTTTACTGAGATAGTATTTGACCATGGAAAAGAGTAGCTTGTGGGAAGGAGGTCCAGAATTGATCCCCCTGTGACCTAACTCTGAAATTACCCCAAGCAGAATAACAGTCTAACGTCCAAGGTCCTCACATAATGGCTAAATTATGGTTCAAACGCCAAACTCCTCCTCTGCAGGTACAAATGATTGGCCTCACAGTGTACTTCTAAGAGTTTAGAATCCACGAATTTCACACACACAGTTAAGAGTGCTGAAACGTGCTGGCCTCCCTCCACCTCTTGAAAAATGGTTAGCAAGCACCTGAACCTTACTTAGAGTATTAAGGCATGAAGGGAGAAAGAGAAAAGTGGATAAAACTAGGCGAGGCTTTAGTTTCGCAGTCAGAAATTAATTCTCTTTTCAGTGTTCAGGGAGCCTTCACAGTGCTCTGTGAGCACACACCTATTTAAGAGAAAGACATCTTTCAGAATGGAAAAAGAGATGCATTAACAAGTCCTCATCACATCTGCCTGTGAGACCTGCCCAGGCTTTCCAAAAATTGCCTGTGTCCAGTGACCATCTCCCCATGGCTGATCTTGGCAGTGGTAAGGAGGGAGGAGAGGGGACGAGCCATTGCTCCCAGCTTTTCGCACAGCCGCAGTCCCAGCACGCTCTGACTGCAGAGACGGGGCTGCCGCAAGGACCCGGGAGGGACAAGGCACCCCTGGAGACATGGCTGGCATCAGCTAGCCAAGCCCAGCAGATGCAATGGCTGCAGGCAGCCCAGAAGTCCCTGTGGGATGGTGGCTCCACGGCTAACAAAATATCCACCCTCTTGTCCCCATCGACGCCTCGCTTCCCTGCCCCTTCCTTGCTCTCGTCAGTCATAGTGAAACCCCTCTGCAAGCTGTGATGGTTGCAAAGAGTCAGGGACAGCTGAAATGGATGGGGCAAAGTTTTCCTGAGCAGCACAGAGGGTGCTGGCACCGAGCAGGAGGCTGCCAGGGGAAAAAAAAAAAAAAAAAAAAAAAGGAGGGGGTTTAGGCTTCTTTTATCGCCAGACCCATGGGAACTGCCCTGGGCTCCTGCCTCCTTCCTCCCCCACCATCTTGGCAGCCCCCTCTGTGCTGTCAGGCACAAGCAAACCCTCCATTAGTCACAGGAAAAACATTCAGGAGTACTTGCTATGGATTTATTCAGTATAGCTTGTAACCATATTTTGAAATGCAAGATCAATGGCACTGTATATATACCATTATTTTTTATACGGAACAGATTCATTTTCACACTTGGCATGCAATTAAACACCAGAGTCGTGAAGAAGCACAATTTCTAAAGGCCAGCACATTTCATGCTGGGAGAGCACTGTATAGCTACCCCCTAATTACATGCAATACAGACCACAGCAAGGCACATACAGCATGTGATAGTTTGATTAAAGTGAACACCATGGCCAATAAACCAAATGCCTAAAACCGTAAATATTACCTAAGCTAAACACATGAAAAAAAGAAATGCAGAAAACAGATCTGACAAGTCCTTGAACAATGTTTCAGCTTCTCATGGCTTGAAATCATTTTCTCATGTTGGGACTGTTATTTGCTCTAAAGTGATTCTTATGTGAGGGCAAATTCACTGTAACCTTTCCCACACGCCTGCTCTGCAGCATGTACGTGGCTTAAAGAGAAACTTCCATGCTCTGGAAGGCTCACCAGCACACTGGCATTAACTGCAAATTGCCTTCCTCATGCTTCTCTTCATTAGTCTCCTCAGAGGTGCTAATTACCCATGCTCGTTGTGTCCAAAACTAAGCTGCTTTCTCTTGCAAGCCCACTTTCTCTCCTCAGCTGAGCTTTCACAGACAACTAGAGGAACAGGGGCTGCATTTCACCCATGAGGGTACATTTACATAATGAGACAGACCCTTGCTTCTCTGCTTTTACTCCACCGAGCTAGGCACGAGCCCTCTGCATCCCAAAAGTCATATGGCTCTGTAAGCCCAGGATTGTGCCAGGACGAGTCTGCCATGTGGCCACTGCCATACCTGACCATGCCAGGGTACAGCAAAACAGGCTCACATCTCTTATGCCTAACATATGGCCTGAGCAGAAGCAGAAGGGATTTCTGAAGGTCCCTACCTACAAGGGGCACTTGAGCTGTGTGCTCCATCAGCGTATCAAAGTTCATTCCCACAGGACGCTCAGCCTGCCCCCTGCGCCGGAGCCCATGAGGGAACAGTTGTGCCATATTCATTCACTCATTCTTACATACTCTGGGACAACTTTCCACCGCGGGGGTAAATGGAATATTACCTCTGCAACCCACACCTCTTTTGCATAAAATGTGCAAGGTGATAGGGAAATGCTCTGTTCACGCTCACCCTAAGGACCCACACTTCAGGCTGAGACAATCTGGCAGTGTGGCCTGGATGATCCAGGGTTGATGGAAATCTTCTGAAATCTCTTTCTTCTATTCTGAATCTATTCTTTCCAACATAATCAGAGTCTTTCCATCCCCTCCTCATCCCCCTCCCTGCACCTAAAGCAGCTCCTTCCCTCTGGCTTCCAAGAGCTCCCCTCTCCAAGCTACATTTTATCAGGGGAGTCTCAGTTTTGGCACATTTTCTTCTGGGCTCAGCTGGCTGATGTCTTCCCATCCCATGCATTCCTCAGGTCAAAGGTATACCCCAAAATGTACTCACTCCCTCTAACCCAAGGGAAGCATTGGAAATTGTCAGATTTGAGGACAGCAGCTGGATGAGCAAAGACGGCCAAGACTGTAGAGTCCACATGATTAATTTCAGGGAGGTACTTATTGAAATCATGTTAGCTTTAAAAAAAAAAAAAAAAAAAGAGGTGGGGGAGAGAGTTCAAAATTTGGGCTGAGGTTCATGGCAGTTGCTATTTTTATTGAAGTAGTTTGCCCATCCCTGGTGGATCTGTGTTATCACAATCATTTCTCTGCTGGCAAAAGCCTGCAATGTCAGAAGCACAGAAGTATGATTTCACTGCAGCACTAAGCCAGGGGAGATTCTGGATCATGAAGGAGCAAGCTCTGACCGGAACACAAATAGTTTAAGAACTGACAAATACAGGTTTTGTGAAGTAATTTCTTTTTCCTGAAATGCTCCTTCTCCCCACTTCCAGCCCGCTTCCAGTATTACATCCCGGGGCCACCTCTTTAGTGCCTTTAGGCTCCAGCCTTGGGAAGAGGGGGCTGAGGCTGAATCGCCCTGGGGACGGAAAAACAGGTAGCAGAAAGGGAATAACTTTTACTCTCAGTCTTCAGACAACTGCACTGTAATCTTTTCATTTTAATGAGTGAAAGAATGTCATAAAATGCAACCCTCTATATATCTGAGATTCCTGCTGCAGAACCTCACCTATGGTAACATCTTTATCACCCGAGAAATAAATAAAAAACCTTCTATAAATGAATGTATGTTTAAGGACCACGGATGAAAGCAGTACAAGGCAGCAGAAAACTTATGGAAAATGTCTGTCTCCTGCAATCAGTTTTCCATGAAGGAGGATCTCCTGAGGCAGTAGAAGCAAAATGGAAAGACTTGGGTATTGCTGGAAATAGGGTTTTTATTTCGGCATTCAAGAAATCAGTTTGCGCTAAAAGAAACAAAACTCCTATGTAACCTGATGATGATGATGATGCATAAATTATCTGTGCCCTACAGACCATTTAAAAAAAAAACTTGACTTCTTTTGGTTGATTTCACTTTTCCTGGTGCTACAAACACAAGTGTCAACTTACATGAAGCGGAAAAGGTGTTTAGTGGTCAGGAAACATGTTCTTTCTAGTGCACAGGGAATGCAACTCTCAGGCAGAAATAGTCCACCAAAAAAAAAAAAAAAAAGCTTCATGATTTATTATTCTGATTTACAAGCATAACAACTGTTACCTTTTGTAAAAAACACCACTTTTACATGATTGCAGAAACCTATAAACACCAAAGAACAAAAAGCAAAGTTTTGCTATCTTGCAACAGCAAAGTCAATTAAAGAGTGTGTTGGAAAACAAAGCCCTATATACCCATTTCTGTTTCTGAAAAGCTGTAGGAAGGTGCTATGCTCACATTATGTCTGAGTGACCTTCTTACTATGGCCAATCTCAGCTCAGTTCCTGTAGAACTGACACTGTTGTGTGCCATGACACAAACTAACAGGTCCTGCCACTAAAACACAGACTGCCTCAGAGAAGTTTTAATCAACATGGTGCTTAAAACAGTAATGGCAGACAGTGGTTTACTGCAGCTGCAGCATAGCTGAGCCGCAGTTCGCAACAGTGATAAATCTTGAGAACAAGCCTTTGCACCAGGGCCTTTGCAAGCAGAGCGCAGCTTAATCTAAAAGGTAGCAGGGATGTCTCTCTAAACTAATGCAAACTGCAAAATTCAGGAAGTCCTACTGTGAGGAACCAAACAGCTCAAGGACTTCCACAGGCATCTGTCAGAAATACTCAAGATAAGAAGCCTTGGGTCAGAGGGCTGAAGCAGATGAATTCCCTCCTAGTTCTATTTTTCTACCATTTTTCTTCACTAGGATGCAGGGAAATTCTTTATCCCCACTAAATGCAGTCATGTATGTATTGCAGAGTGGCTATTTTTTTAATAAGTATTCCAAGAAACCTTGTGTTAACATCTTTAGGATTATGAAATAGTAATATAAAAGACAAATGTATACTTTAAAATATGTACGCTGTCAGTACCTTCGGGTACTGAAGAATTTTATCATGAAATAATGAAAAATGAACATATATGACAATAAAAAACCAGCTTTGACAGTTACCATCCACCATCTAAAGGTACATAACACAATTGTGAACAAAGCAGTAAAATGGATACCATGTGCCACAAGTTTTCTTTTCATTGTTTTTCACAAAGTTCACAGATTTCTTCTAAACTAACAGCAAATGTAACTTGACAGAGTCATATGTCTCCAACATCCTGCAAAAAGCAAAGCACTTTCATAAGATGAAGTAGAAATAGAGCAGCTGAGGTCTCCTGGCAAAAATTTGGGGGACATAATGTGAAACTTCAGGCCCAGTTCAAGAAGATCAGAATGGACAGTCACTTCACTTTACTGAGATATATTCCATTTCATGGCTTAGTGTAAATGCTGTTAAAGCAGCTGCTGAGTACAAAAGTAAGCTGATGTACCAGACAAGTCTTAGTGTCAGAGAGGGCCGGAAGCTTTTTTTTTAATATAGGTCACGTTTGCATTATATCAACAGTAGTCACTCATCAAATCTCAGTTAATATTATTTGGGAACATGTCAGAGTTACTATAATAATGCAAACATTTAGCCTACATTGGGAATACACTAAACACACAATAAACTATTCCTAGTACAAAAACAATGTGGGCAGTTTTCTGGATGAATAAAAACAAGAAAATAAGGAATGGAACAAAAAAAAAAAAGGCAACAAATCTGGTTTAACAGCTGCACAGTAAATATTTTAATAATGTAAAATCATTGAGTACATCAACCCATCCACTCCTCGCTTAAGGTTTTTCTGTCACATAATGGTTAATTCTCACAAAACTACAAGTCATCTACAAAACTCTGTTACAAAGCCATTCCCACTGAAGTGCACAAATACAGCCTGACTTGCAAACAGCAAGAGAAGCTAATAATAGGGTAACAGAGAAGGTGCAAAAAGCTCTGATCTCTTATGAGTTGCTGAGTCTTTTTATTCAAATTGTATTTCATATGTATGTGGCAGGAAGAACGTAGGTGGTTTCTTTGACCCTGGCCGATCTGAGGACCCAGGTGTTTCTGATAACAGCAGAATCCTTTTGTCCTCATAACATTTCATCTCTCCTGCTTCAATATCTGGTTTCTTGCTAAACATTTGCCTTGAAATCTGTCCCAAGGGTGCAGAGCAGTATGATCCCTCACGACGGCAGCTGTAAGGCAGCGTGTAAGGTTAGTTCTATTACTGCAGAGTATACAGCTTTCCCAAACTCTGCTATCCTCTGTCCTCTTAAAGAAAAGTCAAAGCCTACTGGTTTCTTGAGAGGCTCTCCATTAGCCTGCCTTGTTGCATTAGGCCATGGGGAGGTAAAAACAAGTTTCTCACTGCAGTGACAACAGGATCAGAACAGCAGTGCTCTCTTTGAGAAGACAGCTTGTTTTTAACACAAAATTATCTCAAAGACTTTTAAAAGGTGAACAGAGAGAACAGAAAAAGGTTAGAATGCATTACTACACTGGCTCTCAAGATGAAGTTACTAATAGTTGTACTATCAGAATAGAAAAAGGCTGGTTATATTTTTAAAAAGGAAATGTGATAAAAGGCACACCCACAAAAGGCTGAAACCCCAAAAGCCTGCAAATCCCTGTTTCTTTCAGTGAACAAACACTTAGCCAAAGATAAACATGGTCCTTTGACTGACTCTTCCCTGCACACTGCCTTTGTTATCTTCTCCTGCTCTTGCAAATGTTTTTCTCTTCCCTTTCTCAGCAGCTGTTGCTACAGGCAAAGTCAGTGTCTTCTTCAACATTTGCAGGAAATTACGGCGCTAGACATCACTCCATTCACAAATCGTGGCTCCACAATGACTACAATGATGTGAAGCCCAAGTAGCCCAACTGGTTTTAATTTACATCAGGTAACTGGATTTGCACTTGTGCCAATGGGAACAGTACCTGGCCCAGAGAGCCAAGCCATAAACAGGTGGGAAGAAGTTTGGAGAGAGTTCATCACAAGGGATATGAGAAATGTGCGCGTGAAAACAGTTTAGTCAGCAATCAGTCACCTCTAATTTTTCTTTTTTTTTTAACCACAAGGGGTTTATCCAAGAGCCCTGTAGACTTTAATCTGGGTACATTACGCAACCCTGTCTACTACAGCATTAAAAGGCAGGTGTATTCAGAGACGCGCACGCAGAGATCATTTGCAATCTCTGAATCACAGAGATGTTTCTGCTGGCTCTTTGCTCTGCCACCTGTACACTCATCGTTAAGTCAGAGAACAGACTGGCCGGCCGATCGTACAAGTTCAGAAAATCAAAGCCAGGCAGACGATGGCGTGGGAGGCTGAGCATGAATTGTTGCAGGGCTCTGACTAACACTCCGGCAGGGAAGCGCGCAGGAAGCTGTGCAGAGCCAGGAAGGACACTGCCCCGGTGCTTCCTTTCTGCCACTTCAAAAATATCGACTAACAGACCTCTTTAAAAAAAAAAAGTGCTTTGGACAGATCCTGACGTTAGCTCTTGGCCTTTGCCTCATATTATCTTACCGAAAAATAGAAGGAAAGTACTGCAAGTAGTTAATAGCTTCTCTTAAACAGGATGCTGAGGATAGTGATTACAAGGCACTCTGTGGAAAAGACTTTGAAACATGCAAGCTGTGTATTCACAGTCTGGGCATGAATGCAGCTAGTACGAGTCCTTCTTACTGTTTTGTGAACACAGAACACAGTGTTTTCTTTCACTTACTCCCTTCCTAGTCCCTCTTCATGTACTCTCTCTCCACACATTGTTTTAAAAGAGAACGTCAAACAACAAAAAACATCTTTGCACTGCTTATACTATATGCGGTTGTTTGTATTGCCTTTAGTTTCGGAGTCCACAAAGGCTGTGTTATCGCAAAGTCAGAGCCATGCTGAAATCTAGGTTTGAGACAGAGCCACCGAATTAATCTGTGACCTTGAGCAAGGTACTTGATCTCCCAGTGCTTCAATTAGTCATGTCATAAAACTGGGTAAAAAGGAGCACTGCAAGGAAATACAGATGCTTTGTCAGAGATGAGGCTATCTTCCTTAAATAACACATGTAGAGGCATACACACAAAAGGGTCTCATACTTTCTTGCCTTGTATTGGTAGCTACTCTGCTAAAATTCTGCACAGCTTCACATCTGTCCTAGTAGTATCAGAACATTGAACTTATACACAAAGGCATGTCTGATTCACAGCTGAAAAGTAGCCCTGATAAAATTCAGCTTTATGCAAAGTGCCATCATAAGCCTTACTGAACACTTAGCGTAAGCCATTGCAAGCAGGACTTAAAGTAGCAGGAAGCTTGAACTTAAGAAATGGCAGCTCTGTTATTGCTCCTTGTTTTCAAATTGATAGCTTTGACCTTTTACATTTATCTTCCATGGTCATTAATCAGTTCTGAGGTGAAAGCTGAAGTTACAACATGCTATGTCCTTTCACTATTCATTTTTAGTTAAAATTCTAATCTTGCACTTTGTTTAATATTCCACAACAAGAGTGGGCTGAAATGGTCCCCAGGAGCTCGACAATCCACACATAGCTAACCAAGTGCCAGGCATTCATTGTTAAATTAATTAACAAAAGTGCACACCAAATCATATCGTCTTTTAAGGCTGTAAAGGGATTTCACTCCTACCTACCAGCTACCTCCAGAAAAAGCTTTGGGATTTATAAACCCTATTCCAGCCACTGTATTCCCTGCAAAATTTCAGACAGAAAACCTCAAAATCCTTCTTCATAAATTCTTGAATCACGGACTCTTTGATCAACATCAACAGTCCCATTCAAGGATTTTTGTAAATCCTGAGTGCCTTGGGAAACGCAATGTACATGTAGCAAAAAGGCTACCTAATGGCCATATGGAATGTAGTTTATTCTTGCCCACTTGCAAGTAACATAGAAATGCCTGTATGAAATATCTCCAGGGGCCTGGCGCGAGACAGATGAAAATTCAGGAAATGGGTAGAGAGGGGAACAGAGGAGCAGCTTTGAATGTTGAACTGCCATTCACATCAGCGGGACTTTGAGTCAAAAATGAGGACAGAAATGGATTATCACCTTTTGTAAAGAGCAAAGTCTCTGACATGATTTAAAGCTTGCATCATAGGTACAATCAGACCTCAGTCGATGCATGCTGCACTATCTGCAGGGCTGCACACAGAAAAAAATCTAAGCAGACTTTAGGAACCTTAATAACATACAAAGCCTAAATGCATGACCTTCATATTTATTTTTCAACCAAAAGCTATCTAAAAGAATGAGTGTTAAAAAAGTTTGATGTTGATTAACCAGGTCTGACTGTAATTAAGTTTATGAATAGAGAGAAAAATGCAAAATTTTATTAACTGTGGAAGGAATGTTAGGTCCTTAACTGCCCAGCAAGTTCGTGAAGACAAAGGAGATCAGTTTACAAGGGTTAAGTAAACATAATATTTTATATTACAGTTCAAATGAATCCAATTTCAACAAGACTCTGTAAGAGTCTAAAAATTGGTTTACCAGATTGAACGTTTTTATGAACATTAAAACCCATTACATTGCTCTGAAGTACAGCTACCGAACAGCCAGAGCCACATAAAGAAACCATTTGTTTCTTAGCCCTGTGGCTGAATTGCTTCTAGCCTCCTTGCTATTCATGTCTGGTGGGTTCCCTGTATTTATTTTTACACGCCTACATGTTGTGCATTTTGTATTCCTTTAAGTTTCCAAGGTCATGTCAAAACAAAATGCATTCCTGAGTGGGTCAGCATAGGAATAGCCACACCAGACATTAACGTAATAACTTGATGCTTACTGCAAATCTGAGAAAAGTAACCAGCTGTTGTGAAACACAGATTTCTGGTAAGGGAAGGAGGCAGTACATGAACACAGTGCTCTGAAAAGTGCTGGTTTAGCAGTAATTGACCTTAAGGTCCTCTATTTATCTATAGAATAGACACACATTTATAGCCTCCTCATTCTGTTTAGCTAATCACTGGCTCTGATGAGGCTGCAAACAAAGCTGCCAATTAGCACTAATTATGATAGCAATATTTCATTCAGATTAAAGAATCTGAACCATTGAGCTCCCTTGGAGAGGAAAAGTCCTTTTAAGCACTTTTCAGAAGATTTCCAGCACCCCAAAGAACGAGAGCACAGATACTATAAGCGTGTATCCAATGGTGATAGCTCACCATTTGAGGGAAAATAAGCATTAGATAATGGAGATACTGTTATGCAGCATGACACAAACAGAGTGGATCCTGTGTGCCTCCCATAGCATGCAGAATGGTTCCCCGTCAAACCACAACTACCTCTGCATAACACATCGCTCGTTAAGAGCTGTAAAATTCAAACAGCCCTCATCTTGCAGTTGATCATTCCTTTTCTGCACAGCTGCTGGTATTACAAGCATTATCAGTTGTCTTGGTCTTACTTGGGCCATGCCTGTATCGTGGCCAGCATAAAATAGCTGAGGCAAGCCACTCACTCTGGTGAGAGCTGATGGGCCAAAGGCTGCCCTGATGCACGCACCAGAGGCGAGCACATCGAAGCCTATGCCAAGGAAAAAAAAATTACCTTGGGCATTTTGAGCTATAGCTTTCTATGGCCAAATTACAGGGCAGATAAACCTTTAATCTACCTCATGAGCAAGGCACACTAGTCCAGGTCTAAGGCTGGTGGATGAAGAAAATCATGGAAACAAAAAGGTGTGGGTTATACCGCACGCTCAGCTACACCCTCTTGGATATCACTGCCCCAGTAGCAGCTCCGAATGTGGCCATCCGGGGCCATACCTGGTCCAGCACAGGGATCTGCTTGGATGCACTCTGAGAAAAAATCAATGTCACCACCAGCAGCTCCTCACACCAGGAAGGAGCTGTCTTTTATTGCACCTGAAACACAATGCTTGGCTTCTCAGGATGTGTAAGTAAGAGATTTGTCAGGTGAGCCAAAAGGGATCCTCCCCTTAGGCAGGCCAGCAGAAATGAATGTCAGGATTGTCTCGTCCAGGACTCACTCTTGCAGCTCTTACACTGAAAGGACACATTGTGAGAAGTGAATTAACACACTGGCATCTGTATTAGCTACATTAAAACCACGCAGAGCATGGACAGGATTGCCCATACCACATATCCAGAAAGGGAAATGCATGGTTTCGTTTAGCGATGAGCTGTGGCTCTTCCTTGCTCTCCTTAAGGCTCCACTGGAGCACGTTGGTGATGGGCAGGCTGCCTACCTGCACGGCAAGAGCAGGGCTGGGAAAGGGTCCAAAAGCTGAAGAGGAGCTAGGGAGTAACCCGGTGACTGAAGGTCTGGTTTGACCAGGAAAAGCACAGTCTTCTCAGTAAAGATGATGATGAGTTGCAATAAGAGTGGGTGGGTAGGGTGGGGCAAGAGAAGGCTTGAGAGAATTGAGCCCAAATGACTCCCACACTCCAGGGAGCTGCAGACTGGGAGCCGTCCCTTCTGGAAAGCTGCACGCCGGGGTGTGCAAGTAGCAGAGAAAGACATTACTCCTAGTAGAGATGGGCGGGAGCTGCAATATTTGGACTCCAGTTTTCAACACCACCAAGTACAGAACATGTATGGGTCTGAGCGTGTGGACCTAACAGACCCATCTTAATTTCCTAAGAGTCGTAAAGGCAAACTTGCAGCAGCATAAAACATAAAATATAATTTGGAAAACCTGTGTTGCTGGGGGAGGTAAAGAGGCATGCCTTAGCCTTCATGGAAAAAAAGCTGTTTTGGCAAGGGCAATAATTAATGAGCCAGCGGTCATTTGAGGTGGGCATAAATATTTGCATCTCCGAAACATTTGCCACCTTCTCCACGCTCCCCTTCTCTGTCTGTTTTTTCCTTTCTCTGCAGCCTCCTCTCTCACGCGCTCTTTTTCTCTCCCCTCCTCTCCCCGCCTGCCTATCATCTTGCTCTAATTGTTTCCAGATTTGTGTGGGAGGTCAGGGCCCGGGAGTGCTGCTTCATGCCAAGTTTATAAACAGAGCAGTGTTTCCAGATGGCCACTGGCTCCAGCCTGGCTAGCAGGTTGATTGGGACCAGAATAACAACAGGTGGAGAACAGACAATGAATTCCTTGACACTTATTTTACTCCCTCTGCTTTTTCCCCCATTCCCTCCTCCCTGCAGCCACCACGGCTACCACCAGCAGACCCTTCAAGCTCTTGAATCAGGGCAGGGAGTCAGGACACATGGGAGGGAGAGAGGAGGAGGAGGAATAATGAAAGAAAGCGCAAGTGACTTCCTTGACTGAAGAAATGGCAAGGCAGGAAAGGAGATACATGCTGCTACCTCTCTGCCAGTCATTACTGCTGCTGTTAATTAAAGTGTTCTTCAAGCCCTCATGGAAGAGACCCTCGGAGATGAAATAAGGGAGAATAAACAAGGTATATTTTGGACAAATAGAGAAAATTATAAGATTGATTTAACAATACTCCTTAGGCAACTGTGTGCTCTCAGTTTTTGGCAAGGCAGCCTGGGCCACCAAGCCCACTGGCAGCAACACCATATCTGCAGTCACCAGGAGATCTGTACTCGATTTTTCCAGACAGAGCTAGTCTCCCCCAGGCTCCACTTTGTTACCCCACCTCTCGGGCTCCTGCCCTTCCCAGTCTCCCTCGCCTCCTCCAAGCTGATGTTTTCTTCCCACTCTCCACACCAAATTCCCACTTTCCTCATCAAAAGATGTTTATAGAAATGGTGGGGGCAGGGAAAGGAGGTTCTGCAAGGCAGTAGCAAAGGTGTTTTTCTTTCTATTTCCTTGCTCTCCCCAATGCATTTGGGAGAGTTGTTTGGTACAACTGCACTGCTCTGCTAACTGGGTTTAGAGCAGATGAAAAGGTGGCCACAGATGACACAAAACTGCAGCAGGTTCAGACTCAGGAGAAGCCTTACTCTAGCTGAAGGAGAAAGAGGCATAAATTAAAGCAAACAACAGCCTTGATTATGGGCCTACAGTAACATGAAGGCACACTTTATGTGCATACATGGATTACGGGCAACCCCTACTATCATATTCCTCCTGGAAATTCCCAAAAAGGAAGGCAAATGGGAGAGAAAAAGCCAGGGTCAGAGGAGTAAAGCTAAACTTTAAATGCCCAGGCTGCTTCAAGCTGTGGTAAAACTTTTAGGATGGTGTGAACAACAACACATCAGGAGCAATTTGCAACAGAGCATTTTGGTTCTGGTGGCTGTGGCTGCCACCTCCTCTGGCCCCAAAGATCCCACCGGGATGCATGAGCTGGATATGGTTCCAGCTGTACACGGGGATGCCAGGGCTGCTCCTCCTCCTCACTGAATCTCCCAGGGATCCATATGACTGGGAGCTCAACTTCAGAAGGAGGACATGGGGAAAAAGGAGTGAAAGGGGTACTAATGAGAGGAAATAAGGAGAAAAAGTCAGTCTTCCAGATTCATTCATTTTACATTACCGAAATGCAAATCTTCCTACTTCCCTGCCTGGCCCAGTTCTGTGCTCCGTAGGGTTAGGCAGCAGAACCAATAAGAAGAAAAACTGTAAATGATCAAAAAACATTATAATCTCAAGTGAATTAATGAATAATGAGACTAAATTATTAAAACTGCTGGACATGACTCACCAGGATAAGCTTGACAAACTTGCTATACACAAGAGAAAGAAAAAAGGGTAAAATTTTCTCTCCATTTCCCACTTGTGCTTACACTCTCCAGATGGCTAAATTTAAACTAGGATAAATATCCTAGAAATAAAGCCATAGAGAAGTACTAGCATTGCAAAATTAAAAGCTGCTGTCTTAAAAAAAAATATTCCTTAAAAATTCAATGGCTGCCTTAAACAGTGTTATCCAAAGTTGGTAATTAATCCAAGACTCCAGAGTGAATTGTTTATTTTCTTTCTATTTGCTGCACTCCTCACACATAAATAGAGAAATTCAGATGGCAGTAAAATGACATATGCAGTCTCCTCTGTTCAAATAGATTAGTAAACTGACTGAATTGCTCACATGGGTAAAGCAGACAGGATTTACCCTGTTCATTACTAATAGCATATTTTCTTATTTGTAACCTTATATTCAGATCCTTAATGGTTGACATGTACTCTTGGAGTGTCTATAAAATACCCCAAAAAAAAACATTTTTGGCACAAGTGCCAGCGTGAAGGTGAACTGAAATTTAATAGAACTACAATTTGCTGCTACTCGGAAAGCTCTTATATAAACGGTGTGTGAAAAGCAAGCATCATTTAAAAAGCATTTGCTAATATTTGCAATGCAAAAGACTTCAAATTCTTGCATATGAATACCTGGAAGCAGATTTGGAAGCATTTAGGGGTTTTCATGAATGTCAGCAAATTGTTAACAGGTTTTTATTTTCCTGGAGAAATTTCATGACTAGTCTTAGCTGTCAAATTTTATACTGCGTAAGTTTTACATCTACAAATAAACATAAAAACATATTAAGCCAGTTAAAAAATCTTTGCACTTCCAAAGCTTCTTATATCTCAGGATCTCAAAATACTTTAAACAAACGTTGTGCCTAATCCTAAGGATTGGTTTAAATGAGGTCACTCAGCACCTCTTAAGTAGATGCCTAGGATATTTTGCCAGAGCGAACTTTTAAGATAGATCATTTTATGGCAATAGGGTAAGCTCCAACAGTTTGGAGATGCTCCCAGTTTCAGACTGTAAATTCTTTGGGGCAGAGAATGCCTTTGACCATATGCTTAGACAGAAGAGTCTTGATTTTACTGGGAATTCTGGACATAACTGAGATGCAAGTAAAATAACAAAGAAGAGAATAGGAAGTGCCGAAGACAAGATGCTCGCCAAGGCAGGATTTGGGTCACATCAAAAATGGTAATTCTTATGTTCATATGACTTCCAAAATTCTACTCATGCACAAAGTTTATGTGGAGCATTATTGGGACTGTAGACTGATCATTTTTCACATGCCACTAACACTACTGCTTTTGGCACAGAACTATGTTTTGTATAACTCAGACATACTAGGCCGTGCCTTTCCTGTTGCTGCTCCTGTGTTCTACAGAAATCCATGTACCAGTTTTTTCAGAAAGGAATTCAGTTCATTGCTTGGTTCATAGATGTTTTGCAATATCTGTGTTTCTGCTGAATGGAATTATCCAACTCTGACATATCAAATCCAGGATAAGTAAACTCGAGAGATGACTGTGCACCTAACTCTACATTTCTGTAGTGAAGGTATTGATCTGATACTGAGCTATGGCTACTTATCTGCAATCCTGGTTTCTCTTTCAGCAGCTCATCGTTGACTGTGATGACTAGAATCACTTGTGGACCTCTCTATGGAGAGAAGGCAAGTGACATTTGTATTTTAAACCAACAGAGAAGACAACTTTCAAAAGGTGGAAAGCTGAAGACACAGGCAGGCCTAAGAATTGCTAGCATAAGTGATTCTTTTAGGGAGAAGAGTTTGTTTGCATAATGCTGATTTGCAGTGTTGATGTCCCCATGAACACAGCACGGTAAGTAGATGGTCTTGTTCTGGATGTGATTTCTTGCGCCTTTTCACACCCAGGCACCACAGTGGGAAATGCCAGGGAGTCTGGCTTCAGTTACTGGCTCAGATATGAAGTTAAGCTTGAAAGGTCAAGTTCTGGGAATCCACATTGCAGAAGCTTTATATGTAAATGTAAGCAGAAGGATTAATCTCACCTAATTTCCTAAGTCTTAAAGTTAAGCATCTACTGGAAGATACTTAGATTACAGGTGCTTGTTCTATAATCAGCAGACATCTCCACAGGCATCTTCAGTGGAAGGATCTCTCACTTGCACACTGTTGACTTTAGAAGAACTTCAGAAAACTAAGATAGCTAGACACATAACTTCTTTTAGATGCTAAAATAAATTCCACTCCAAGCATGGCAACAGCTTTTCGGACTTTGCCAAAGATTAAGCTCTTCATACAGACATAGCTATTGAGACCTACTGGTGCAACAGCATTTTTAAATGTGAATGTTTCAGAACATTCCCACTGTACAGAGACTACATAAATGCTTCCTGAAATGTAACTTATTTAGAATTGAGGTGCATACCTGAGCTAATGTTCCTGCAAAAAAAACAGCTAAGCTTCTCTTCACATAACTTTTGAAACACCTCAAACCAGAATGAAGTTATTTTGAAGTTGGCAGGGTAGTGAAAAGACTTGTGTGGAGGAGGTGAGAAATACCATTTCTAAATGCTGAGAAAACCAAGTAAACTGTCCACAGTGACAACCCATATTCAGTGACCATGTATTATTTATTATGCTAGTCTGAACAGCTACTCTAAACCAACGATACAGTCAGAGCTGTGACTGCAGATGGCAGAACATGCAAATATCGTTCATGAATGCTCCCCTAAATTTTTAATTAAATTGGAACTCATGTTTGTGCAGTTAGAGAGTCCACTCACAAATATTGGGTGCATTCCTCTGAGCATTCAGAGACAGCAAAGCATGACCCTGTAAGATGACCGCTGCAAGGCCTCTGAACAGTTCAACATATAGAATCATAGAACGGAAGGGACCTTAAAGATCACCCCACCACCACCCCCCCACACATAGGCAGGGATACCTTCCACTAGATCAGGTTGCTCAAAGACCCATTCAGCCTGGCCTTGAACACTTCCAGGGATGGGGCATCCACAGCTTCTCTAGGCAACCTGCTCCAGTGCCTCACCACCCTCACAATAAAGAATTTCTTTGTAATATCTAATCTAAATCTACCCTCTTTCAGTTTAAAGCCATTACCCCTTGTCTTATCACTACATGCCCTGTTAAAGAGTCCCTCCCTCTCATTCCTGTAGGTCCCCTTCACGTACTGGAAGGCTGCTATAAGGTCTCCCCGGAGCCTTCTCTTCTCCAGGCTGAACAACCCCAGCTCTCTCAGCCTGTCTTCACAGGAGAGGTGCTGCAGCCCTCTGATCATCTTTGTGGCCCTCCTCTGGACCCACTCCAGCAGGTCCACGTCTTTTTTATGCTGGGGGCCCCAGAGCTGAACACAGTACTCCAGGTGGGGTCTCACGAGAGCAGAGTAGAGGGGGAGAATCACCTCGCTTGACCTGCTGGTTGCGCTTCTCTTGATACAGCCCAGGATATGGTTGGCTTTTGGGCTGCGAATGCACGTTGTCGGATCATGTCAGGCTTCTTGTCAACCAACACCCCCAAGCCCTTCTCCTCAGGGCTGCTCTCAATCCACTCATCGCCCAGCCTGTATTTGGGCCTGGAGTTGCCCGTAGGACCTTGCATTTGGCCTTGTGGAACTTCACAAGGTTCGCACAGGCCCACCTCTCAAGCCTGTCAAGGTCGCTCTGGATGGCATTCCTTCCCTCCAGGGCATCAACCGCACCACACAGCTTGGTGTCGTCAGCAACCTTACTGAGGGCACACTCAATCCCACTGTCCATGTCGCCGACAAAGATGTTAAACAGCGCTGGTCTCAATACCAACCCCTGAGGAACACCACTTGTCACAGGTCTCCACTTGGACATTGAGCCATTGACCACAATACTTTGAGTGCAATCATCCAGCCAACTCCTTGTCCACTGACTGGTCCACCCATCAAATCCATGTCTCTCCAATTTAGACACAAGGATGTCATGCCAGACAGTGTCAAATGCTTTGCACAAGTCCAGGTAGATGACGTCAGTTGCTCTTCCCTTATCCACCAACGCTGTAACCACACCATAGAAGGCCACAAAATTTGTCAGGCACGATTTGCCCTTAGTGAAGCCATGTTGGCTATCTCCAGTCACCTCCTCATTTTCCTGTGCCCTAGCATAGTTTCCAGGAGGATCTGCTCCAGGATCTTGCCAGACACAGAGGTGAGGCTGACTGGCCTGTACTTCCCCAGGTCTTTCTTTTTTCCCCTTTTTAAAAATGGGGGTTATTTTTCCCCTTTTCCAGTCAGTGGGAACTTCCCCAGACTGCCACGACTTCTCAAATATGGGGGAGAGTGGCTTAGCCCCTTCATCCGCCAGTTTCCTCAAGACCTGTGGATGCATCTCATTTAGGTCCCATGGACTTGTGCACCTTCAGGTTCCTTAGATGGTCTCAAACCTGATCTTATCCTACAGTGGGTGGTTCTTCATTCTCCCACTCCCTGCCTTTGCCTTCTGTGACTTGGGGGGTGTGGTTGGAGCATTTGCTCGTGAAGACTGAGGCAAAAAAGTCATTGTGTACCTCAGCCTTTTCCATATCCCAGGTAAGCAGGTCTCCCATTTCCTTCTGGAGAGGGCCCACATTTTCCCTAGTCTTCCTTTTGTCACTGACGTACCTACAGAAGCTTTTCTTGTTGCCCTTGGCATCCCTGGCCAGATTTAATTATTTCAGGGCTTTAGCTTTCCTAACCTGATCCCTGGCTGTTCAGACAATTTCTTTGTATTCCTCCCAGGTGACCTGTCCTTGCTTCGACCCTCGGTAGGCTTCCTTTTTTTGTTCGAGTTTTCCAGGAGTTCCTTGTTCATCCACCCAGGCTTCCTGGTGGTTTTGCCTGACTTCCTCTTTGTTGGGATGCATCGCTGCTGAGATTGGAGGAGGTGATCCTTGAATATTAACCACCTTTCTTGGGCCCCTCTTCCCTCCAGTGCTTCATCCCATGGTACTCTACCAAGCCGATTCCTGAAGAGGCCAAAGTCAGCTCTCCTGAAGTCCAGGGTAGCAAGCTTGCTGTGTGCCCTCCTCACTGCCCTAAGGATCTTGAACTCCACCATGGTCACTGCAGCCAAGGCTGCCCTTGAACTTCACATTCCCCAGCAGCCCCTACTTGTTGGTGAGAACAAGGTCCAGCATAGCACCTCTCCTCATTGGCTCCTCTATCACTTGGAGAAGGAAGTTATCATCAATGCATTCCAGGAACCTCCTGGATTGCTTATGCCCTGCTGTGTTGTCCCTCCAACAGATATCCGGATCGTTGAAGTCCCCCATGAGGACCAGGGCTTGTGAACGGGAGGCTTCTCCTATCTGTCTATAGAGGGCCTCATCCACTCTGTCTCCTGGTCAGGTGGCCTGTAGCAGACCCCCACTACAATGTCACCTGCCCCTGCCTTCCTTTTAATCCTGACCCATAAGGTCTAGGTCAGCTCCTCATCCATCCCCAGGCGGAGCTCCATGCACTCCAGCTGGTCATTGACATAGAGGGTGACACCCCCTCCTCGTTTCCCTTGCCTGTCCTTCCTAAAGAGCCTGTATCCTTCTATTCCAACACTCCAGTCATAGGACCCATCCCACCACATTTCTGTGATGCCAATAAGATCTTAGCCCTGCAGGCATGCACATGCCTCTAACTCTTCTTGTTTATTCCCCATGCTATGTACATTTGCATAGAGGTATTTAAGTTGGGCCCCCAATGAATCTGACTTTCTGGCTGGAGGGGCTGAAATTCCTTTGTGCTGCTCTTCAGGTGCTCTCCTGCTGACCTGTTATCCTTCTCCAGGCTCTGGGCATCTATTGTTGGCACTGGCATCAAACTGGCACTGGCATCAAACTGGCAGGAGTGGGATGGATTTGGGTTCCCCTCCCTTGGCAACTTTAGTTTAAAGTCCTCTTTGCCAGCTTTGCAAGCCTATGACTGAAGATGCTCTTCCGCTTCTCTGACAGATGGACCCCATCAGCCCCCAGAGACCAGGTTTCTCAAAGAGAGTCAGACCCCTCATAAAAGCTTTTTTTCAGGAAGCACCTTACAAATTCAAATAAACACATAGAGGATGAGATAACCGGACTGGGTGAGAAAGTTAGTTTCACTTGACAGTGCCCAGTGGCCATTACTCTGAAGAGCAGACTCCAACTTTGGGCATTAAACTATCAGATTTCTGGACTTCTGCCAGCCAGAGTCCAAACTCCCTGGGCAAAGAGCCACAACACGGTCTCAGCAGGACACCACAGTCCTTCCCAGGTGGTCTGAGAGCTACCCATTAGGTGCAGCAGGTCCCGGAGACAAGTCTGGCACCTACCCCAATTTGTATGTTTTGAAAGGTGCATAAAAGCTATAACCAATTTCATTGAGAGGAATCCTGCTAATGAATACAGGACTAATTAATAACAGGCGTTCTTCTGCTATGTTTTCTATGTAGGAGCTCAAACAAGTCTCCTCAGGCTGGTTTTTTCTGTTCTTTGCCACCCTAAAGATAGGACAGCAAACACAGCAAATACACTTGACCAAAGTGGAGAGCATCTTAAATGAAAAGCATGTAATGGCAGGAGCTGCTCAATCATAGCAAAAAGCAGATTAAAGAAATCCAGGGAGAGATATTATAACTATGGCCACTGAACATTAGATGTAGCAAGTACACCTAGTAAAAAAGGTAATAGGGAACTGCAGGGAACCTAACTGGTGAAGTTTAGATAAAGATTTTGCTCCACAGGAATTTATTGATTATGAGTTCTGAGCAAAAGGATTTGCCTGGGAGATTTTTCCTGCATGTTTAATGAGATATTAACTGCAAGTTTTTGTTAAAAATATGTGAAGAGGGAAAAAAAAAAGTGATGCTTTGTTCACTCTAAATTGTAATACCTATATAAATATTAAGATGATAGAATAATCTGCTCCAAGACTTCCATCTGTATTAGTATAATTGTTGCACTGGACTGCTCTTTTGCCGAGGAACACTATAGTGTGTCTACAACTATTTGCATATCTCCCACTGCCAGATCTTGTAATGATACAAGACTCCAGTTCAAGGAGTAAGTTTGTGGCAACATTCTGCAGTATATAGTGTCATGAGGTCATACATGGTATGAATCCAAATTTAAAAAAAAAAAAAATTTAAAATGAACCTCAGATGTTAATTGTAATCCCCTACTTATTTTCTAATTTAACTGCAAGTATAGTGGTCTGGAAACTACTGACAAATACTGACTGTATAATAACTAGCACTACGCTGTTCTTGTACGTTTTGCATAGAACAAATTGACATCAATAGAATTCTACCTAAGAGCTGCTGTGATATCATGGGCTGCACAGTGAAACCCTAAGATAAGCCGCTAATGTCTGCAAACCATTGTAATAGTAATACTTTGTCCTAATCATAGAGTCTAAAAAGACTAATAGATCAACACGTTCATCTGTCTGCCAGAGGATTGCCCATGTTCTGAAACTTCACAACAATTCAAATGAGAGCAAATAATAGTGATTAACGAGCAAAGAACAATGTACTTATTGCAGTGGAGTTGATCTCCAAAACAAAGTAGAATTTAGCAGCTAAATAGAGTGGAAGCTATTAACTGTATCTTTATTACTATGCAAAAGCAAGTAGCAACTGTGTAATTTAAATAGGTCCATTATGTAACATTTTTTTCTAATTCATTCCTGATCTGCTAAACTAATCTCTATTTTTTAGGGGGTTTGAAAATGAATCAAATGGATAAAAATGCAGCTGAAAGCCAGGATTATTTAAGGAATGGAGAACAATAAGAAAGCATGACAAGGAAAGATCAGCCATTTGACAATGAAGCAACATCCTGAGCCTGAAGCACAATACTATTGAGTAAGCATCTGAGAAAATGTTCTATTTCTTCACCCAGGATGCATTCTCTTTCCTCGTTCTCCTCCCCTCCTAGCAGTGGAGTTTTACTTGGTGTTAACCTAGAGAAGTTTAACTTGGGGTTTCCTAGATGGGACTGAGAACTCCATTTGTTACACAGCTCTGTAATTCCACGTCTTATATTTATAGTGTATACTGGAAATCCCAGTTTCATCCCACTTACTTAAATATGGGCACTGAACAGAGGCAGCTGCCCATGGGCTGTAGGACCCCTAAACGCCCTTTACAGTCAATGGAGAGGGACGCTCCAGCAGCTGACAATTCAAAGAACCAAAACATGGCTCACGTTCTGGAGATCTCTCATCCTCTGCTGATTGTAAAGGAAACCTAAAATAGCTACACTCTTAACACAGGTGGCTAAAGTTAGGTGGCATGATTCCCATCCAACTGTGCATGTTCTCGTGCTCTTACAACTCCTCCTCCCTACCAGAAGTTCAAAGGTTCTTCTCTCCACAACGTTTGTTATATGGGTTTCAAAAGCTGTTCCCACCACAATTTTCCAGGCAGCATGAGCAAGGATATTTATCTGGTTACAACGCTAGCTTCCTCCAAATAATGTCTTGTTATGTAATTATCAGAAAAGAAATCTTTGTCTATCCAATAATCATACTGCAATCATGCAAGCCCTAAGATTTTTATTTTTCAAAGACACCATGTTGCCTATCAGCATATAAGGAATTTTCACCTTATTTTTTAATCGCATGCACTAAGCCATTGCAACACATAAGAGTGGTGCAGCACTGTCAGTTAATTTAGTGCAGCATTTCAATAATGAAAGTCAGGGACTTTTGAAGATTTGGAAAATATATTGAAAGGCTATATATTTAAAACTAACACCTTTTCATTTAGGCATGTAAAACTAGTGTTACCCTTTTATCTAATTTCCTGCCCCTTTTACTAGCGATTCAGTTACAGCTCTTTTCTGTTAGGAACTGGCAGTTCAGTAGTTCAGTGGACCAAAAAGTAATGTAATATTTCGCAAGTTTTGTTGGAAAAGTAATATAGTAGTGCTATTACTAACAAGGAACATACTCGTACTATGACTGGGCTTTACTTTAAAAAATTAATGAAAAATAGCAAGTACAGCTCTGTCCACTGTTGCACTTGTACAATCCTTTGTGATTAATGAGAGCTGTACATGCTTACCTAAAGATACAACTGAGTCCTGTGGTTGCACTGAATCTACTAAAAAGCACCAAGTTTGTTCAAATTCACTTACAGGAATAATTTAGATTCACACATTTCAGTCATGCTCTGCATAAGAGGTCCATTATATTTTCTTAATTGGTAGACAACAGAATTAGAGATGGATCCAGCTTGGAGCCCCAGCCAAAATGCATCTTCATTTTATAGAGGTTCAAAATACAAACCTGATCCCAATCTAATTAGATTCTCCCTGACAAAAACAGAGCTTCCAAGTCCCATTTCTTCCTTCAGAAAAATCTGAGAAGGGGATAATTCTTTAGAAAATTGCAATTTTTACTGTATAACTCAATTTAAACTCTATGTAGAAAAAAGTCTGGCCTGACACAATTATTAAATCATCATTTGATGATCACTGAAATTTGTTGGAACCTTTCTTTAATCTTGGGCATTTAAAAGCCCTTAAGTTTTATTTGTTGTGTTTCAGGACACCTGGCTTGACTGCAATGACTGTGATCAGAATTTCACCTGCCTGGTAACAATAAATTGTGCTTTTGCAACAATTTGATGGATAGTTTCCTTTCTCTCTCTCATAACTTCATCCTTAAGCTCTTTCATCCACTATATTACTTAATCCCTGCATTTTTATTCTTGTGGTTTTCTTTCTGCTTGTTTTCCCCTTTTTTCCTCTACTTCATTCTTTTGCTGTTCTTCATTTTTGCTTAGTCTAACATTTATTGTGGTTTATTTTTAGGATACATGTATATTTGGGGTGGAATTATAATCTGAACATTTATATACTGAGTATATGTTTTTGTTGGAGAAATATATAATTGATGACTGTTCTTATTCTTCTGAGAAATGCCAATAACAAATAGCAGGCTCCAGTTCAATGAATCCTCTACTTCTTTAACAAAACAAAACACTGAAAGCAGGCAAAGGAAGTACAGTAGGATAATTTTTTAAAGTACAACAATTTATCCTAGGGTCAAAAATATTGCAAATGCTGATGTTTGACTGTTTTGTATCTGCCATAATCTTATGCTGAAATACCATTCAAATGTCAATAACATATTTTGCAAAAAACATGGATATTTACAGATATACTGTAAATAATCACACTGAGAGGAAATAACACACTTGAAACTGGAAATTCCTTTTTTACTTCTAGGCAGATTTCTCAGTTTATTTAGATGTTAAAGAGATCTGTTGCCCTTTAAAGTACAGTATTAATAGCTGGGTTAGTTTAACTGCCCTTTTCCCACACACATGTTTTTGCAGACTAACACCTACTGATACACTTTTCAAACCCTTAAATCTCCTCCGATTCTCAAAGTGCTCTTCTGTCTTCATTTCTGGATGATGGTCACAGAGCATGAAGCCTGCTGGAATAAACACAGTTTGTGAATGCAAGTTCCACAGGTTTTGCTGCTGCTTGAGCATGCATGTAGGCCCCAAAGTTGCATTTGCTTAAAAAACCCCACTGAGTTAAGGCCTCTTTAAAAATCAATTATTATTTGGCACAGCCAATTCTCTTTTAAATCTAATATAACTGGAAAGGATTCAAAAGAAGCGTTACAGAGTGACTGAGTAAGGATAGGCATGGGCGCATATTTAAAGTGAGGCACCCACGTGAGCCAAAGGGACATACCAATACACAGGCAGGCTCTGGTGACATTATTGGCACCATGCAGCTCTAATAAATTTTTACTTTTATCTTTGCTACATTAATCCACAATGTTTATTTTTTCACACCTGGTCTTTTTTGTTAGATGTAGAACATCTACTATGAAGTAGTAGTTTCCAAAAGAGAGAACTGGGGAGGTTGTTGAGTTTTGGAAGGGGGTTGTTTGTGTATTTATTTTCTTACAACTGGCAAAACCCCAGCAGCTATTCTCCAGAAATTTCACAAGAAACATTCACATGGGCAGGAAATCTACTGGCAAGAAATGGCAGATGAAAGAGTTATGTACTGCCGAATGAGAGTTTTGCACCTGCACATTGCTTCAGTTGGAGAACATGCTATTAATATAATCACAATAGCATAACAAGCAGGATGCGTAGTCATCTACCAAGAAGATTTCATTTCAGGACTTCATGGACACTTTTGGCACTAGTGCAAAAACAAGGAGTTGAATCAATTTCAAATGTGCACTAAATGGAAAGGGGGGAAAAAAACAGTTAAACAATTACCATCAGGATATCATGTTTAAAATTAAGATGAGAGCTGTGTAATGAAGCCCAGGCCAGTCTATTGGAGGTCCAAGGACACCAGTGGGATTACAGGCAGGGTTGCCCAGTAAGCAGGGTCAGAGAAATCCTGCTTCAGACTCATTCACTGTATTCTGTTTTATTTCTACCCCATTTTTGGAGAAACTTTTTTTTTTCCCCTCAGGGTCATTAAACTTAGACTGGAATAGAGCTGTTCAAAAAACTCCTATGGAACATTTTTTGGGGTCAGGATTTGGTAATTCATTGAAATCAAAATATTTCCAATGCATATCAAAACATATCAACAAAGTTTCAAAACAAGTGTTGTCCCAGTTTTGAAACCTGGAAGCCCTGAGGTCTCTAGTTCAAAGGTAGACTACTTGGTGGGCCATCCTGCAATGACAGGCCATCAATCCTCTACCCTGGCAGTCGGAGGGTTGAGCAATGGTCTGCCAGCCAGGCAGGACTCCTCCAGAGCCCTGCAGGCTTCCAGAAGAACTTAGCCAAAATCCAACTGTCCCTGCAAAAGTTTAGATTTCAGTCAACTGCCAAGGTCTCTCTGAAGTTTGCCAAACAGCTTTACTTTTGAGACTGGTTCCATCAGCTTTTCTGCGTAGAAATGTTGTTTTTTCCAAATAAATCACTCCACCCCAAACAAACCATTTTATCTACCTCAGTAGTCACCTACATCATGCAAAATTGTGTACCATCCCTGGATTTGTCCCTGGACTATTGATGCTGCTTCAGGGTTCAGGCACAGAAAAGTTATTACAGACCTTGGAGACGTGCAGTTCAGTCCTTCCAAGCTGACCAACACCTCTGCCACGCAGACAGTCCCCTCGTTACTGAATTTCACCTCAAGTGGTTTTTAAGCAGCCATAGGGAGGTAATGCCCAGTGCTTCTCTGGGTGACAAGGCTGAGACCTGGCCAAGGTGGTTCATGAGGAATTTTGGCCCTTTCCTACTAGGATCTGAATTGCCAGGAAAGTAAAAGAAAACGTAATTGTGAAGAAATTACTAAAATCAACTAAAACAGTATCCATTAAAAACAGTAATACAGAAGTGTGCAACCTATATTGCTATCTCTTGTATAAGTATTATGGTGTATCAACACAGAACATACCACAGCAACCATAAGAGCCCCATGGGGGGATGCACTGCTGAAACTGCACTACCATGGTACAAGAGCAACTGCCCAGCCACGCTTGCTGCCCAGGCCAAATTTTCCTACCTGGTAGATAGGCCAGCCTCCATCAAGAGTCATGCGAATCACCTACTTATCTGGAAGGTCACAATTTAATCCAGCAAAAGGCTAAAATACCAAGCATTCTAATCCTATAGACAAAACTGTTTGGGGGCCTGACCCGCAGTGGTTTATTCACAGAGTTACTGAGCAAGATTGTTCAGCAGTCTCCATGCTGGGTAAGCCACTGCTTTCACCTGAATGAGAATTTTACTATGGTCTTTAAAGACAGCTAAATCAACATCATAGCATGCATCAGTATGTTATCAGCAGCAATGTCTTCTGAGGTTTGTTTTCTCTCCTTTATTCACTGCAAAATGTATTGAGTTGCAAGGAATACTGAGTGGGAAAAGCCATTTTAAATTGCAAGTTTATCATTTTAATGTCATTTGAACAACTAACCTAAAAACTACCATTTTGCTGTTAGAAAGAAGAAATAAAAAATATAAAACTTGTAAAGAATCACAGAGTACTCATCCAGATTGTTGAAAGTCAGTAAATGCCTCCAAAATCTCTCTCACTTCTTTACAGGGACTAAAAATCAGCACTCCAGTGAACTGAACTATAAAATCGGTGTATCTGCCCCAAAACGAGCACGCTTTTTCTTTGCGGTAACATAGCTAACATGCATTTGTGGGACAGCAGGCTGGCACTGGGCCGTGAAAGGTATTCGCCATTTTGAAAAAAACAAAGCAGCCATCCATAATCTTTTTCGTTTCCAGATAATAAAAGGAGAGTCTCATTTTGCGACTATAAAAAATGTTAAAGCAGTACAGCTGTAAGCAGAAATCCAGTCCACTTGTGGTTTAAAGAGCTCCACGCCTACTGTACATAAAATAATACGCTGGTATCATTAGCATAGACAACAGCTTGTTTTCAATTTGGCTGCAGATAATGAAATTATCCCCCAAATTACCATAAAGTGGAACAAATAAACACAAAAGCAAACTCTTTCTTTTTTTTCCCCCCTTCAGCAGCGCTGGCTTTCAGCTATTTAGAATAAAAGCAAAGCTTCTGTTTTTCCAGAGCTCCAGTTTGACCTCAAGCAGATAAAGAACATGAAATGACAAACATGCAGCAAAGAGTTACTGTGTCCTTCCCCCCTGGCCTCTGTTTACATTAGGAAATGTACCCGGGGAGGAGGGAAGGGGAGGCAGGAGGGCTGCCTTTCAGCGCCGTGCTCAGCTCCGCTGGCTCCGGCTGGAGCTGGCCCCTGTTTCTGAGTAAGCTTACTCCACTCCAGATGTGCCTCGGCTCCAGCGTGGCTGCCATGTACAGTAAATCGGCATCTGAGGGCTCGTCAATCTGTGGGGTAGAGCAATTGCGGTCTCGCCAGGCCGCCCCACTGGCACAAACAGAAATTTGTGCTGCTGAACTGGAAAAGGAGGAGGAGGAGGGAGAGGAGGGAAAGGGGCGACAGGGAGGGAAGGAGGCAAATAACCGGAGAGCAGTGTGTGAAAGGTGAGGGGCTGGAAGGTGTCCGCTCCCGGGAGGAGAAGGGGAAGAAATAAACACTAACAGCCAACGGGGGAAATGTTCTTAATGCATTTGTAAATTTACTTGTAAATGTTTTACACTTAGAGAGAAAGGGGAATGCTGCGTATCATTTGGCAATGTTGGCTGTCTATAGGTCCCCGCGGATACACTGGTTTAGTACAACTTGTAACCAGGGCAAGAGAAACATAAAATAGCTGGGAAAACACAGCCAATTAGTCATTACATGTAGATTGTAAAAACAAGAGAGACAGAGACAGAGAAATAAATACCCTTAGCAAATTGAGTCCCACTTGTTTTTGTCCCTGCAACATGAGTACGAAAAAGCAGAGGCAATGACGCCTTCTAATCAAAGTGCAACCTGCAAACCAGTCAGTGCTCCCATTCAGAATCCTCCAGGATTTCCTGACGCTCACAAGATTTACCTATTTGCTGTCATTGTAAAATACAAATTGTTTCACTAATCAGGCAGTTTGCTTTGGACCCGACCCCAGTTGTACAAACTCCAAGTTGGACGTTCATTTCTGATCTCCTGCCGCCTACACAGCCATTGCTAACTGAGTTTTAATAGGATGAGAAAACGATCTTTTCTTTTATAGTGGGTTCAAATGAGCTACCCAGCTTCAAGCTGACTATAGCTGTGTTTTCCTAATCACCATTTTTTATAGCAATTCTGAGGATGAAAATGCCTGCTCCCCTTCCCTTCTCTTCTAACAGCGCCAAGTCTAAGAATGTAAATAAGTGTTAAATTGAAACACAGAACAAAAATGGGTCAGATTTAGTGTAATTGAGTCATAGTTAAATTTAGGCTGCTTTTATTTGCAAATGTGCACTTTAACAGCAGCTCTATACAGCATCTCTGGGTAGAATGAGATGCCTCAATTATTTACTATTTTTATTGTGGTTGTGCCTGAAAATCTCAGCAAAGGCTCCCAGGCCCATTGTGCTGTACACTGTAAAAGATGAGCTATGCATTTTAAAGACTGTCCTTTGCCAGAGAGGCTATCCTCTGGGTACCATCTGGGTTAAATGGCAGCACCTTAAATGGACAGAAATATTGTCAGCTGTTCCAAATTTTCAAAAATTGTGAATCAAAGCTGAAAAAAATCATGAGGCTGCAGGAATAAAAGTCATAAGATTTTCCAAAGGTTATATGCAACTTCCTTTCTTGTCTCCTAATTTGTGAGTTTTCAAACCTTCCCAACACACTGTAAGAGTAGGAAAGCTACTTTTTTAAAGAAATGCTGTTAGGATTTAGTATCCCTTGAATTAAAGAATGACGGCTTAAAAACAACAAATATCATTAGATTTGAAATAAAGCCGTAAGACTTGGCAATAGTTATATATGGGACTTGATTTTTCTTAGCACCCCATGGACAGGATGGGGTAGTAAGCTCTTTTCCCTCTAGGTTAAATCAATCCTGCAAGGTACAAGGTGCTCTGATTCTGACTGCAAAGAACATATGTAATCATGTAAGATTAAACAAGTAAAGTGAACATGATTATTCCTATGTATAAATTTCATACTGGGTTTTCAAACACTGGAGGCACCGAGATCATTACCTTAGATGCAGGGCAATAGAGAAGCTCAGCAAGCCCCCAGAAGGCAAGCAGACATGCATCTGCCAAAGAGGACAAGTCCATGTACAAAGAATATGTGACACATTACCAGCTTTTCTGCATCGACCAGGAGGCACACTGCCTCCTACTTCTTCCTCTCATCTCAGTGTCCAGCCTGCGCCCCAGCTAGCCCCCAAAAGAGGGTTCTCGCCATTGCTTTATGCCTTGTACAGTCATTTACAGTGGGACAAAATGGACATAAAACAAGTGTATCAAATCAGGATGGCAAGATTAGGATCAAAATTACCTCAAAAACTGTTTAAAATTAGGCTGGCAAAAGCACTAATGAAAGTACAACAGGGACTTCCCTTACACTGACAGAAATATGAACTGGGTGATCGAACAGGTGTTTTCAACGGCCAGCGTTTCCATGCAGAAAGGCAACACAGACGGGTCTCATTAGGCAGTAGCCGAGTTTAGAGAGGAATGCGACTTTTCCCACCCAATGTTGAATGAGTGGCCCAGGGGAAATGTGATACTGAGAGGACACCAAGAGCAGCACAGTTCTTAGCTCATCCACCACAATAATGGCACTAATTTGAGAATAAGTGAGCGTAAAGCTGATAATAGTTGTCTGTAAAGAACCATGTATGATGGTAAGATGATATCAGACAATGCTAAGTGACCATGGAGGAATGTATCTAGAAGCCAGGACACAAAATGAGTGAAGCATGAAGAGGGTGTTGAAAATGAATCAGTGAGAGAGATAGGAACAGCAGAGCAAATAGTATAGTCCCTATTCAGAGAAGGCCCTCTCAGTATTATGCTCCTAACTCACAGCAACAGTGCTCTTCCACTTTAGTTTTAGTCATGATTTTACAATGTAAAATCAAGTCCTTGTTCACACATGTATCCTAAGTGTGGCCACTTAACCTCAGGTTTGTCATGCATATGGTCAGAAAGGACAATTTCCTAACAAAAGTTCAAAAAAAACCAAAATCAACTGATAATCTCACTGAAATATGATTTCTCTCTTTGATGGCTCTTGCAAGTACTAACGACTTAAGAAAAATTGCCTGCAAAAGAAATGATGGTTTGTATTTCCAACAATAACCACCTTTTAATCATGCATTAGAATCTTGGATCTACTCTTTTCTCTGGGTTTTCTTCTATAGACATTCCAATGCACCTGACAACTGAAGGAAGGACAGTACTGTCCAGCCATTGTGTGGGCAGATGTTGTGTAAATTTCCACAAAAGATTCTGCCAAGCCTCCTTCTTACACAGACCCCTGACACCTGCATTATTTGGAAGGGTTACTTTCCATATCAGTGAATTTCCCCAGGGACTGAGACAAAAATGAGCAACTGAAAACCTGGCTGCAGAACAATTCTGCAGAGTAGATAGGGATGCAATTATCCTTCCTTACTTAAGGAAGATGCAGCAGCCCTATGTTCTGAGAAAGACAAAGGTGGCTTACTTCACGCATCTCCTAAAAAAGTGCAGATTAACAAAAGTTTGTTAACTAAAATCCAAAGTGACTGCAAGAATAGGCTGTGTTGTAATTGAAATAGTTTATAACACAATGCAAACTTGGCATTTCTGTTCATAAAAGAACTATCATTAAGTCCACTGGGCTTATATATGCCAAATGTTTAACATCACAGTAGCATGCTCTTTATGATGCCTTTGGCACCTGCAGAGAAATTACATCAAATCTGTAGCAGCAGTATTACGTAATGCACCAGAGTTCAATGTTCAAAACATCCTGTTCTTTACATAGCCTCTTGTCTTACACAAAAGCAGTTAAAAATAATAGAGCTTGTTCAAGAGCCAGATTTACAAGCTTGTGTTCATAGACTTTGTAAGGCTTATCTTGCAAGGTTATTTTGTTATACCTGTGGGCTGGGAAAGGGGAGGTAGGAGAAGGCACAAGAGGGAGGAAAGCTTTGTGAATGGATGGTTTTAAGCTTTCAGGAAAAAATGAAATAACTTCAGCCACTCTGCTTTTATGACAATTAATTTACTTTGCTGAAAAGTAAAATTAATAAGAAGTGAAATTTGTAACAAGTGAGTAACAGCATAAGTATCCTGTAGCCAGACTGGAGATAGACTAAAGTCACAGAATATTTATATTTGTAGTTTGAGATCTGGAGACTTGGATCAGCTAATTAGTAAGATATGCCATTTGCAAAACTTGGATGTTGATCCTAATGCAGATTTTGAGCTCATCAATCTTTTGGAATGTTTAGAGGAGAGGAAGCTTGGCTCTCCTCTCAAATTTCACACTGGAAGGCTCTAGCTGGCTTCAGTGATGAAAGAAAAAAATGGAAAAAAAAAAGAAAAAAAGAGAAAAAATGGCTCTATGTAGGCTTCTATGGCCTTGTAACATACATGTAACATGTATGTTGTAATAATCTCGGTGTTGCTGTTACAAACTATGTAATAGGCGGTCTCCTTACTGGGATCTGGGGTTCCTATTGCTGTTGAGGGAAATCTGAGCAGAACAATGCAATCCACCAGTGCCTTTATGTTCTCGTCACATTCATGAGTCTTATGACTAATCTCTTTGCAGTCAAGACCCAAAGCTATAATTGATCACTTTATTCTTATTTTCACAAGCTGTTGAGAACCTTGCTGTTATTCATTCTGTTTACGAAATGCTCATTTTCACTGGGAAGCAGCATATTGATAGTGTGTTGGACTGGGAATGAAGGGACTTGGCTCAGCACATCAGTGAACTCTGCTACCAACTCCTGGCCTTTGAAGCATTTCTTAGGCATGGATTTTATTTACAGTTATCAAGTCTAAAAACTGTAAAGACCTTCATTATTGCTTAATAAGGTGCTTTGAGATCACAGATGAAAAACACCAGCAAAAAATAACAGTAATTTGTACATAAAGTAACCAGTGCTGCAGAATGAAGCACCAGATCACAAATAAGCTGAATTTCACACTTCCACTGAAGAGTCTTCAGTTTATACCAGATCAGATTTGAGCCCAGCTATTTTGTCCAAACACCTACATACAGTCTATTTGTAACGTATCCCTCATAAAGCTCTTCCTCTTACTTCCTGTGAATAGGAATATTGCAAAACTGCACAGAGGAAGTGGAAGTTTAAAAGCTTTGCAAAGACCAGATGGAAAATGTGATAGGAAACTGAAAAACAAACATTTTCTGTTTTCATATATATTAATTACACTTAACAAAGGTTAACTTCCAGTCATATTTTTCCCTCAATTTTTTTGCCCAGAACTTTTCATTCTTGTACTAAGAGTTATACACTGCAAGGGCTTCTACCAATAATAAAAATAAGAATCTCTTAAATGTTTTATTATCAAAGGCAGCAAAAAATCTTATTTTATGTAGAGGAAATAAGCCAGAATCAGTAAAGATGTAACCTGTTGTCTTTATTAAATCACTGGAACAAGGCTTCTCAATTAATTTTTGCCAATATGCAGTTCCCTTTACTGGGATTCTCTGGGTGATTTTTACCAAGTTTTTCTCTGCAGGAAATAGTGGACAAACTCCAGATCTCTGAAAGAATGACAAAACAGTATGAAATACAGGGTCTCCCACAAGAATGCTAGGGACTTCATGTATCATAGACCTGGAAAGACAAAACAAAATTTACGCACGGCCCAAACCCAGACTGGGGTCTGGCATTTGAATAATCCTGGAGTATTTTCAATCCATCTCATTCTATCTTAGTAACTGCTTTATTTTTTAAAGCGGATTAAGCTCCAAATATCTTACTTAGGCCACTGTTATATCAGCTGATTTTCAAATTCTTAGCATCCACCAGCACACCTGAAAATCAGAATACTTATTTTGTCTTGTAAATTGTGAAGTAAAAATGTGAACATTTTAAGTCTGTAAAATCAAATTACTCTGAATGTTTTGTCTTTTGTAGTTACTGGCCACTAAAGATTGATGTTGCCCTGTAACTCCTTACTGATGAACACATTCCTCTGGATGCCTAATTTGTGAGAGATTTACACTGTGCAAACATTATTTACAGAGAGCACTTGATTCTCTCTAAATCAATTAGATATGCCTTTCCAGGCACATTTTCTGCTGGAGGCTGCCAGAAGAGGGTTCTCTTTTTTACCTGCAATGGGGATTCCAAAACCACATCACCTCTGAGAAGCCACAGGGCGGTTTGGAAATAAAATGGTCATGCCAGTGCAGCCTCCTGTATAATTGAAATGCAATTTAAGGGGTCTTTAGAGGAATTTCTCCAACTCTGGAGGAGGCCAGTCAGCAACCTGACTTCCAACAGACAACAGAAGGAAGCTCCCTTTGAAAGGTAGAGGAAACTTTTTTCTTTGAAAAGCATTCTTAGGTGCCATCTGCTGATACAGTGCAGACTTATCTCCTGAGGTCCAGACAAGTCCGTGTTACTGATTATGCCAATACACTTCATGCGGTTCTCACCACCCTTATCTAAGAATGGGAAAAGTCAAGGAGAGCAAGTGAAAAACAAAACAGAACCCTACATAACAGAGAGGTTTATCATTAGGAGTGTTCTAAACACACCCAGAGAAATCTGCCTGCATATATATGAAGTTTAAGAATTTTGCTGTTTTAGTGCTCTCTGGAAACAATGAGGCTGTCAACAAAAAGCTAGCAAAATGTGTCTATAAACCTGGTGGATACATGTACAAGCAGGTAATTGTATTTGCAATTACGCATTCTGTGTGCAAACTGAGCAACTGTACCTAAAGCTATACATGAGTTCATGATGTTCAACAAAGGCAAATACTAAGTCCTGCATCTAGGATAGTCTAGAGGCCAACTGATTAGAAAGCAGCTTTGCAAAAGGGACCTGGGGCTCCTGCAGGACAAACTGAACATGAATCAGCAGTGCGCCTTTGCAGCGTTAAAAGCCAACCTCATACTGGGCTGTTTTATTAAGAAAATAACCAGCAAGTCAAGGAAGTGATTATTCTCCTCTATTCAGCACTTGTGAGACCACATCTGGAGTGCTGCATCCAATTCTGGGACACTGACAAGCTGGAGCAAGTAAAGCTGAGGGCCACCAAGGCGGACAAAGGGCTGGAGTACGTGACTTGAGACGACAGCTGAGCAAGCTGTGTTGGCTTGGCCTGGAAAAGGGAGAGCTGAAGGAGAAGGTCTCACCACCATCGTTACAACCTAAATTATATTAGTACACAAAAGTTCATCTGTTATCATGGCTAACTTGTCTTCCACCTCACATCAAAAACAGAGTAAGTGCATTCTCTGTGAGTTTACAATTTGTGGGACAAAGTGACCCACTGCTGGGGCAGAGTAAGACTAAAGAAGACCTGGAGTCAAGCCAACCAGCGTGCCTCAAGCAAGCCAGAGCAGTGCAATAAACTAACCAAATCCATCCAAACTACAGCAAAAATTCCCATGACTCAACCGCCTCCATAGCCTGTCAGCTCTACCTCCCACCTCCACAGCACTATCTAACGCTAGAGCCCAAGCTGCCAGATACTTCAGTCCAAACATTGTGGTTATACAGGCCCCCTCCAAGCCTAAGGCCCAGATCCATGAATCCTACTTTAATCCACTCCTGAGAATGTGTGTATTTTTTGGTCAGAATTTCGGTTGTCTATATTTGGGAAGTCTCACCCACAGTCTTTAGCTGACTAAAGGAAGACTAGGAAAATGTAAGATGCAGTGGTTACCAAAGCTGAAATCCTCCCTCAGTATGACTGTTCCTTATGTATTTGTGCACTGTGTATGTGCCTACCAAACCTCTAGGAACTCAGTCTGCTCCTTATTTCATTTATAGGGAAGGGATGAGAAAGATTGCATTTCTACAGAATTCCCCAGAAACAATCTATTGCGGAGTATATCATTAACGAAGGATTTTTCTATTCATTTGTTTCACCCAGAGCAGCTGGTCAGTCATATCTCTCTGGGGCATGTCAACTAATACATATTATTTCATAAGCTGAAAATTTTTGAATAATACTGTCTTGTCCCTTCCATTTGTATTACATTACATGGGAGTAAGGAAGTATGTTTGCATTATACTGTAGAAATTTAAGGGGAAAAATATTTACAAAACATTAGAAAAGGATTGAGAGAACTGATGATTCTGAAAATGGTGATAAACCTTTGTATAAAAGGTTATGTTTCATGCTGGTAAAGGAGGAGGCTAAGAATAAATCTGCATCATGCTCATGTGAGGTAGAACTAGTGAATGACAACCAAGGAGAATGTATTAAAAGCAACAATTAGCTTTTTTTTCCCTACAGATCTCAAAGCACTGAAGTGCCACTGAACTCAATAGGAATCTATTATTTATTTCGGTGAGAAATGCTGGCCCACTAGCCTCATTTTCACAGTTTGAGAAACTGAGACACAAAAATGCTAAATGAGTTGCAGGATATTACCCAGCAAATGGCAGAGCTGGGAATCATGCTCAGCTCCCATGGAGGCCAGTCTGTATGTCATCCACCGCACCACTTCCTCATACTAGAAGGCAGCAACAGAGTACAAATTTCAGGGATTTTGTTTAATGAGAATGGGAGATGGAGGGATCTGGAGGCTCACCTCTTAAAGTACAGGATTGCCAGGCTTGTTTGACTGTTACATCCAATGCGCAACTGCTGACACTAAAATATGAACATGTCTTTGCTCATATGCAGACTACTAAGGGAAGAGTCAGAGAATCAGGGAGGATCACATGGAGAAAAAAAATAATTCCATTTATTTTAAAAACAAACACATAGCAATGCAGATTCTGTACACACTGAGTCAAGAGGCAGGTTTGCAAATCATAATCAAATGTGATTTAAACACTGTTTCTGCAAAAGTGATTGAATCAACTAATTGGTTGATGTAAAAGGAATACAAGGCAGCAGTCTTACTTTACATCAGATGCCTACCAATCCTGTTTTTTAGATTACTGCTTTTCAGCTTGAAATGGGTGATATCAGGCTCTTTAATAGAAGACATGACTTGTAGCATGATTATTTATGTCTCACCGCTGCATGGGTGGCATATCACTTTACTCCTGAGACAGATGCACTGACTTTGCAGATTATTCCTACAAGTATATTTTAATCATTAACAATGATGAATATGAATCCATTTTCATGGCAAATACTGTTTGACAATTTCCTCTCCTATGGTCACTGCTGCACATGATTTGGTATTAGCCTCCCATCCTAGGAGGTTCTGCATCCTCAGAAGAACACATGGGATGGGACAGGACTAAAAGACACCAACTTTTCAGTGTCTTGCTGAACGGCTTTGGCCCACGGACCCAGAATATTTCAGGCTGCCAAAATGCTCATAGTTGAGAAATTGCCAAAAACACATGCCAGTCCCAGGTAGGGGTTCCCTTCCTTTGGCCAGCAGGTCGTGCCCCTGGTAGGAGTCCCCTGGCATGGGGAGAAGAACAGCAGCTGCGGACACTGCTGACACTGCTTCGGAGCAGACCCACCAGCCTCAGCGTGGCTGATGGCTGTGCTTACTTGCTTGTGACTACCTGTGCAGCATATTTTTTCTAGAAGGTTTCAAATCACTTTACCAAGCTGACTGCTACACATTATTATTGTGATAGTTTTGTGAAAAGGAAGGTAGCATTTACGGGCAAGACTATCTGAGATGGTTGCTAATTTCAAGTGATTTAAATTGAAGGACATTGTAAATATTTAACATGTTACCTTAAGTGAAGGCAGTGTGTGCATGGCAGAGTAGCAAAAAGATTATAGGATTCGTATCTTACAGTTCAGCAACCTTTCAGATGGACCACGCCATGATTCAGGGGCAGAAAATCCCTGCTCTTCAATTCACTTTAAGCCTTCTGACTTTGTTGTTTTAATACAAACCAACTACATAATTTAGCTTCATGACTGCTAGTGAGAAATAAACTTTACCAAAGCTTCAGACTTTGAACATTTTCCTCTGATTTTAATCTTTGAAATCTTGTAAATAAACTTGTAACTTTGACATTATAATCCTTCAGCAAACACTTTCTTCTTAATGACATTTTACTCATTACACTGTTCCCACCTACCAGAAGCTTCACTTCTGGACTGGGTTTGGCTTTTATTGTTTTGGTATTTAAAAAAAAAAACCTTGCCATTATGCAGCTGTGTAATATATGACAATAGAGGGTGATAAATACTGCACAGCTGAAGCTGAAAACAAGTTGAGTTAATGGGATGAAGTGAAGGTGATGACACTTTTTTTTTTTTTATACAGAAAGTCATAAGATATTTTAAACAATATGTTTTACACAAACACAAAAAGAAATACTTCATTTTTCCCTAAAGAGTCTCTGCTGCAAAATTCATTCCCACTGGAGAACACACACACAAAAAAAAATCCTAACTTCTATTTAATGACTTCATGAATTCATACAACGTGGGATAACACTCATGCTTCTAAAATCCAGGTGAAGTAGCAGTCCTCCATTCTGCTACTAAAATCTTCTCTGTAGCTGATGTCTGCTAGAAATTAAAGAGTTAAAATGAAGTCCACTGAAAAAGAGTAAAGCATATGTTATATGCAGCACGTTACTTGCTCACTGGGCTTCCCATGGGCCAGTGAAGTTTGGGAACCACTTCTGTAAAGGAAATGTATATGGTGTCAAGTTATAGACAGTCCTGTGTGTTAGCTCCATCTCTGCGACTGATTAGCCCCAGAATGACTTTGGCCTCACATAGTTTCTTACAAACATTATTTAGTCAGGCTTCAAAACTTAAGCAGGCAACACTGTTATTCCCAGTTTACAGATGAGTTATAAGTGCAACAGGGTTAACAGCTACTGCAAGGGAACATATTAAATGAGCATCAGGAGCTGGAATAAAATTCAGTTTCCCAACCTTTGCCCACTTAACCATAATGTCCACAGTCTAAACCACTTAGATTAAAAAAAAAAAAAATTAAGCTCCTCCACTGAAACCATGTCCCCTGAAGCCATTTCTGATGCCTAAGTAAGCATTGTAATTTTTAGAGCTACTGTGCACCTGCAGCTTCCAAATAGCTTCCAAAGGTCACCTACCTATCCTAATTTTTCCAAGCCTCAGCTTCTTGAGTCTTTCAAAACATGGAAAGAATAGCTATCTGTCTACCAGTCTTCCTGCCCACTGAGGTCAATTAGAGACTTTTCTTTTACTTCAGTGGCTGTAAGACTTCCCTCCCATATTCTTTTCCTTCAGTTTTGGAGAGCAATTGTCTCAGGGTGGGTAAATGTCTGCTTCAAGAGAAACTGTTGTGTTGAAAATCACTATCTAATCATTACCACCCATGCACCACACAATACAAACAGTAAAAATGACGAGCAAATAAAAAAGCATAAAAATAAAGAATAAGAAAACAGCACAATCATCCTAACAGCAATGGCTGGGAATTCATCTTGGAAGGCTTAACTGTTCCTGTGGCACAGAAGCTAGGAGTGATTGTTCTGTGCCACAGTGGCATTGCCCAATAACCCATTCTGTCTAAACTAACAGAGCTGGCTAAATTATCCTGCCTTGTGTTCTCTTTTAATTAATTGTTTAGTTTAAAGAGAGGATAAAAAAGGCTGGCTGGGATCCAAGCTCAATTGCCTGCTGCTATGACAGAAAAAAGTACTGATCAGAATATTTCTCTGCAGAATGAAATGTGTATCTCCTGGGCTTTTAGCAATAGCAAAACAAGTCTACATTTCTGTCTCTAATACGATTCTGTCCTCTAAGTCATTAACAGTTCCTTGATCCCTTCTCTTATTTGTGCTCCTTTTATCTTATTTATTGAAACTTGTAATATAAACAGCATTTCTTCACCTACTGTCTTTTTGAATTGTTGATTGTCTGGAAAATGGCACTAGCGCAAGGTTTCAGGGCATTTTCTCTGCAAAGCAGTGGAGTTTCAGTCGCATGTGGGTACTGTGAGACACCAGCTATCATTTAGGGCCATCGGGGCAACTCGGGGAGCAAGATACTGGGCCAGTGTAAACCAGCACAGCACAATGTGACCTCAGGAGCATCGGGCAGATTTGCACAAGGCTGAGGATCTGGCCATGTGACTGTTTCCAGCTAAAATCACATTCTTCCCTCACCACACACTGGAAAATTAGAGACTGCCGATCTTTCTAAACATGCTTATGGATGTAGAAAACCTTTTCATAAGGCGGGGGGGGGGGGGGGCAGTCTAAAAGGCAGCATAGGATGAGATTGGAAGTGCCAGCACTTTTGCCCCCTCATTGTCACATTCCTTTCCCAGGCCTGGCCGATGAGGCAGTCTGTGAGCCGCTCCGGCTGGAAAGGATCGCATTGCTGAATGGGGACGGGAAAGGGAATGTGGTTTCCTGAAAGGTTTCCAGCAAGTACATGGGAATGGAGCTCTTGAAAGAGACATGGAGCTGGAAGCACTTCCCTTCTGAGAAACACTTCCAATCCACTCGCCAGGCCAAATGTAATAACAGCTCTGACATTATTGTTACAAAGGGGGAAAAAGTCATTCTTCCAGCTCGCTGCTGTGATTTCTCCATTTTGAAGCCACACCTTCTCTGAGACCTGGAAGTCATGTGGTTTAACATGCAAGCCTGCTCACAAGGGATGCTGCTTGGGCACATCTCTACCAGCACTTATCACCAAGTCTTTCTGGAGGTGCCAAGAATGCTTCTGGCAACAAAAAAATGAACTTAAAGATGTGTTTTTCTACTTGACTCCCTCCTTATATCTCTTGGTTTACATGGAATATATTGCCACAAATTGTCTGCAATATATGACAAGCTTTTTCCTACTGTCAGTCATGAGTCAATATCTAGATAGGAGGGAAAATTCTGTGTGAAAAACATCTATTTTGCCATTTGATGTGGCAAATTTTAAGTTTGGTAGGACCCTTCTACAGCTGCAAAGTCTCTCCCTTTCCCCACTTAATACACTACACTGCACAACAAATTAAGAGAAATTATTTGAAACAGCTCTCTGAACAAGCCTGTCAGAGAATATGGTAACTGGTCCTTACGAGTGAACACTAACAGAGTCATGCTAAACATTCAGACTATCACTAGAAGGGTTAGGAAATAACGTATGAAGGAAGAAATGAAGAAGCAAAAGCAGCGAGGGACCCAGTTTCTGGTTTACCGTCCAGGAATATGCTGGAATATGCACAGAAGAGTTACAAAACAAGTGCTGTTGACAGTACAAAGGGGAAAATAAAGCCATTAGAAACAGCATAAATTGTACTGGCATGAACAATGTTTCTCCCCAGACTTCGTTCTAGAAAAAAAAAAAGGGGGGGGTGGCATTAATTCAGCAACCTCCGTTTCTAAATAGGTCCAGTTAAATTGGTACAATTTTTGTTTAGATAAGGCCTCAGACTCACTGGCTCTCTGGAACCCCCTCTTAGTCTTACCTCTAACCACTTTTTCCAGCCCATGGCAGAGGAAAATGTACCACAGGAGGCAGAGCCAGACACCAGTAGTATCGTAAGAGCCTCAACCAAGAGTGTCTCAGCAAACACAGGGCCAGAATCCACCCTTGCTCACAGTGAGCAATTCATTTCATTGGGACTACTTAAAGAGGCAACTTTTAAGCTGCCAGCTTACTGACACCTGACAGCCATCAGCCTGCAGTGCCTAAGCTGCTATAAAACATGAGTCAGTCAATGAATTACATGATTTTTGGAAAATAAGAGTAATTTAGAACATTCTATTCACATTTTTGTGTACGGATCATTTAACCTCGTGGGCGGTTTTGGGGTTTTGTTTTTTTATTTTAACTAAGCATATAAAAGAAATAAGAACACAAAAGTTCTTACCAGTATCAGGAAAAAGTAAAAGACTATTTTTTACAGGGTTATGTCCATATTCTAAGTAAGGGCAGGAAGCTCTTTTGACTTCTGAGAAAAATACAACCTTAACTATACAACCCCAAACTGACAGCATACTTTTCTTAAAATTCAAAATACAGGATTTTAAACACTTGATTGCTAATTTTCGCTGATGTTAGAAGTTCAGGTAACAATTGAGAGAGATGTTTCTGTAGTATTTCTTGGTTTGTAGCTAACTCAAACATCCATATGCTTCACAGCCTCATTCATTTCCACTGAAAATTTTTTGTAGTGAATAAGTACACTACACTTTGGACAAGTGTTTCTTCTTTCAGTTTGATTCATACAGTCAAATAGAAACAGCCAAGAAATCAAAGATTCATAATGGGGTATAGAAAATACCACTAAAAATACCAAGTAGCAACAAAACTCTCAAAGAACTCCTATACTGCAATCAATTTATGCAAAAGGCTGTGAAAATATGCCTGAGGACATAGGTTCTTGCAGTCAGAGGTAGGTGGATATGAGACACCTAAATCCAAAACGTGACAAAAACCCCTGCCTAAACTTGAGGATGGCTAAAGTCACTGAAACCCTTCTTACCTAACACAAAGTACACCAGGTTGCAGGAGTTGACTTCTACAAAAGTGCAAGATTGCCAGAATCTGGGTTGATAAACACCTTTACTCCTGAATACAGTCATGATTTAGAAACAAGGTGTTTCTGAGTTTGCATCCTTCAAGGAAAAAAATTCAACAGGCGCTTTCAGAACAAGCTCAGCATACTCTGATAAACTGACGTCTCCACAAAAAGCCAGTTGTGGACACTGTGTTTAAATGGAGCAGGAAGAGAAATTTGTGTCATTGACATCTTTGTGCTTCTCATTCAACACCAGGTTAATAATATACAGATATGAGTCTGGAAGCAGGATTCCTCCCTCCCAACAGAGCGCCCTAAGCACTAAGCAACAGAGTCACACTGCTTTTTGCTCACTCTGGTTCAATGAATCTCATGGTCCTTGCAAGCAGCTGACAGTAGCACAAACATGAAACTACTTCAGGTCATCCTGTCTCACACATGGTAGAAGGACACCTTTTTAGGGGGTCAGCCTAAGAAGAGGATTTGATTCTTCCTTCCCCCTCCATACAGACTAAGGAGAAGACAGAGCCCACGTCTGCCCTATCCAGACAAGCACTCTAACCTGCAAGCTTTCCCCCTGGTTACACTGTGGAAGAGCAGTTGCCTGCTTGCTTTTGCACACTTCAAAGAGGATGCTGGGCTCTGGATCACAGCTAGATAGAGGAATCTTCCTGCAAACTCTACTGAGGTTTGGCGATGGCTATGACTTCAGGCACATCCTAGCTAAAGATCAGTGATCCCTCCTGGCTCGCTCTAGACAGCTGGCTATTCAGTGTGAGGGTTTTCCGACTCATCCTTATGAATCACCACGTTCTGGTGTACAGTCTAGTGTACTCAGACTGATGGTTTCCCATCTGGTGAGAAGATTGCTGAGCTCATCAGACATAGCATTAATTAACAATGCAACAGTTACAGACAAACTGTTCTGGAGCAGTAAGCACCCCTTCACATTTGCCTTGCTTTCTGACTGAGTCTTTTACTGATGAAAAGGCACTGGAACAGCACATTATTAGCATCCTCTGTTTTATTAGTATGACGGTCCTCATGTGCGTCAACAAGAGATTTACATGGCAGGCCAGCATGACACTGACATTCTGAATCACCAGCAACCCCATCTGGTTTTTGCAGGGTCTCATAAAACCAGCGTGTGTGCCCATAAACTCAGAAATGCCATCAGCGCCATGGAGGAAGTTGCCACTCAGGCAGAGTTACCTTCATGTGATCTTCAGGGTTGCAGAGCTGAACGTAATTTTCATCAGACCAGGCTCAAAAATTCTGACAGTGTAGCCTGTGCACGAACCAGAGGAAGGGACCCTAGAGGGCAAGCCATCAATAATCATAAATTGCAAGATTAAGTGACCAAGCAGCAACTAATTTAACCCAGTTTAGGAAATTAAGGTCACCCACTTTGATCTTGTATTTGAATATTTCCTAATGTCCTCTATAGTTCTGCTTCAGCTCCCATCACGCTTTTCAGCAAATACTCCATAGAGGCCTCACTGTTCTCCATCCCTGAGCTTGACACTGTGCTCCATGGTGAATTAATATGGTGTCCCTGCTGGGCATGCTGGGCCTGCCACTCCAATTAAGAAAAAAGGGGATGAGATAATGCAGCCACCAAACCTAGCAGAAATCTGGCTGAAATGACCCTGAAATGCTCCTACCATCTACACTGCTGCCTGCCAAGTGTCCCCACCCTCCGCTGTCATTTTCTCCTCTCTTTTATAAGAGGAAATGGATGCTAAATCAGCAAGTTAGGTTCGCTCCTTAACATAACAATTACTAACAATACACCTTTTCCCCTTTGTTATAAATTACTTTAGTGTGTAATTCAGCCAAATGAGAAGACAGGCACCACTTGTACACACTGTCTCCATCCTTTTGTGTAAGGCCAGGACTAGCTGCATTCACCAGCCTAGAGATCTGCAAAACAACAGCTTTTTCCTTCCACTCCAGCGGCATCCATAGTTCTTCTTCTGCTACTACCTCTCTTCATCCCCAGGAAAGCAGGACCCCAGGAAATGAACTGTTGCAGACAGAGGAAGGATGAGACTTCAGTCATTCAAGATGCTGAAGACTAGAGCTTAACCTCCAGTTATTCCACAGATTTTTTTTTTCTGTGAGGTTGGCCAGAAAAAACATATTTAGCACTATTTCCTACTTATACACTGAACTCTATTTGAGTTAAAAGTAGAAATACCTTTGGAGACTGTCCTTAGTTTCTTCAGCTGTATAAAACGTGCCCTGTTAAGTCACTCCAGCAATGGTGGAGCGCACCACTGCACAATCACCTACAGCACCTTTAGGCATGACATCAGTCCCACACAACCTGGTGACATCCTGGATAATCCCTTCCTAGTGCTTTGCACTATACCCATCCCATCTGCACCATGCCTACCTCGCAACCCTAACATACAGCACTACGTGACTCACACCACTATTTGCTAGCCCTATAGCACAGGGGAACCCAGGGAGCATAAAGGGAAACTGTGAGCCAAGGGAAAGTGTGGGTCAATCACCTCCCAGACTCCCACCCCAGCCTAATGATACACTTAGCAGGCAGCTCATATAGGAGAGAGGAGGCAATACCTGTGCCTTACATTCATGTGCCTTAATGTCTGCATGGAAAAGGGCTGTCCTAACCCAAAGACCTGCACTGGGTTACACAAGCAGGGCCTATAGGTATTTACTTTGTTTCCTTAATGTATTCTCAAAGGCTTGGATGTCATCTCCCTGTAGGGAGCCTACAGAGCTAGACGGGATGAGGAGGACTCACCAACACACATGCACATGGCAAAGCCCAGACGGAGAGGGAGAGCAATGGAGAACTTCCTTGGAGTATTATGTGTGCATATGCACAGGGCATTGGGAGTGAAGACCTCTAGAAGTCGTACAAAGCACTGGGCAAGGGAAACAGCCTTCCAGCCCACACTGACCTGCTTTGCAGCCAGGTAGCTCACAGGGAGTTTAGCTTAAGCTACCAAAATCCTGATATGTCAGCTTTGCAAAAGATAGGAAACATCAAGAGAAGACTCTTTGGCCATGGCTCTGCACAGATGTCTTGTCAAATCTCTGTGCCAATAGCATTTGGCTCTAAGTCTCGCACAATTCACTCAAGGACACATGCTCTCCATTCTTCCTGGGCAACCTCCAAATCAAAAGCAAGGAGTGACAGTCCAGGCTGGCTGAAGAGGTGAATTTCACACAACGTAGGGACACCAAGTGATGTGGATGTGCCAGTGTGTGCATAGTTTGGGCCCTAACTGACCCACGATAGTTATTTATAAGAGCTGAATATTTATACAAATTAGGAACATTTGGGGCATAATCAGCCACTTGGAATAGATCATGAGAGCATGTTTTTCTGAGGACCCAGCTCTCAGGTGAATACATGTGTTGTGGACACTGGTGTGTCCCTGGCTTGTTTGGATTTCAGGTCCTATGCTTTCAGTTAATTTCAGAATTTAGTCAAATTTAAAGGCCATTGTTATTTCCAGTTCATTTGAGAGAGCAAGTCTGAGGTTCACAGCTGACCACATTTTCTTTACATGCATACTGTGTAATTTTAACTCACTCTCAACTTGCTCTGTTGTAGATTCTATTATAAAAAATGAATGTTCATTATTAAGTGATTTACTACAATATTAAACATTAAAGGCCAGTTCCACAATTGATATGATTGGTGTAGCTGTGCTGAAGTCTTTGAATGAGCACTAATTTAGACCAGTGGGTAGTCTTGTACTTGTAGTATCAAGATTTTTAAAAAGCTTTATTTTATTTTTACTTCTGTCTCGCTGAACTGGTGTGAGGAGGGAGCAGTGTCATTGCTCTTTGGTAAGACTCTCTCAGCTTCATATCTGTTCTCATGAAGCTTCCAGTCATTTTTGCAAACTCAGACATTTAGTTACTGTGGTTTCAATATACACCTCAGCCTATAGATGCTCAGCTGAAGAAACCACCAATTCCAATCCTCTGGTAGCTCACCTACATCACTAGTGTAAACCAACCAGACTTTCCTCCACCAGCAGCCTAAATTCCCCGAAGCACTGTTTCCAGATGGGGAAACTGCCTTCACAGACACCTGTTACATCTCATAATATCAGATAGCACAATGTCTGTAATTCTACCTCAGACTCATCCTACAACTTTGTGAGTCACACTACATGTTTCATGTACCCAGTGAACTAAAGCAAACAAACAGGAACTATTTGTATTCTTCTTATTTATGCCAGGGCTTATAATAAACCCCTTTGGAAACACTTCCGAACAGGTAGCAGCCGGCACACAGGTTTTGCCAAGGATTTAAACTAGTCTTTACCTGTTGCAGCTGTTGGGAAATTTCTAGCTGTTGCTAGAAGCGTACTTGTACCTGCATGCTGGGATTGGGAGTGTGAGCAGGTGTTTGTAAACCACAGTTATATTGCTAACCATGCTTACCGTCTCAGACTCAATACTAATCATACTAGCAATGTCTGGTACCTGCATATCTTGCTGCAAAGATTCTCATTCTTTTTGTCTTACAACAGTGATCAGAACTGCTCTAAGCTATAAAAGCCTCTCCAGCTAATTTCTGTGTGCAGCACGATGCTCCTTACCCTGGAGGCCCTTTAAGATTTGACCCCTTTCACTGTTTTTCCTGCTGTCAGCCAGGACAGCAAAAGAAGAGGTGGTATGCAGGCTGAAAAGCCTAGCAGTCCTCAATCAGCCCTTTGTCTTTCATGACCAGCTTTTTATCCAGGGGCAACAGTCTTTTTCCATTACCAGTAAAAATGAACCCCCCAGTAGGGGTGATGAAGAAACAATAAAACTAATCATTAAGCAGGCCTGCTGAGAAGCGAATTCCAGTCCCAGGTCAGATCTAATTGCATTCTGACACTGAAGCAGTGGCCTGGTCATTTATATTAGCAATGTCATGTTTCTTTTTATTTATTTGTCTCCATTCTGCTCTCTGTCCCCATAAAGAAAGAAATATAAACATGTAGATCAATGAAAAGATGTATGTAGAGATCAAAATGCATATACTGCCCTGTGGTGTACTTTGCAAGTTTTTAAAATACTCTCTTTTTAGCCAAGATCAATTGTAGAAAAACTAAAAACAAATACAGCGTTTTGGAACATGACGAGCAACTGTAAAAGGGAGATTTAGTAAAAATTATGGTAGTGTCATGGCCTATTACCAAGGAAAACCATGTACACAGGGGAGGAAAGACAAATTTAATCATGTGTATAAGCACACAAGATATATATGTGTAGCTGTGATTTTTGAAACTAAGAAAGTTTAGATACCTATCTTTGAGTAATTACAACAGAAATATGCTACTTTCCGGTTCAAGTACAGCACATGCATGCACATGGCATACACACACATCCATGAATATATTCCTGAAAATATAACTATCTTTAGGTCCCTTTCCTCCCTTGCCACTTTCCTTTTACTGCTTTCACCATTAATGATGTTTTGCCCCAGTCTGCATCCTCAGCCTCCTCCCCCACTGTTTTGTGCCCAGACTCCCGGCCAGCCTCCCAGCCTGAGACTCTTCCTTCAAGAATCTAAACAAGATGCCTTTGCATCTGACTGAACACAATGGGCCTCTCTTCAAAGCCAAGCAGCATTTTTCCTATCATTGTTTGCAGGGGAAGAGTCACTCTGCACTCTGCTCAGATATTACGGTCTCACAAGCCTTATTAGCTTACGGGTAGATTTGCTGTCATAAGAGTGTTCATACAACTGGAAGATTGCTTAATCCTATCCTAGGTCCCTCAGCATTTGTAGCAAGTTTTGTAATTGCTTTTTAAATAAAATGCCCTGACCTTGGAAACTCACTTGCAAGCCAGCTCAATCCTCTGGCTTTTTTCCCTTCATATAGCTTTTATGACCTCTCCTATCTGGATATCAAGCCTCTTCTCAGAAGTATCTTAGTCCAATCCTCCTGATGCTATCCAGAGCTAAAAGCCCTCAGCATGTGCCTTGGATCCGATCCCTACCTGGCTGCTGTGCTTGGAGGGGCGTTGATCAAATCTGGTAACAACAAATCAGGGCCTCGAAAATGTATTTGTAGAACCTGGAGTTGTTCCATCTAATTGCAAGCAGGCTTTCACAACTCATTTCTGAAGAAAACTTCCTTAGCAGGTGAGGATGTGACTAACTTCCACCCAGATTTCATGTTATGGTTCTTATCAAAAACACTTGAAAAGATTTTTCTTTTATCCATGGAATTGGCTTTCAAAACTTGCTTTATTGAAAGCCACTGCATGGCATGGTGACAATTTTGCCTAATATTTGCTATGCAGTTCCTTTTCTAGGGTTAGCTGAGCTATGCCTGCCCTGGAGTGGGCACAGGAGTGAAGCAGGCTGGCATTGGTATGCCACAGTCAGTTTTTGTATTAAGCTCCATGCCATGATGAATACAGTGCTACCAGTATCCAAGGCAGCTAGTTTAACAACTCATTTATTCCCAATAGTCTCCAACCTTGTGAACATTAATCATTGTCAAGGCAGGCACACGTTCCCTGTTCCATTGGTGTGCCCACACTGGCTTTTTTTAGTTACCTGTGGTGAATCTCTTAAAAGTCACCCATAGATGCCAGGCTGAAAACCTCCATGATGCTCTAGGACACTCCAGCCCTCTCTGCGCAGGCATGCCATAAGAGCCAGGCTGTAACGCGTGGGTTCTGCTTCCACCTCTGCCAATGAATTGCTGCACAAATTTGAACAAATCACGTAACTTGTGCCTTCATTTCAGCCTTTCATCTAATGTATATAGGGGAGTTCTCTACTTCTCTACGGTATTCTGTGGCTTAATAAACACTTACAGGATGGGTTGGATCAATGTGTAACAAGGGAGAAAGGACTGGGACTTGCATCCAGAACTATCAACCTACCAAGGATCCAAATCACATTGAGTTACAAGGATTTCATTCCCAAGAAAGTGAGCATCTGAAACATACCCAAAACATTATAGACATTACTGAAATATAATTAAATAGTAAATATTATTATAGTAATAACTTAGCACTTTGCTTTCCAAGACTGAAAAAACATTTTGGTAAATTCTAATTAAGACTCAACTCATGAAACACAACCTCTTTGCAGTGGATAGCAATATATGCGTAATGGTGTGCAGCAACATGACCCAACAGATTAGAGCAGGAAAGCGAGGAAAATACCACATCCAACCTGCAAGTTCAAAGAGAATTAGGTAAACAGAAGGATCCCAGGTGGAACTGGGATTAGGGCAACTTGAAGTAAATTAACTCTACTGCCAGAGAAACGATTACAGAACACTTAAGACCAGTAATTGTTAAGAAGCTTTTTAATATCTTTTCCAAAAAAGACTACCAGCATCAGCAGTGTTCCCTATATCCTATTGAGACACAACTACTGACTCAGGTGAGGATGTGCCACCTACAGAGGAACTACTGCTGACTGCAGCGCTTGAGGGCTGCAAGAACTACCCCAGCCCTGCCGAGATGTCAGAACAGCACTAGGCAGGGAGAGCCTCTTGCACAAGGCACTTCACAGGATCCTCTCTCTTCTCAACATCAAGCTGCCCAGGACCTTTTTCTCCCGTAGCCCCACATATCTCAAAACATGAGCAGAGGAATTTAATTGCAAACAGGCTCCATAACTATAAGCTGCTATTATAATTTATACCTTGCATAAGTAAACTACATTCATTTTCACCAATTATTTTCCCTTAATCTCCATGCCCTTCCCTAATCTTGATAAAAATATTTGAAACTTTAAATCCATTTTGTTTTCCAGTATTTGTCATCAAGGCAATGAGATTACTGTTTTTTCCTAAAATTGCAAACTATATCTTAAATTCCTTTTCATTTATGCTTTTTATTTTTCTAAAATATAGTTGTGCACCAGAAATTACTTGTTTTTATACAAAACATACCAGTTAAAACTACTACATATTTATCAGAAATAAATGAAAAATTGCCATTTCATTATTTTTATTAAGCATGTAACACATCACATGAATATATCTACACAAATGTGCCCTGGTACTAAAATTTCAAACACCTCCAAACTCAAGACTACTTAGATACTTCAAGATAAGTCTGTCAGGTCTTTATTCAAAGCTCTTTGAACCTAGAGAGAATCAATGCATTTACTTCTATTGCTTTTGTTCTACGGTCTTAAAGGTAGCATCAGAATATTTGGAGATAGAGCTGAATTTTTACACACAGCTGACCTCCAAAGTCTGGGAAAGCCTGAGCTTGGGAATGACAACCCAAAAATTATCCATAGAAATGGTCCCGTGTAGCCAGAAAAAGTTAGCAATTCCTTACACTGTCTTTCTCCAGAATCATCTTACCCCAAAGACTATTGGGAAGAGACTTTCCATGTGCCATATAAAATCTGTTTCGTTTTGTGGACATCTCACCAGCATCTGCTGTATAGAAATGCAGGACAGGGTCACAGCACTAAGTTTCAGGTGGACACCAGGCACAGTGCAGCAACCTTGGTACAATGTCAAAGCATCCACTCCATTTCACTTACAGGCTACTCAGGCTCCTCACTGGTAGACTGAGCTCAGTGGAGTCATTTGAACTTCAAGATACGTCACATAATGGATTATCATCACTCACACAAACCACTGAAAAACCTCTCCTATGACACTTGTGCTTTTAAATAAAATCACTAGGCAGATGGAGGTTCATAGACCATACCTATGCCACTTTAGTCAGACCCTGTTCTCCCTCTGCTGCTGAATTTAGAAACGTCACCTCTAAAATTAATGTTCTCACACAATAGTTTCATACATTGTCTCCTAAGCTCCTCTGAAGCCCTTGAAAATTCACATGAGTATTATTGAGGAAAAAAAAAACCAACCACCAACATGTGAGAGGGTTGTCCAACACCTATCATCAGCCCCGAATTTAGGAAAACTACAATTAAATGTACTAGCAGGCAATCAGGAACTTTCTAAGAGCTCTGAGAACAAACCTTTACTTATAAAAGCTTGATTACAGCCTTCGCAATACTTCAAAAATCTGTTTTGTAGGACAGTTATTCTGAGGTTTTCTTGTCATTTATAATTTGTATTAACAACCATATCAGTTTCAGCTTCCTGTCATGGACTGAGTTTCCAGAAGCTGCACTTCATAACGCTTGCTGAAGCCTATTGTACACAAGAAATGACTTGGATAAAAATGCTGGAGTCAAGACAGAAGGAAAAAAAGCTCCTCTCCTCTTCCATCCTCCAAACGATTTACAGAGACTCAGTGTACAAGCATATTTTACCAGTAGTTTTCTTACTCAGGAGGAAAACTAATTTAGTAATCCCATTGAACAAATGACAAGTCTGATTGTCTCTGGGAGACAAGTGAAGGAACAAAGAAACCTTGTCACACAATGTTTTTTAGGATTATGTTATTCAGCCCCCACACCCTTGCCAGCAATTCCTCATGACTCATTCTCCTCTGAAAATGCTGTTATCGATCTTATATTGAGACAATGAGATTTGACTTATTTGGTGTCTGTTTCTGTTCAGCTGGCCTTTCGCAGAAGCCAGAAAACAGTATCTAGATGCATTTATAAAAACTGGAATGTAGTAAGAAGGTTTTGAGAGAACTTATTATGGATAAGTATGATGAATAAACAGAGGGCAAAAGTTACTGAGGAACTGAGATTTCTTCCAATTCCACCTCATCTGAGGAAGCAGCAGAGAAAGAGGCTTTTCAGCCTCAGTCAGAGAAAATTCCAGTTTCAGTCTAAGTTATCTGTTAGGATCCACCAGCCCAAGGTCACTAGAATACCAAATGCTCCATCCCCAGCAGCTATGTATTACTCCACTGGGGACACCAACATGGAAAAGACAAAGCCATTTTTACTCTCCTTACACCAGCTAAGTACTTCCAACCACTTGAACCAGCTATTGCAGGTCTACAGTAATACCAGAATGGGCAATTTTAGAACACAATCTATCTTGCTTGTACTGTAGGCAACAGCAATCTGATTTTGGTGTGGAGGCCCTTTGGGATCACCCTTTCTCAAAGAAAAGCCAGAGGGTAAAATTCACCAGAAGCATATTCCAAAATCTACTTTGACAAGGATGATGAAAAATGAAAAACTGAGGTCTTTAAGCCTAGGTGCTCTACCAAGATTTACCAGGAAGCAGGCGATCTGCCAAGCATCACTGTACTCCTTGCCCAGCTCCAAGCCTTCACCCTGCTCCAAAAGAGCCAGGTTCCCTCAGGCCCTTTCTGCTGCCAGAGAGAGCTCTTGAAACCTCGCTGGAGCTTGCTCCCTTTCCTTAAGCACCAGGTTATTAAAGGGCCTGTACTCCTCTGCCTGCCCCCACAAACATAAATTCCCATTTTACATTGCCTTTCCTTTAACACCGAACATAAAAGAATGTACTTTTTATTGGAGTTTTATCTTTGCCTGGGCTTCTAACATCCCATACCGAACACTCTGTTATTATGGCCCCTTCTGGATTTAGAGGCATATAAGCTGTTTGTGCTTGGCTGCATACATTGGTATTTTTATGTTCTTACGTATCGTTATCTGTACAGTATCTCTGAATACACTTAAAACTGTTTCAGAAAAACACCCTAAGACTTCATTCAAATAAAACTGTAGAAAAGCGATCTGCTACATGCATATTTCCTCATCAGTTGAACTTTCACGTTCAGTGAGGGCTGGAGTGTTTAATTTTGGCCATTTGTTTTAATTTGTCCATTACAGTTAAAAGGCCATGCCCTAGATTTGTCCCTGTGAAGAGGTAGTTTGCTCCAGTTTAAATGGGTATGAGGCATAGCATTTTCACATCATAGAAATGCTTCTCTCTCGTCTTCTGTTTTTTTTCATAATGTAAATTTTGCAAGGCTAATTTCTTTCATAAGAGACGTAGGGGTAAGTGGTGGTTTACAGTTCAACCTTCCCCTGGTACCCATAAATATTTATTGTTTCTTGCCCTGTTTCAAGGCGCAGATGAAATTCATCTTCCTGGGGGGGGGGGGGGGGGGGGGGGGGGGGGGGGGGGGGGGGGGG